>NW_028318455.1:717039-1075559 GCF_062004578.1 Staurois parvus
CAACTGGTGCTTGCTCTGGGCAGTGTTTGTCATCAGTGTCCACACTATTTGCTTCTAGATCCCTGCATCTCATTTCCCCACCTTAAACAGTGAGGCTTCTAATCACACTGGACAACAATTTTTTTTTTTTCTCAGAATTTTTGCTTCCTGAAAATTTTTTTGTGATTATGTAAGACCCCATCAAACTCAACACAAATACAGTTCAATCATATTTCAAAATGCCTGCATGACAAAGGAATCTTGAAAAATTTTAAGTTAAGTTTTAATGACCATAATGCATTTATTCACATACAGTTGCAAGAAAAAGTATGTGAACCCCTTGGGATTACGTGGAGTTTTGCATGAATTGGGCATAAAATGTGCTCTGAATGTCATCTAAGTCACAACACTAGAAAAACACAGTCTGCTGAACATAATACTACACAAACATTAGATGTTGCCATGGTTTAATTGCACATAACATGTAAACATTCACAGTGCAGGGAGGAAAAAGTATGTGAACCTTTGGACTTAATAACTGGTTGACCCTCCTTTGGCAGCAATAACCTCAACCAGACGTTTCCTGTAGTTGCAGATCAGACCTGCACAACAATCTGGAGTAATTTTGGATTACTCCTCTTCACAAAACTGTTTCAGTGTAGCAATATTCTTGGGATGTCTGGTGTGATTCGCTCTCTTAAGGTCATGCCACAGCATTTCAATCGGGTTGAGGTCAGGACTCTGACTGGGCCACTCCAGAAGGTGTATTCTGTGCTGTTGCAGCCATTGTTTTGTTGAATTACTTGTATGCTTTGGGTCATTGTCCTGTTGCATCACCCATCCTCTGCGGAGCTTCAGTTGGCGGACAGATGGTCGTACGTTTTCCTGCAAAATGTCTTGATAAACTCTGGAATTCATTTTCCCATCAATGACAACAATCCGTCCAGGCCCTGAGGCAGCAAAGCAGCCCCAAACCATGATGCTCCCTCCGCCATGTTTTACAGTGGGGATGAGGTTTTGATGTTGGTGTGCTGTGCCTTTTTTTCTCCACACATAGTGTTGTGTGTTCTTCCCAAACAAATCAATCTTGGTTTCATCTGTCCACAGTATATTTTGCCAGTAGTGCTGTGGAACATCCAGGTGCTCTTTTGCAATCTTCAAACGTGCTGCAATATTCTTTTTGGACAGCAATGGCTTCCTCCGTGGTGTCCTCCCATGTACTCCATTCTTGTTTAATGTTTTCCTTATTGTAGATGTGTCAACAAAAATGTTAGCATGTGACAGAGATTTCTGTAGGTCTTTAGCTGACACTCTGGGATTCTTCTTTACCTCATGCAGCATTCTGTGCTGTGCTCTTTCAGTCATTTTTACAGGACGACCACACCTAGGAAGAGTAGCAACAGTGCTAAACTTTCTCCAGTTGTAGACAGTCTGTTTTACCGTGGACACATGAACATCAAGGCTTTTGGAGATACTTTTGTAACCCTTTCCAGCTTCATGCAAGTCAACAATTCTTGATCGCAGGTCTTCTGAGAGCTCTTTTCTGCGAGGCATGGTTCACATCAGACAGTGCTTCTTGAAACCAGTAAACCCAAAACAGGTGTGTGTTTTTTAAGGGCAGGACAGCTGTCAGCAACACATCCAATATCATCACACTGATTGGAGTCAACGTTGGCTCACTCCTGGCTCCAATTAGCTCTTGGAGAAGTCATTAAGCTAGGGCCTCACATACTTTTTCCTCCCTGCACTGTGAATGTTTACATGTTATGTGCAATTAAACCATGGCAACATCTAATGTTTGTGTAGTATTATGTTCAGCAGACTGTGTTCTTCTATTGTTGTGACTTAGATGACGTTCAGAGCACATTTTATGTCCAATTCATGCAAAACTCCACGTAATCCCAAAGGGTTCACATACTTTTTCTTGCAACTGTATGTCTGACACGCTCTGTGTTCAATAATACTTAAGTGTTTTGCTGCTGATTTTCATTTTTGCTCCAGTGCCTCACAATTCGTGTCCTACAATAGTCAGCCAGCATTGATGGTCTTTAAACTAGTACAAGTACAGTTGATGTCCTTTCTTAAAGTTCAGTCATAGTGTGTCTTTAAGGCTGAATTGTGCACTCGCCATGAGCCTTATTGAGATCACATGGGATTCTCGATTCAGAGCAGGTCAAGGTGTTCCTTCGGAGAAATAGTTGAAGCTCCAGTAGCTGGTTCAGCATCTCCTGGCTTGCAGGTGGCTCTCTGTCTTTTTAGGCAGGCGTTGGGCATGATGGTGGCTACCTTCGAAGCGGTTCCATATGCCTAGTTTCATATGAGAACACTGCAGAGGGAAATCCTATCAAAATGGAACAGGGTTTCTGCCTCTTTGGACCTTCAGATTCACCTGGAACGTTCGACAAGTGCTTCATTTCTTTGGTGGATGAGGTCCCCGGCTCTATGGAATGGAGAGTCCTTCCTCCCCGTTTGCTGGACTGTGGTTACAACAGATGCCAGCCTGTCGGGCTGTGGAGGAGTCCTAGGAGCAGTTTCTGCTCAGGGTCGCTGGTCTCCGGGGGAAGCTCACTTATCCATCAATATCCTGGAGCTTAAGGCAATCAGGTCGTCTCTGACTCATTGGACAAACGGACCGTTGACCGTCTGCCGACCAGAATTCAGTCGGACAACTACACTGTGGTGGCGTATGTCAATCATCATCAGGGGGGCACGAGAAGTGTGCTAGTTAGCGCTGGAGACAGACATCTCACATTCGGCAATGGGCGTAGTGGTTCGTTCCAGCTCTGCCCGCCGTACACATTCCAGGCATCGAAAACTGGCAAGCTGATTATCTCAGCCGTCAGACACTGGATCAGGGCGAGTGGTTCCTACACCAAGACGTGTCCCATCAGCTCTGCATTCGCTGAGGGACTCCGGAGGTGGAACTTCTGGTTTCCTGCCCAAATTGATTGTTGTATCCCCTGGCGGATGCAGCTGGTGACGCCGTAGGATCAGTACACTCAAATCTACCTGTTTGATGGATTCCTCATCTACTACGCAATATAGAGTCCGAAGGAATCTTTCACCCTGTTTTATCACTGCTGGCTTTGACGCATGGCTACTGCGAACCAGATTCTGAAGTAGCGTCTGGCTTGGTGATTCCGACTCTGTTCAAGGCCCTTAAGTCTACCTCCCGGAAGATTTATCATCGCACCTGGAGAGCCTATATTGGTTGGTGTGTAGGCTCGGGTGTTGCCTTCCTCCAGCGGCCCTTAGCTACTCATTCTTTGGTCCATGCTTTCAGGGGGTTCGTCACGTGGTCCCACATGCGCGCTCCCCTTTGTGACCATGGGATTTGAATTTGGTGATGTTAGCTCTTCAGAGGCCTCCATTTGAGGCCATTCGGGAAATCCCCTTGCTAATGCTTTCGCGAAAAGTTGCCTTTCTTGTCGCTATCACTTCTGCTCAGAGGGTGTCGGAGTTGGCAGCTTTGTACTGTAAGCCAACTTATATGGTTTTGCACAAGGACAAGTTGGTTAATCAGCCTTCCCCTACCTTTCCACCAAAGGTGGTGTCGGATTTTCATTTGAATGAGGGCATTGTTCTTCCCTCACTGTGTTCTTGACTGACGCACCCTAAAGAAGTGGCCCTGCATACCCTGGATGTGGCCCACGTGATTTCAATGTAGTTTTCTGCAATGGTTGTCTTTTGCAGGTCCGACTCTCTCTTCATTCTCATGGATGGTATGAAGAAGGGCTTAGCGGCATCTTCTGATGTTATTTCTCGTATTCAGCAGACTATTGTTCAGGCATATGCTGGTAAGGGGCAGGAACTTCCCTTCCAGGTTTTGGCGCACTCCACTAGGGTGGTCAGCACCTCCTGTGCGTTCTGACATCAGGCGTCTGTTTCTGAAGTTTGCAAGGCGACAACCTGGTTGTCTGTGCACACATTTATGAAGTTCTATAAATTCGATGTGTTGGCACCCTCTGATGCTAGTTTTGGCTGCAAAGTGTAGGGTTCCTGGACCTCCCCTTTTGGGGTCTTTCGGAATGTTGGCTTGTAGTCCTGGGTTGTTGTTTTTTTTCTTTCTACATTGTATGGTTCCCCACCCCTAATTCTGGCACTGCTTGGGGGGGGGGCATCCCTGCTTCGCTAATGTTAGAGGAAGCCACTGTGTCCATCAATGAGTGTAAGAAAAATACCTTTCTCTGAGTTCATTGACGGACACAACACCCACCCCTCTAGGGAGATCTCTCCGTCAACACTGCTTGGGACAGACTGGAGACCTATAGCCGAGAGGTGGTTTTATCTTGAGAGAAGACCACCCATAGGAGGTGCCAATTTATTAATTTTTTTTCTGCCTAGTGCCCTATTCCTGTAGGTGGGGCGTAAAACGCTGCTTTGTTAATGTTAAAGATGAAGCTTTTGTGTCCGTCAATGAACTCAGAGAAGTATAAAAAGAATCACGTTATGCTGTCATAACCTTTTGATACATTACCTCGCTACACGACAAATTGGAAACTTCATTCACAGAGGCACCAGCTAAGCGGGGACCAACAATTTGCCCTCTTTGAAGCTCAGTAAGCTCTGATATGACTTCGTATTACTAGCAGTGCACATAGTGAATGCGGAAAGTGAGGCTTCCCACCTGTTAGCTCGGTGTCCCATCACACAGCAGAAACAAAAGAATGTTACATAACTTCTACTTTCAACGTGAAACATGTCTTCACTTTAACCCCTGCAAATTTATATAGTGTTTCCATTTTTTTTCCCTCCAACCCCTGTAGAGCTTGCTTCAGTTTTCTTTGTTTCAGTTCTTCTTTATTTCACTTGCAGGTTATCTTCCCTCATATTTTTTTTTTTTTGTCTTTTTGCTTTTTGTTTTTCTGACCAGTGTTAATTAAAAAAACGTTAAAACGTTGTAGCATAAATGTTATAACTATTATGCTATAATGTGTCTTGTCACTAGACCTCTGGAATGTTTTAACCCTTTCATGAGCAGGACATTTTTTTTTACTGTTCAGCCCTGTGCTATGTGAAATGGCAATTGCTCACTTTACCCAAGTAAAATTTATATCCT
Source organism: Staurois parvus (assembly GCF_062004578.1). Classification (NCBI taxonomy): domain Eukaryota; kingdom Metazoa; phylum Chordata; class Amphibia; order Anura; family Ranidae; genus Staurois; species Staurois parvus. The sequence goes on from NW_028318455.1 coordinate 722,078, forward strand.
TTTTTTCACACAAATAGAGCTTTCCTTTGGTAGTATTTGGTTACCGCTGTTTTTTTTAATTTATTATTCTATAAATGAAAAAAGACTGAAAATTTTTTTATAAAACCTATCTAATAAAATCAAATTTCTTGAGAAATTTGGGCCAGAATGTATTTAGCTACTTGTTTTTGGTAAAAAAAAAAAAAAAAATCCCAATAAGTGTATATTAATTGTTTTTTGGGAAAGTTATAGTATCTACAAACTATGGAATATATGTTGGCATTTACACAGCGTTTAAGCAGCTGAGTTTTTGACACTATCATTTCTTGATGTGCTAAAATGCCAGGACAGTACAAATGACCCCTTCTTAGAAAGTAGACACCCCAAGGCTTAGAGGCATCTCAAGTCCATGGAAGATTCTGTTTTTTTGCCACAAGTTTTTGGAAAAAGACACTTCTTTTTTTTCACAGTTGTAATTTTATTTATTTTTCACACATCATGGGTATACGGCATCACACCCCAAAACACATTCTGCAACTTCTCCATAGTATATGGATACTGAATCTGTGATACTTTTTGGGAGCTGAGCTGTGTACAAGCTCAGCTGTTTGTTTGAAATTTTAAATAATGCTTTCTGATTCCATCACTACTTGTAGATCATATCCCATCCTGCACTGCCTAAGTGCATCACATAAATGGGCATGCATGAGCGCTCTGGACCACACCTTCCTCTTTACTACACCGCCTCTTGTTTTAGTTTTACCAACTTTCTGTACAATGTGATTGTGCAATATCCCTTAGATCTACCATCGGTTTATGTAGTGCAAGGGCCTGTTTGATTTGATACAAATTGAGTAGATTTTTTAGGTGGATCCTCATATTCTATAGTTTTGGTAAATCTAAGGGATATTGTGCAGAGAATGTACAATCGGATTACATAGTGTATGGCCACATAGTGGAGGGAGTGGATGGAGACACTCAGGCCCCATTCACATAGAGGGAACCACTCACACTTTTGTGGGCGTTTTGGAGCATAGCTGCTCATCACGCATGGGGTAACGCATTCAGTTTAAAAACACAGCAAAGAAGCTCTAGAACGTTTCATAAATATATACAGTATCTCATAGAAGTGAGTACACCCCTCACATTTTTTAAATATTCTCTTTTCATGTGACAACAAGGAAGAAATGACACTTTGCTACAATGTAAAGTAGTGAGCGTAAAGCTTGTATAACAGTGTAAATTTGCTGTCCCCTCAAAATAACTCAACAGCCATTAATGTCTAAACTGCTGGCAACAAAAGTGGGCTGCCCTACATATGGCTCGTGGGTACTTTGTTTTTCACTGCATGTTTTGCTGCATTCATTGCTCCTTTTTCTTCATGTGGCAAAATGTATGCTTACTTCTATGTTTGGTGTGCCGGTAACAATGGCACCAAAGTGTGACTAGCATTTTAGGTGTATAATGGTGCGAAAACTGATTTGTATAGTATATGGTGAGCTTTACAGACTTCCAGGGACACATTTCTTCTGTTTCCACTACTACAGCTCTGCTCCACATATCTTTGCTACATTGTGTGATCACTGGCTGTGTATTTAGTGAGAACATATAATGATATATAGACTGATAATGATTGCTCCCACCTCTGTACCCACATGGAATTTCCTGGAGGGGGAGGGCAGGTGTTTGTGTGTGTGTGTGTGTGTGTGTGTGTGTGTGTGTGTGTGTTAATGAGGTCATCTGGTGAAGTACTTCCTTTTAAGGGTTTTCATGCCCAAATACCAAATACCAAATTCCAGGATGGAGCAGGAAGTAATAGAGGAGTTTTTTTTATGAAACACACTAGAGGCTGAGGTGAGGCCTGTTCTAAAGACAGCTTTTTCTTTTCTGCAACAGAGGTACATTATTAATACAATGGTACATAGGGGAGGTTGTAATTTAAAAAAAAAAATTGAAGCTAGTCTTTTTTTTTTTAAGAAAAGCACTGTTTTCGTAACGAAATGCACAAAATATAACTGGATGCTAATATGTATAGGTGATAACACCAGGGATAGTTAATCCGGGGATGATCGGATTGCCTCCAGGGAAGTTGGGTTTTTTTTTTTTTTCGCTTATTGGCGTAAATTAGATTATGCTGTATTATTTGTTTGTTTTTTTTTGTTTTTGTTTTTTTGTGCCTTCCTCTGGATCAGCTGTGGTTATAGGATTGTGTATATGGAGTGTGTGGTGTTTTTGTTTTTTCAGTAGAATGAATTTGACTTGGTGTTTTGTTTTTTTTTTTTTTTAATCCAGACTAAGTATGTAACTACAGGTGAAACTCGGAAAAATTAGAATATCGTGCAAAGGTTCATTTCATTCAGTAATGCAACTTAAAAGGTGAAACTAATATATGAGAGACTCATTACATGCAAAGCAAGGTAGTTCAAGCCGTGATTTGTCAGAATTGTGATGATTATGGCTTACAGCGCATGAAAACCCCAAATCCACAATCTCAGAAAATTAGAATATTACATGCAATCAATAAAACAAGAATTGTACTTATTACAATATCGGACCTCTGAAAAGTATAAGCATGCATATGTACTCAGTACTTGGTTTGGGCCCCTTTTGCAGTAATTACTGCCTCAACGCAGCGTGGCATGGAAGCTATCAGCCTGTGGCACTGCTGAGGTGTTATGGAAGACCAGGATGCTTCAATAGCGCCTTCAGCTCTTCTGCATTGTTCGGTCTCATGTCTCTCATCTTTCTCTTGGCAATGCCCCATAGATTCTCTATGTGGTTCAGGTCAGGCGAGTTTGCTGGCCAATCAAGAACAGTAATCTCACGGTCACTGAACCAGGTTTTGGTGCTTTTGGCAGTGTGGGCAGGTGCCATGTCCTGCTGGAAAATGAAGTCAGCATCCCCATAAAGCTTGTCTATGGAAGGAAGCATGAAGTGCTCCATAATCTCCTGGTAGACTGCTGCGTTGACCCTAGACTTAATGAAGCACAGTGGACCAACACCAGCAGATGACCTGGCTCCCCAAATCAACACCGACTGTGGAAACTTCACACTTGACTTCAAGCATCTTGCAGTGTGTGCCTCTCCACTCTTCCTCCATACTCTGGGTCCTTGGTTTCCAAATGAGATGCAAAAGTTGCTCTCATCAGAAAAGAGGACTTTGGACCACTGAGCAACAGACCAGGTCTGTTTTTCTTTAGCTCAGGTAAGACGCTTCTGACGTTGTTTGTTGTTCAGGAGCGGCTTGACAAGAGGAATACGACATTTGAAGCCCATGTCCAGGATCTGTCTGTGTGTGGTGGCTCTTGATGCACTGACTCCAGCCTCAGTACACTCCATGTGAAAGTCCCCAACACTTTTGAATGGCCTTTTCCTGACAATCCTCTCCAGGCTGCGGTCATCCCTGCTGCTTGTGCACCTTTTTCTTCCACACTTTCCCCTTCCACATAACTTTCTATTAATGTGCTTTGCAAAAGAAATTGGATGTTCCAAAGTGCCATATCAATTACCTTTTGAGGCTTTCCCTCCTTATGGTGGGTGTCAGTGATAGTTTTCTGCACAACTGTCAGGTCAGCAGTCTTTCCCATGATTATGATTCCTACTAAACCAGACTGAGAGACCATTTAAAGGCTCAGGAACCCTTTGCAGGTGTTATGGCTTAAGTAGCTGATTAGAGTGGGACACTTTGAGCCTAGAATATTGCACCTTTTCACAATATTCTAATTTTCTGAGATTGTGGATTTGGGGTTTTCATGAGCTGTAAGCCATAATAATCATCACAATTATGACAAATCACGGCTTGAACTATCTTGCTTTGCATGTAATGAGTATCTCGTATATTAGTTTCACCTTTTTAAGTTGCATCACTGAAATAAATTAACGTTTGCACGATATTCTAATTTTTTGAGTTTCACCTGTATTTTGCTCCTTAGAAGGAGCATTTGGGAGGGGGGAGAAGGGGAAGATATGATCACCATGATGTACACCTATACATAAATGGCCCATATATTAAATCTAGTGCAAACTTGTTAAGGTCATTACAATGAACAGTCTTTGAGACTAGAGGGAAAGAGGTTTATTGGCCATATACAGAAAGGCTTATTCAGGATAAGAGCTGTGGAGATGTTGATGTCGAATAGACTTCCTAAAGAACAAGTTATACCTAGCTCAGTTAATTGATTCAAAAATGCTGGACAGAATGCAACAGGTTTTTAACTTTTTACAAGTAATAACATCAGATTGTTGATCAAGGGAATATCCAGTTGCCTTATGACAGGGGTGCTCAACCCAAGGCCTGCGGGTCACATGTAGCCCGTGGAGCTGTGTGATGTAGCCCATGACCTCAGACCAGGAAAGTTCATGCCCATGTTTTGGAATGGCGGGTCGGCAAGCCCAGATTGTGATCAATGGGTTGCCAACCTGCCATCCTAGAGCATCAGGGTGCTTGGGGCCAGAGTTGGTTGCGGAGGGAGCAGGAGCCACATAAGCTGATGCTTCCTCTGTAGCACTGGCTCCTATCCGAAGCGGAGTGATACCAAGTGCCCTTCACCTGGGACCTTTCTAGCAGCCTGGAGAGTGATGCCAGTAGAAGCTGGAAGAGAAAAAGGTGAGTGTATCAAACATCACATACACTGCACAGTTGCAATGAATGCAGGTGTTTTGGTTCGCTTTCAGAAAGTGCACCACAACCGCAAGGTGTAATAGATGCCAATGGCTCAGTGCAGCTAACCCGCAGGAAAGCAGCATGTGCACTGCTGTGCGGGTAAACTGCAGTGCATCAGTGTGAAAGTAGCTTTGTAGGAGGCTCATGGCAGTAAGGGCTCATTTACATTTGCGGTTTGGGGTGTGGTTAAACCTCCTAGTTCATTGTGGCCTGTGACCGGCTACCAAATCAATTTAAGTGGTCCTCACTCTTCATGAGGTTGAGCACCCCATCTTAGGGGATCTAGAAGGATTTTTTCCCCCTGGTGGAGATAATTGGACCATATTTTAAGGGTTTATTTGCCTTCCTCTGAATCAGTTGCTAGTGTGGATTTCTTCTATTTTTCTTCCTCAGCCTGACTTTGTAACTATATACTACCACTACACTTATTGATTCTTTATGCTCGTTCTTAGTATTGGAGCAGTCTTGAGTCTGCTCACCCCAAGGTGTCTCATTCTGAGGTCGCTCAAATTTCCTAAACCAGCCCAGGCTATCACAGTTCATTTGCATTTGCCCAATACTATTCTATTGAGGAAAGTTTTCTTCACAAGTGGATGCTTCCAGTGCTAGATCCTGCCATCTTCCGCCTTAATAAGGCCCGTACAGCCCCGTGGAGGGAAATTCTATTTTCAAGGGCCCTGCAGATGAGGCTAGAGGTATTCTTTAACCACTTCAATGCTGGGCATTTTCACCCCCTTCCTGCCCAGGCCAGTTTTCAGTTTTGAGCGCTGTCGTACTTTAAATGACAATTGTGTGGTTATGCAACACTGTACTCCTATAAAGTTTTTATTTTTTTGAGACAGAAAGCTTTCTTTTGCTGGTATTTAATCACCGCTTGTTTTTTTTATTTTTTGCTAAACAAATAAAATACCAAAAAGTTTGGGGAAAAAAATGTTTTTCTTTCTGTTATAACATTTTTTGCAAATAAGTAGTTTTTCTTCACTCTGATGAGGCTACACTGCTAGGCACTGATGATCTGTGCCCCGATTATCAGTGTTAACCGTACGAACTGTACGAACACTTAACAGTGTGTGAGGGAAGGACTGCCGACATCTGTGTTCTTCTGTGTTCTTATCAGCATCTCCTGTGATCATTTTGATCTCAAAAACCCTCAACCCATCAGGGTCCTTGTTGTGTACCTTAAAATGGCGGACTGAATGTTTGATATAAGCCTTCAAGATGTTCCTCTTATGTTCATCAAAGAGTACCCTAAGGGCATGTGACATCCGACCCACATATGGGGCCACATGGGCACAGGAGGCCATAAACCTATTTTGACCCACAGTTGATAAACTGTCGAATGGGGTGCACTCTTCCATCAGTACCCATAACTGCTTTTTGCTATGCCACATGTACTGACATGTTCCACAGTTAATGACTCCACATCGAAAGTTCCCCTACTGGTCAAAGATGGAAGTCCAGACAGGTGTTGGAGTGCTGTTTTTTATACGTTTAAGACTACTGGGAGCAATGTGGCTTCTCGATTCTTTTGGCTATCTGACAATATTGGGTTTATCAGGGAGAACACTGGAAAGAAAGGGTTTTAAGATGTTCCAATTTTTCAAGACCACATTTCTTATTTTAAAGACTTTATTGTTAAACCTAGTACTAAACGGGACAGCATTGGACTCATTAGTTGGCCTAGGTTCTTTGGCTGGCTCTTTCTATTTCACAAAGTACTCACCTCTGTATTATTCCAGGCCTCATTGATCAGACACTTATTGTAACATTTGTCTAAGAATTTCTGCTTCAGAATAAAGCGCTACTCGTCAAAGTCCTCAACTCTGGTGCATGTCCTTTTTAATCTAATCTAATCCACTTCGGAGGATGATGGCTATTGGCATGCAGGTAGGAATTACCTGCAGAAGGTTAGAAGTATGTTTTGGAAATGATTTTGAGGTCTACATCAAAACTTAGTTCAAGGTCTAAGAACTCAAACTTCTTGTTTTCTACCACATCCGTAAGTTCTATATTGAAAGGGTTATTATGACAATATACAACGCTAGCTCAGAATCTGGCTCATCCCATCACATACGGAGTTATACAGTATGTGTAGTATAATCCATGCTGCAGGAGAAAAGTTGCACTGTAAAATTTTTCAATGCAGGTCAATCTACATTGACGGTACTGGTGAGCATTAGAGTTTGTGTAATCAATTCTTATTTCAGTGGTGGTACATGTGTTTATGATCTCTGAGAGGCTGCACTCGCTTAGGAGCCATTTTGTTTTGGTGTGTACGTTTTACAACTCCAATTCCAAAAAAGTTGGGACGCTGTGTAAAATCTACATTAAACAAATGCATTAATGCATAAATCTATTTTTTATTCACAATAGAAAATATACTAAATGTTTAAACTGAGACAATATAACCTTTTAAGAAAGAAAATTAGGTAATTTTGAGACGACAGCAACAAATCTTCAAGTTGGGACAGGGCCATATTTACCATGGTGTAGAAACCTCTCTTTTAACAACCACCTGTAAAGGTCTAAATAACAAGGAAACCAGTTGCTATAGCAAGATGCGCGCTCTCAGCACATATGTTCTTTTTTAATAGAACTCAAATGTGCGGCCGCTCGGCGTCTAGGCCCAGATGTCGGGAGGCCGCTCATTTGTGTTCGGCCGGCTTGAACAGGTTAATGACTGGCATAGTACCGCTGGATTGGTGCAAGGCCAATGTGGTGCCTATATTTAAAAATGGGTCAACATCTTTACCAAGTAATTATAGACCTGTTAGTTTAACTTCTATAGTTGGGAAGATACTGGAGAGTTTAATAAAAGACCACATAGATGAGTTCTTGCTTGAAAAAAACAGACGGCATGGATTCATGAAAGACAGATGTTGTCAAATCTGATTTCTTTTTATGAGGATTTATTGGATTTTGCAAAAGTGTTTGACACAGTTTCCCACATATGGCTAATGTGTAAGGTAAAGTCTACAGGCTTTGAAAAAATCTGTATGTAAATGGATAGAAAACTGGCTAAAAGACCATATTCCGGGAGTAGTGGTTAATTATTCATACTCTGAATGGTCTAGGGTTGTTAGTGGTGTACACCAAGGTTCGGTGTTGGGACCCTTACTTTTTATTGTATTTATAAATGATATTGGGGTCTGGGATTAAAAATCTCATTTCAGTCTTTTCAGATCACACCAAGCTTTGCAGTGGAATAACGTCCTTACAGGATGTCTCCAACTTAAAAGCCGACCTCAATGCACTGTTTAATTGGGCAACTATGTGTCAAAAGAGGTTTAATGTTCATAAATGTAAAGTTGTGCACTTGGGGGCTAAGAATATGCATGCATCCTACATACTAGGGGGAGTACAACTGGGGGAATCAATGGTGAAGGATGTGGGAGTTCTGGTAAATCATACGCTTAATAATGGCATGGAATGCCAAGCTGCGGTTTCTAACGTTAGCAAAATCTTCTCTTGTACTAAGAGGTATAGACTCCAGAGAGAGAGAGATTATTTTACCCCTGTACAAATTATTAGTAAGACACATCTAAAATATGTATTTCAGTTTTGGGCACCATTTCAGAAAACAAATATTGGGGTACTGGAGAAAGTGCAGAGAGGGCAACCAAACTGATGAGGCATGGAGGAGCTCAGCTATGAGGAAAGATTAAATAAATTGAATTCTCTCTTGAGAAGAGGAGATTAAGGGGGTGGGGGATAGTGAACTCGGTGTAGAGTTATTCACTCTGAGGTCATCACAGAGGACAAGGGAGCACTCATATGTCTGAAAGAAAAGAGATTTAATTTCAAATACGGAAAGGTGTAATAGACTCCTTCAAGAGTTGGCTCTGGCCAGCTCAGTGGATTGCTTTAAAAAAGGCCCGGATTCTTTCCTAGATGCACATAATATAACTGGATACTAACATTTAGGTAAAGTTGATCCATATATATATATCATTTTTTTTTTTTTTTATACTTACTCCAAGCCATTTGAAATATTTAACACTTTGAGGTTTTTGTTTTAAAATGAGAAATTGCAGGGCTTTTTTTGGTACAGAGTCAGTGGCTTAGTGGAATAATTTTAAACCACAACTTCAAAAAGTGTTGCAGGTCTTTATCCTGTTATATTCTTGGGTGTATACGTGTGCATGCATTTGAATAATTGCACGTGTTTTCTTCTCTTAGGTGTCCTTTGCCCGTCCAAGCTCAGAAAATATTAAGGATGCAAATTTATATATCAGTGGACTCCCAAGGACAATGACGCAGAAAGATGTTGAAGATATGTTTTCAGGGTTTGGGCGTATTATCAATTCTCGTGTCCTTGTTGATCAGGCTACAGGTGAGTAGATTTAACTTTTCTGCCTATGTCTGTTAAAAAAAACATTTGAATAACTAAACTACTTGAAAATGTTTGCTATTTTTAAATAAAGAAACAAACAAATGCCTTTCTAAGCAATGTGCTAGAATTATGCTTCCACGGTACCACCCTCCCAACATTTCGTGTTCTCTGCCACACACTTTCCCACCATGGAAAATTGACTAGTAGGTTTGTTCAGTCATCAGTGCCTAAATTCAGGAGAATGGGTCCTTCATCCGAAGTTGTTTGCAGAGATTTCTCTGTGTTGGGGGACCCCAAATGTGGATCTCCTGGTATCCACATTCAGCAACAAACTGGATGGGCCATTGACTTAGATGTCCTCGTAACTCCTTCGGATTAGTTTTTTTCTCTGATCACTGCCTTCCCTCCACTCCCAACTTCTTTTCTGTTACACAGGGTAAAGGTGGAGGGCATCCTAGTGATTCTGATTGCATTGGCTTAGCCAAGAAGAACATGGTATGCAGACATCATAAATCTCTTGGCATACCAGCTCAGACTTGCTGTCATCCAGTGAAATCTTTTTTCCTGTTTTACAGTCTCGGAATTTGAAGATTACGTTGTCATTTCTAGAAGCGGTACTCAACCCCAAACCAAAAGATGTAGTATATGAGTCCAGTCATCAGAAGTGGTGGCTACATTAGTTTTCTTTTTAGTCTTTTCCCCTCTGTTTTCAACTTATGTTCTGGCCACTAACACAGCTCCTGTATTATAGTGCTCCTTCTCTGGATGAAGGAGCACAGGGGTACCTTTGGACAACAGCATTGTCAGCCTGGGGGAGGGTAGTGTCAGATGTTCTAGCACATTTACACACTTTAACAAGTTGTTGCCAGACTTGAGCTCACACAAGCAGTTACAGCAACATCTCAGAACTGCTCAGCTGCAATGTAATGTTTGCTTTTGTGTTTAACACCTCTTTAAGCACAAGGTTGTCTCTTTTGGTGGCCATTACCTTGACTCACATTGTCTTGGATTTGGCTGTGCTTCATTAAATGGGACCCCCTTCCTCTTTCCTCACTTGGATAAGATGGTGTTTAGGCCTCAATCATCTTTCTTGCTTTACGTAATGTCTTCGTTTCACCTGAATCAGGACATTGGAGGGAGAATTTATCAATGCTGGAGCAGAACAAACCTGGAGCAGTTGTGCATAGAAACCTATCAACTTCAGATTGTTCTATTAAACAGCTTGTTTCTTTTAAAAATGAAAGAAGCTGTTTAGTTGCTGTGCTCAACTGCTCCAGATTCTGGCTGCTGCAATTTTGATAAAGTCCCATCATTGTGTTGCTGTCTTTTTTTTTTTTTTTTACCTAATCCTAAGCATCCTAAATTGAAGAATGATGATGGAGTTGTTTGGGTTTGTCTAAAGTCTTCAGCTTTGTTTGACAGTCTGATTTCATCTTTGTTCTACCCAATGGTCCTTACAGGGGTCGGACTCAATCCAGTATGTGTAGGTGGATTCATCAGCTCCTTTAACTCCTTTGGGATCAAAGGCAAGGTTCCGCCTTGCCCATTCTACCAGGAGTGTTGGTGACTTGTTGAGTCTTTTCCTACTAAACTATTGTTCGACTCCCACTTCTGCCCAGAAATTCTTCCTCAGTGCCACAGAAACCACTAGTGATAAAAAACTGAGTGAAAAGCTTCCACTTTAAAAGTTATTAGAAATTATGTAAAATAGTTCCTTATCTAATCAAAGAAGGGGGACAGCGGCGCTATTCTATGTATCATAAACCATATAAATCTCCAGATCAAATAGTTCATATAAAGTAACTGAAAATAAGCATACAAGTGCCATAAGGGGATCCAAAACAAATGCCCACCCAGTGCTTTGGTAGTGCACAAAAATAAAATTAAAGTCCTAATAATGTCCAATCTTGTAATTAAAGACTTATAACTTCAATCTTTTCCAGCTTAATTTCTCCACACCAAGCTATGGCCCTCCCAGCTATGGCCCTCCCAGCTGTTGAAATACTACAAGTCACATCATGCCTCTGGGAGTCTTGCCTCTGGCTGTCAGTCTTGTAAGGCCTCATGGGACTTGTAGTTCCTCAACACCTGGAGGGTAGTTTGGAGACCCCTGGTCGAAGGTTATTAGTGGTACATACCAAGGTTCAGTGTTGGGTCTCTTACTGGTTTACCTTTTTACAAATGATGGTGTTTGAGATTAAAATTACCAAATCTGTGTTTTGCAGATAATCACAAGCTACAGTGCATTCATAAAGTATTCAGATCCCCTTCACTTTTTTAAATTTTGTTGTGCTGCAGCCTGATACTACAGTTGTTTTAAAAATTATTTCCCTCATTAATCTGCACTCACTACCCCATAATGGCAAAGTGAAAACAGAATTTTAGAAATGTCTGGATTTACTAAAAAGAAAAATCTGCAATATTACATGTACTTAAAGTAGAACTATAGGCAAAACTTTTTCATTTTGGACAGAGTAAAGGAGTGTTATAACTCCTGGCAGGGTTTTTTTTCCATAGGTGTCCAATTGGAGAGATTTACCATCACTTCCTGTCCCATAGCTAAAACAACAATTGAGAACAAATCCCTGCAAACTAAGGCAATTCCTTTGGGGGGGGGGGGTGATTCCCAGGTCACCAGAATTAGTTTCCCCATTGGAAGATTTCCCCTCCATTACTTTCCTGGGGACAGCTCAAAATTTGGGGTTTCTTTTACTTTTACTTTAGATAATGGTTAGCAGGACAAATAGGGTGCTTTTCCCTAAGGTGGGCACAAACAGCAATAAAAACTGACAGGTGTTCTAATCCAACTCCGCTCTATCCAAAACTAAAAAAAAAAAAACTTCAGGTATTCAGACCCTTTACTCGGTACTTTTGTTGAAGCATCTTTGCCAGCAATTACAGCCTCAAGTCTTTGTGTATGACCTGACAATCTTTGCACACCTGGATTGGGGGATTTCCTGCCATTCTTTGCACATCTTCTCAAGCACAATCAGGTTGGATGGGGACCATCAGTGGATAACCAATTGTCAGGTCTCTCCAGAGATGTTCAATAGGGTTCAAGTCAGTGCTTTGGCTGGGCCACTCTAGGACATTCACAGAGTTGTCCCTAAGCCACCCCTGTATTGGCTGTGTGCTTAGGATCATTGTCATGTTGGTAGGTGAAACTTTGGTCCAGTCTGAGGTCCTATCCGCTGCGATACAAGTTTTCATTATGGATACCTCTCTATTTTGCTCCTTTCAGCTTCCCCTCAGCCCTGGCCAGTCTCCAAGTCCCTGCTGAAAAGCACCCTTACAGCATGATGCCACCATCATGCTTCACTGTTGGGATGGTATTGGGCAGGTGATGAACGATACCTGGTTTTCCTCCATATATAACATTTAGAAATGAGGCCAAATAGTTCAGTCTTGGTTTCATCATACCAGAGATTCTTGTTCCCTTACAGCAGCGGTTCTCCACCTGGGGGTCGCGACCCCTTTGGGGGTCGAACGACCATTTCCCAGGGGTCGCCTAAGACCATCGGAAAACATATTTCCGATGGTCTTAGGAACCGAGACACCGCTGCTCTGTCTCGCGATCTGTGGGCGGGATGATATGCTGCCCCTGTAACCTGGCCACACCTCTGGAATCACTCAACAGCTCCGCCTCCTCGCCGCTGATTGGCCACCGGAACTGTAGCTCAGGAGAGGCACACAGGCGGCCAATCACCGGCGAGGAGGTGGAGCTTGGAGAGGAGGAGCTGAGCGGCAGAGCGCGCAGATCGAAGAAGATCGAGGGAGCTGCAGGACCGAGTGAAGAGGAGAGAGGCCAGAGAAGGAAGACAGCTGACAGGTAAGTGCAAATTTTGCTTCTGCAGGCTGTAGATGGGAGAGGGAGAGAGCGAGCCCAGGCTGGAGCAGGGGTCAGCAAGGTAAGTATCATTGGTGTCAGTGGGAGGAATAGTGCCCCATCATTGGTGTCACTAATACCAACGATGGGGCACTATTCCTCCCCCCACTGACACCAATGATAGGCACTATTCCTCCCCCCACTGACACCAACGATGGGGCACTATTCCTCCCCCCACTGACACCAACGATGGGGCACTATTCCTCCCCCCACTGACACCAACGATGGGGCACTATTCCTCCCCCCACTGACACCAACGATGGGGCACTATTCCTCCCCCCACTGACACCAACGATGGGGCACTATTCCTCCCCCCACTGACACCAACGATGGGGCACTATTCCTCCCCCCACTGACACCAACGATGGGGCACTATTCCTCCCCCCACTGACACCAACGATGGGGCACTATTCCTCCCCCCACTGACACCAACGATGGGGCACTATTCCTCCCCCCACTGACACCAACGATGGGGCACTATTCCTCCCCCCACTGACACCAACGATGGGGCACTATTCCTCCCCCCACTGACACCAACGATGGGGCACTATTCCTCCCCCCACTGACACCAACGATGGGGCACTATTCCTCCCCCCACTGCCACCAACGATGGGGCACTATTCCTCCCCCCACTGACACCAACGATGGGGCACTATTCCTCCCCCCACTGACACCAACGATGGGGCACTATTCCTCCCCCCACTGACACCAATGATGGGGCACTATTCCTCCCCCCACTGACACCAATGATGGGGCACTATTCCTCCCCCCACTGACACCAATGATGGGACACTATTCCTCCCACTGACACCAATGATGGAGCACTGTTCCTCCCACTGATACCAACGATGGGGCACTATTCCTCCCACTGACACCAATGGCGGGACACTATTCCTCCCACTGATACCAACGATGGGACACTATTCCTCCCACTGACACCAATGGCGGGACACTATTCCTCCCACTGATACCAACGATGGGACACTATTCCTCCCACTGATACCAACGATGGGACACTATTCCTCCCACTGACATCAGTGATGGGGCACTATTCCTCCCACTGATACCAATGATGGGGCGCTAGTCCTCCCACTGATACCAATGATGGGGCACTATTCCTCCCACTGCAAAATTACAGTTCTGAAGTAGCAACGAAAATAATTTTATGGTTGGGGGTCACCACAACATGAGGAACTGTATTAAGGGGTCGCTGCGTTAGAAAGGTTGAGAACCACTGCCTTACAGTCTAATAGTCCTCAAGGTGCTTTTTTGAAAACTCCAAGCGGGCTTTCATGTGTGTGGCACTGAGGAGAGGCTTCCCTCTAGCCACTCTGCCGTAAAGCCCAGATCGGTGAAGGGATGCAGTGAGGTTTGTCCTTCTGGAACTCTGTCCCATCTCCACACCAGATCATTAGAATGCAGTCAGAGTGACTGTCGGGTTCTTGGTGACCTCTCTTACTAAGGCCCTTCTTCCCTGATTGCTCAGTTTTGCTGGGCAACTAGTTTTTAGAAGAGTCCTGATTGTGCCAAACTTCTTCCATTTGAGAATTAGAGAGGCCATTGTGCTCTTGAGACCTTCAGTGCAGCAGAAATTTCTTATAGCCTTCCCCAGATCTGTGCCTTGCAGTAATCCTGTCTCTGTGCTCTTCAGGCAGTTCCTTTGACCTCATGACTTTTGCTTTGATTCACTATGCATTGTCAGCTTTGACGCTTTTTATAGAGACGTATGTGCCTTTCCAAATATTGTCAAATCAATTTAATTTACCAGAGGTGGACTCCAATCAAGGTTTAGAAGCATCTCAGCAAGGTTCAGCGCTCCTTCGCATTGTGCGGTGCCGGACACTACATGTAAATTGCACAGGAATCGCGCCACATTCCTGTGTTAATTACATGCAAATGTCTGTGTGTTGCGATTTGAGCCATACATTTTGTTTGGCCCAAATCGCATCCACACCAAAAAAGTGGAGGACCCCTTTTTAAATCTGTACCTGAATCGCATCGCAATTGCTTCGAGTTTTGCAATCTGTATCAGGGTGTCATTAATTTATCATCGATCCCCGCATTAGATCGCATAAACGTGATGCAATTGCAATGCAGTGTGGGAATCGCACAGGATATGCAGCGTTTCCCACACCGCAGAGAAAAGGGAGGCACCTGAGTTAAATTTTAAGTGTTGCAAAGGGTCTGAATACTTGTGCCAATGTGATATTTCAGTTTTTCCTTTCAAATTCATTTGTAAACATTTCTAAAAAAAACAAAAATTCACTTTGTCATTATGGCGTACTAAGTGTAGATTATTGAGAAACAACTGTAGTGTAGTCCAGGGCTTAAAATTTCGAGTCTAGACCTACTAGCCAGGCACAAACCTTACTCTCCACCAGTTGCCCTACCCAACCTTGCCCAGGTCCGCCTCTAACCCCACGCCCCCTGAAAGCTTATGAAATTACATTTTTCTTTAGAATAAAGAGTCCAAAATATAAAAAACTGCAATTATAACATAGCTTTATTATGTCAACTTAAACATAACAGCAATAGCTTAATAGCAATAGGGTGCAATCAAAATATCAAGTTTTACAGCTTTAAACCTGTAGTAAACATTTTGTATTTTTTTGTTTATCTCCTGCATCTATAAAAAGAGACTTTAGTAACTAAAGTCTCTTTTAAAAGATGTAAGTTTAGTTTACAGAAGTATAGCATAAGAAAAAGTGCTTATTTTGATGCCAAAAAAAATGGAATAATAGTTACTGTAAACTATTAAGTGTTCTTGCATGGCAAGTCCACTTACTGTTATCTCACATATATATTCTTGTTATTATAGCCAAATTTACCACCCTAACTCCTCCCACAGTTTTTATACTACATAGACAGTAATATACCAAAACGTGCGGCTTGTTCCCGATTGGTGTACTATTACTTTGTGGAACGTTATGCCAAATGGTTCACGAAATATCGGCGTTTTTGTGGTGAAATTGGTCCCATAGGAATGAATGGCGGAATGTTCAAAACTAGAGTGGGAGCTGACAAAAGCTAGAGTGTGAGCTGAAAAATCAGGACATGATTTCTAAACTGCCATCACTCCCTCATTTTCAAGGCCACCTACACAAATCTTATATCAAAACATTCAGCTATCCCTGCTGCCACTAAAAATGTCCACGGCTAAGCCATAGTCCTGATAGTTTTCACAATTTGACCATTTGTTTGCAACTCACGCCGCCCATTGACATTCATTGAAAATCCACTCTAGCCTTCTCAAATTTGAAGGGCAATTTCTAAACTGCGACTGTGCCTTCATTTGTAATATTTCAGAGACATACTATGCATCAAAATGTAGGTCTGGGTCTTGTGATTCTCACAATATAAATCTCTTCGGTGTAGGATTTATAATTTTTAAACTACAACCGTTTGAAGATGGCAACCACCAGTGAAGTGAGCAAGTTGGAGCAGTTTGTTTTTAACCGCTCTTTTCTGCCCTTGCTGTAGAGTTGCCATAGGAACCTAGGTGTGTGAGCAGGCAGCAGAGTGACAAAAGCTAGAGTGTGAGTTGTAGACTACTGGTGGAGGCAAGAACACTTCACACAATTTCCCCAGAAATTGTAGCTTTTCTAGTTCTTAAGTGTTCTTGCATGGCAAGACCACTTACTGTTATCTCACATATATATTATTATTATTATAGCCAAATTTACCACCCTAACTCCTCCCACAGTTTTTATACTACATAGACAGTAATGTACAGAAACGTGCGGATTGTTCCCGATTGGTGTGCTAATATTTTGTGGAACGTTTCGCCGAATGGTTCACGAAATATTGCCGTTTTTGTGGTGAAAAGCTACAATTTCTGGGGAAATTGTGTGAAGTGTTCTTGCCTCCACCAGTAGTCTACAACTGGAGTGGGCAGAGTAACTGGGCAGAGTGGCTTGTCACTCTGCTGTCTGCTAAGTGATGAACGATAGACTGTCTTTATTCTGTTTTGGTAGCTAAAGCCACGTTCACATGAGGCGGTTGTTGGTGGAAGTACTTCACAGAAATTGACCAGAGGGAGTATGTTGCTGAATCTTTCTTGCTGCTGATTCAATCTTTTCAGAGTCTCATTAAAAGAGAGTCCATTTTGAATGGAGAATTTTAGGTCAGCCCACTCTGCTTCAAACAGGTCAATTTTGTCTTCAAACTGATCAAAAACCTGTTTTGCAATTCTGTGCAACTCAGTCAATCCAAAGTTGAGGATGTGTGTTTTGTCTGGCCAAGACATGCTGGTAAATATATTGAAAGATTGTACAATATCTGAGGAGAATGAGGAAAGCCTCAAAATTAAATATCTTTCTGCTTTGGCTAATACAGATTGGCGTATCGACTGAAATTCTCTGTCACCAGCTTGAAGGTTGGTCAGCTGCAGCCCATGTAGTTTTCCTTCTTCTGTAAACTTACTAAGAAATTCAAGTTTGTTTTTTCCCTTCCCATCCGAAAGATCCTGAAGAGTTTCAACTGCATGTTCTAGTTTGTTTTTTACCTGACCGATCATAAATTCCTTGTTCTGAAGACCCTCTGACAAAGGTTGCAGCTTGCTATAAAAATTGAATAGGAAATGCAAAAGTTTCACAAACTTCAGCTGTTTCAGGTCTTTCAGGATGTGTCAGGTACCGACTGGCGGTGGCTCTAGAGATCCACAGGCCTGGATTCCCCAGGGCGCGGTGTCTAAGCCTCAGTCTGCTTATTCACCAGGGCCCCTGATGGTGGGGATGGACTTGGAGCAGGCTGAGACCAGGTCGCGGCCCCCGAGTACACCCAGCTGCGGTAGAGGTGAATTCCAGTGGCACATAGCAGATAAGAGCCTGCTGTGAAGAGGCGGAGCAGGCCTGGGCAGTAGCGGATGGACAGGTGACACCGTGTAGAGACAGCGAAGTCAGGCAGGCAGGCCGGGTTGGTAACAGCGGTGGCAGAACGGTACAAAGCAGCAGGCTAAGAGTAATTGGGTCACAGGCCAGGTTCAGCAGCAGGAGGTCAGATAATCAGGAACAGGCAGAAGAATAGTCAAGACGAGCCAGGGGTCAGGGCGCGAGACGGTCAACAGCAATCAGGATCAGGCTAGGTCGGCAACAAGGCAATCTCAGGAACAGAATGAGCAGGAAGAACAGGAACAAGACCATATGGCAATGTGAGCATTGCAAGAGCCGGTTTAAATAGCCCGCCCGGCGCCGAAAGGCGCGCCTGGGTCCTAGTGCCTGCCCGACGCCGTCATTGGTGACAGGTGCGCCTGGGTCCTAGTGCCTGCCCGGAGCCGTCATTGGTGACAGGCGTGCCTGGGTCCTAGTGCCTGCCCGGCGCCGTCATTGGTGACAGGTGCACCTGGGTCCTAGTGCCCACCTGCCTGTATGTCTTGTCGGTATCCTACGCATGTGCAGATTCGTGCGCCCCGGCGATCTTCTCGTTCCCTGACAGAATGCCTTTAACTTTAGCAGATTCAGACGATCCCTTTGTTGATATCTGCTCAAAATGGCTCACAACTGTCTTCCAGTTTTGCAGAAAAGCACGCAAGGCCTCAATTTTGCTGCGTAACCAGCACACTGTGTGTACATCTTTCATTTCCAAGATTTCCTCACTTAAAGTGTATGCGAGATCTTTAAGTTGCATAAGGCGTTTTGCTTAGCAATGATAATATTTGAAAACACGCCGCACCACCTCATCGAATGTTTGTAGGTATGGCATTTCCTTGCAAACATCCAAGATCGCAAGCTGCAAGCGATGAGCCACACAATGTATGCTGATCATCTGTGGGCAGACTTCTTTCATCTGGACTGCTAAACCTGACTTGTGGCCAAGCATGCTTGCAGCTCCATCCGTTCCCAAGCCTGCAACCCATGAAGAGCCTCTGTAATTAAGATGCAAATTATCCATAAAGGCAGTCAATCCTTTGAAATAACCTTTGGATGTAGCATTTTCTAGTGCAAATGTACCCAAAAAATCTTCTTTGACGTCTCCTTCTAAAACATAATGGGCATAAATGTTTGCATGTTCAGTGTAGGTTCGATCTGTGGATCAGTCAATCATGATGCCAACAAAAGGTGACTTTTTAATATTTGCCACAAGACTTTCTCTGATTATTCTTGCAGTGAAATTAATGAATTGTTTACATTGAACATTACTTCCATATTTCTGCAGAACTGGCACATCTAGTTTGGCACTCAATGTTACTAAATCAGGGAAATCTAGAAATGGCTTTTCACATTTAGCTACGTAAAAAGCAATGTTGAACGTGTGTGTCATGTGCTGAAACATTGCTGCGTCCATTTTTCTGATACATATAGCTGAAGGTCTTTCTTCAGGGTTGTCTCTAGCCTTTGCCTTATCAATATTCTCTTTGTGTTTATTACATGTGTCATGCCATACAAACGTTTCCCTTTTAAATGGAGCTTTTACACTATTTGCCCATTTTTCATCTGAAATTTGGGGGAACCGACTGCAAACTTTACATGTAACTATCATTTTCCTTGGAGTAAGCAAGCCATGAAAAGTGATCTAGCGAATTTGTACTAAAACAGCATTTTTTCACAGTCCTTCCAGCATCACCATTTGTCTTTAGTTATTATGGCAGTGGAAGTTTGTGGCAAACTACAACTAGCAACTGAATTAGCTATTGATTCATTCTCTATTTCGATAGGGTTTGAGTGGGACTCCACAATAGTAGGATAATCTTTTGCTGCAAAAAAAAAATAATTTGCTCTGTTTCATGTTGCAGTGTAAACAAGGAGACCAAAAAAAAAAAATTAGGAAAAACTCACAGGCATGAGATATAGGTTGAATACTGGAAATTAGGACCACTTTTATGTATTACGTATGGGCTGCCACAGATGACTCAGGCTGAGGAAGATCCTCCATGACGTGATCATGCTATTACCACTGTCGAGGCTGGTCTTGGCTGCCTATAGGCCTTTCTGCTGGCTGAGCTTATTAAATGCTGGTCTGCTGGCTGGCTTGATTGATGGACTGATTAAAGTTTGGTCTGCTGGCTGGTCTGATTGATGGCCTGCTTAAAAGGCTGCTCTGCTTGAAGGCAGATTAACAGCAGGTCATCTGAGTGGCAGTTCAGCTCAAACACGGCAGTTCAGCTCAAACACGGCAGTGCAGATTAAAGGCTCCTCTGGTGGATCGGTGTGTCTGCTGGCTGGGCTGCCTTTCAAGGCGGTGTGGAGCAGGCCTGGTGTCCCCCAAGGCGGTGTGGAGCGGGCCTGGTGTCCCCCAAGGCGGTGTGGAGCGGGCCTGGTGTCCCCCAAGGCGGTGTGGAGCGGGCCTGGTGTCCCCCAAGGCGGTGTGGAGCGGGCCTGGTGTCCCCCAAGGCGGTGTGGAGCGGGCCTGGTGTCCCCCAAGGCGGTGTGGAGCGGGCCTGGTGTCCCCCAAGGCGGTGTGGAGCGGGCCTGGTGTCCCCCAAGGCGGTGGAGAGCGGCGTCTCCTCTCGGCATAGGCGAGCGGACCTATCCTGCTCGTGTCCCCTCAGCGGCGCTCGCACTGTAATGGCGATACCGCGGAAACCGGAAGTTAACCGGAACTCTGCTTCACAATGAGGCTTGGAGCGCATGCGCAGTCGCTCCATGCCTCTTCATTTGTGCTCGCAGCCATTTGCCACAGAGGAATTTCTCCACGCATTGGGCGAGCGGCTTTTTCAAGCCCTGGTATAGGCTACAATATAACAAAACTGACTGGTGCACGTTTAGGAGAAATTAATTTCACTCACAGGTAAGCTTTATTATGACCTTACCTGTAGGTAAAAATAAACAAGTTTATTACCAGCTTAAGCTTTACAGGGTGTGAGCCAGCATTCACTAAACCTTAAAATATGTACACAGAAATGTTTTCAAGCGTTACATTTCAGAGATTGGTCTTTTTATACTGATCAAAGTCTCATGTAATCTTTAATATTTTTTATCTGAAGGTTTATCTCGTGGAGTTGCATTTATAAGGTTTGACAAACGATCAGAAGCAGAAGAGGCAATTGCAAGCTTCAACGGCCACAAACCACCAGGTGCATCGGAACCCATAACAGTGAAGTTTGCTGCTAATCCAAACCAGAACAAGAACATGGCACTACTCTCCCAGCTCTGTCACTCTCCAGCACGGCGATTTGGAGGACCAGTTCATCATCAAGCTCAGAGATTTAGGTAAACCATATATAGTATATAGCATGCTGAAGATTCAAGGAAATTAAAGGTTCAGTGAATACAAAGTACTTCAATCATGAATGGATGCTGAATAAACCACTAGTTACCGATTTAAAGATAACCACACATTCTTACAATTATTGTTAATGTATTATTAATAATGTTGTTACAATCGCCTTTTTAGATCTATAGGGCCTGCCTGATTGGATACAAATTAAATGTATGTTGAGGTAGGTTTTCATGTTAGTTTTGGTAAATCTAAGGCTGCATTGGGGTTTTTTTTTTCTCCGGACTTTTTGTTGCTTGTTTTATGCATGTTTTTGTACATTGTTTGTAAAGCATTTTTAGCGTTGACGATTTTTTTTCTTTTAGCCAGTAGAGAAAAATATCTGTTTCATCATTTGTTACTACGCTTTTCAGCTTTTTTTTCATCTGTTATTTCTTTCTTTTTGTTAGGGGGTTAGAGGTTAATTTATTTTTATGTATTATAAATTTTATTTGCTTATGTATTTGTTAGGTTTAGGGGTTGGGGTTAGGATTAGAGGTTGGATGGGGTTTCTGACATGAAGACTTTGGCTGTCAGGGAGAAATATAATAGCAGAATGTAGCCATCTGGTTATTCTGAATTTTTGAAGGATTGCCTTTAAGTCCAAATGAACTCTTATCAAACTCCTCTGCATCCAGAGAAAGGAGCAAAGAAAGCGCTTTAGGGAGCTCAGTGTGTTAAAAAGTGGTTAGGCAACAGGTCCTGTAAGGGACTTGTCACCCTGGCATTAAGCCCACCAGGTCAGGGCAGATCAGTTTAGGGAGGAAAGGTGACAATCTATGAGCCAGGGCTGTTGCAAAAATCTTGATGTATGTATTGAGCAAAGAAATAAGTCTGTAATTATTGGTAAAAGCTGGATCCTCTCCAGGGTAAGCAATTGTTACAATAGATTCTTTAGGAACAGAGCCAGAGGAAGCATCCAGGTTGTAGATGGGTACTAGTTGGGAAGGGGGGGGGGGGGATTTATTGTTGGGGAAGAGACTTGATAATGGGTTGGATCTCCTGGATTGTAAATGGATGGGATAAAGGTTTGAGCTGTTCAGGAGATAGTGACAGAAGGTCGGTATCTCTTAATGGCTTCTGTTGGGGGATGTAGATGGGTGAGTAATAGATAGATTTTTATATAGGTTGTAAAATGATTGATTATAAGTTCATGAAGTCATTAGCAATGTTTTGTGCATTACCAAGGACCCACTTGGTAGTCAGGTGGTAGATGGATGAGATTTTCTGTAATAGGTTTCGTAGCTTCTGTCTGTGTTCTGACAGGGAGGAGGACAGTGAGGTTGTAGGATTCTTTATTTTGTTGTTCTTTGAGTCTAATTGTATTTAGTATCTTGTCTGTCTCTTTACATAGGAACTAATTTTTATTAATGTGCCCCTCATATATGCTTTGTATGAGTTCCAGATGTCTTGGTGGCAATGGTGCCCGTCAATGGACATCACTGGGGAGAATTTTTCATTAGTAGTCGTAAGTAGTCGTAAGCCTGCCTCAGGACTAAGAATAGGGTAATATTGTCCTTTCCAGGTGACTAGGTTTTGTATATTATTCCCACTTGTAGCTGACATTGAGTGAGTAGGGTCTTAGTAAGTGGTGCAAGCCTTCTCCTCCTGTTTAGGATCATTATTTGGGTTAAGTCCGCATAGCGTGAGATACCTATGAGATACCGTTTCAGGCAAGGTTGAGTTGTTTTTGGCAGCTGCTATAATTCTTTCTTTCATGCGGAAAAAATAGATGCGTGCTAGGATATCCCAAGGGGTCAAGTCAGGCATATATTTTGGTTTAGGAGTTCTGTGGACTCTGTCCACAGGTCCACATGGTATGAAAGGTTTTACCAATTTTTGGTTAAAAGGAGTGAGGTCCAAGCAGGAAACAGATTTATGAATGCCCCTGATTTTTATGTTTCGCCAGGAGCAAGGCTCAATAGCCACTATTTTGAGCTTTCAGTGTTGAATATCGATCTCAAGCTCTTCAACAAGGTAGTTAGTTGTGTGCTGAATATAGTTTCCCCATTTTGGCTTCAACGTATTGTATCCTCCGATCATGTCCCTGTAAAGTAAGAGAGGGAGGAAAATACAGCTGAGAATTCAGAATGGAGTCTGTCTTAGGGAGACCAGCATGTTTTTTTGTTAGCTCAGATATGGGTTGGTCACCAGCAGGGAAATCTGTGATTAAAGATTGCAGTTGTGAATAGATTAATAGATTTACAGAGTTTATAGGATTAGGCAGGGGGTGAATCCTCCCTTCTGGCTCTAGGACTGTCAGTCTGCTGGGGAGTAGAGAAGCAGGGATCCACCATTATGGCTGCATTGAGTTTGCGTCCACTGAGAAGAACTTTGTAAGGCTCTGTGACTGTTTATCTGGCTTGTGGCACTAGGAGTAATGAAGCAGAGATGCGGCCTCGAAGGGGGTAATAAGTTGCTGAGGTTCCACTGTAAGGCTCAAGTGTGGGTGGAGCTCGAGACTAGGTAGCCATCTTCCACACCAGCCAGTTTATGGTTGGGGGGTTAGACTCTGGCCAATGGGAGTAGAAAATGCCCAAGCATCAGTGGACATAAATAATGCCACATCATCGGTTTTATTTAGAGGAATAAGGCCCCATGGTTGGTGTCAGTGGGAAGAATAGTGCCATCAGTGCTGTCAGTGGGAAGAATGGTGTCCCATAAGTGGTGTCAGTTGTCGGGCCACAGTTTGGAGACCACTGTGACAGACCAACACAAAGTGGCACATACTTAAGTGGAAGGAAAATGGTAAATGGTTTCCAACCTTTTTTTTTTTTTTACAAATATGTGAAAAGTGTGGCGTGCATTTGTATTAAGCCCCCTTTGCTTTTATGCTTCTAACTAAAATCTAGTGGAGCCCATTGCCTTCAGAAGTCACCTAATTAGTAAATAGAGTCCACCTGTGTGTAATTTAATCTCAGTATAAATACAGCTGTTCACTGAAGACTTTTGTTAGAGAACATTAGTGAACAAACAGCATCATGAAGGCCAAGGAACACACCAGACAGATCAGGGATAAAGTTGTGGGGATGTTTAATGCAGGGTTAGGTAAAAAAAGAAAACCAAAGCTTTGAACATCTCACAGAGCACTGTTCAGTCCATCATCCAAAAATGGAAAGAGTATGGCACAACTGCAAACCTACCAAGACATGGCTGTCAACCTAAACTGATAGGCCGGGCAAGGATAAGCAGCCAAGAGGCCCATGGTAACTCTGGTGGAGCTGCAGAGATCCACAGCTCAGGTGGAAGAATCTGTCCACAGGACAACTATTAGAAAGCCAAAGGAAGTCCCGTTTGCAGTTTGCGAGAAGCCATGTGGAGGACACCGCAAACATGGGGAAGAAGGTTTTCTAGTCAGATGAGACCAAAATTGAACTTTTTGGCCTAAAAGCAAAACACTATGTGTGGCAGAAAACGAACATTGCACATCACCCTGAACACACCATCCCCACCGTGAAACATGGTAGTGGCAACATCATATTGTGGGGATGCATTTCTTCAGCAGGGACAGAGAAGCTGGTCAGAGTTGATATGAAGATGGATGGAGCCAAATACAAGGCAATCTTAGAAGAAAACCTGTAATGCTACTTTCACACTGAGGAGTTTTTCTAGTGTTTTTGCATAAAAAAAAAAAAAGAAAAGCGACTGAAAAGGTCAAAAAAACTGCTTCCTTATGTATGTGAATGTATATCTATGAATGTTTTCACACTGAGGTGTTGCGATGCGGTGTAAAAACTTGCAGCTTCTTTGGGGCATGTTTGGGGAGTAAGGAAAAAAAAAACTCCTCTTCCCATTGAAATCAAAGGAAAACGCCTCAAAAACTCCTCTGAGAAGAGTTTTTGGGGCAGTTTTAAGTCACGTATCCTTTAAAAAATACGGTAAAAACGCCCATGAGTTTTTGAGGCGAGTCAGTGTGAAAGTAGCCTTAGAGTCTGCAAAAAACCTGAGACTGGGACAGAGGTTCACCTTCCAGCAGGACAACAACCCTAAACTTACAGCCAGAGCTACAAAGGTATGCTTTAGATCAAAGCATATTCATGTGTTAGAATTAGTGGTGTACCGAAATGAAAATTATGGTGCTGAAACCGAAACCAAAAATTCAAAATGCTCTTGGCCGAAAATCGAAATGTGCAGTTTTTAAAAATTAATATTTTTTGGAAAAAAAATACACTTTGATTAAAAAAAAAACCCCAATATATTCCCCAATTCTTTTGTAAAATATGAAAGAGTATGTTACGATGAGTAAATAGATACCCAACATATCACGCTTTAAAATTGCACACACTCGTGGAATGACGTGAAACTTTGATACTTAATCTCCATGGGTGATGCGTTAAAAATTTCTACAGGTCAGGTTAGCAGTGTAATGTTACAGAGGAGGTCTAGTGCGAGAATTATTGCTCTTGCTCCGACATTTGTGGCGATACCTCACGTGTGTGGTTTGAACACCATTCATATATGTGGGCATGGCCTACGTATGTGTTCACCACTACGTGCAAGGATTGGGGCACTTTAAACTTTTTTTTTATTATTTATTTAATGTTTTTTTTTGGGTGTGTTTTTGTCTCTTTTTTAAAAAAAATTTTAATCGCTTTTATTCTTATCGCAAGAAATACATGCATCCCTTGTGATATAAATAATTAGTGACAGGTCCTCTTTATGGAGAGATATGGGGTCAAGAAGACCCCACATCTCTCCTCTGTAATGTAAAGCATTGGATCAAAAATAGAAAAAATTTGGCCGGAACCGGAAGTGACATCGCTCCAGTCCTCCAAGGGCATCTTTATGCCCAGCGTCGGGATCGTTCCATGGTTTCTCAGGTAAAGCTGAGAACTACTGAGCGGTGGCCGGTGGCAGCAGCGGGCACACAGCGGCGTCGAGGGGTGGGCTTTTTTCGGCACCTGTATCTGTGCTTTTTTTTTTTTTTTTCTTCATTGCGGCCGATGCCCGAAAGGGGTGTTTGCGGCTGAAAAGTTTTGGCCACCGACATCTCGGTGCATCCCTAATTAGAATGGTCCAGTCAAAGTCCCGACCTAAATCCAATTGAGAATCTTTGGCAAGACTTGAATATTGCTATTCACAGATGCTCTCCTTCCAATATGACAGAGCTTGAGCTATTTTGCAAAGAATGGGCAAAAATCTCCCAAAAAGACTTGCAGCTTTATTTGCAGTGTCTGGTGGTGCTACAAAGTATTGACTCAGAGGGCTGACTACACATACATGCCACACTTTTCAGATATTTATTATAATTTTCCTTCCTCTTCACAATTATGTTCCACTTTGTTTTGGTCTATCACATAAAATCCCAATAAAACACATTTTTTTGGTTGTAACATGACAAAATGTGGAAAATTTCAAGGAGTATGAATACTTTCAAGGCAATGTACCTCTGAATGTGCAGGATGTAAGCACACACTCTTAAGTGCACATACAGTAAAGATAAAGATGCCTAATTTTAAGAGCAAGTTTCCACGGCTGATGGATGCTCTTCCTGATTTAAACTGGGAAGACTCTTTGGTGACAAAGAGAAGGCAAATCTATTAAATGTGTAATATATAATAAATATATGTGTACAAAGGAAAATGGGGGATTTCAAGTCCATAAAGGGATTAGTATTTGCATAACCCCAAAGGCGGCCCGGCGGCTCAAAATTTATATGTCTTGAAACAGTTGGAAAATAAAGGTGAATTATAGTACCTGGACCACATGGCATACACCCCTGTGTAGTGTCGAGCTCTGTTATTTTAATGCCATTGTTTTTAATTTTTATGGACATTTAAATGGGTAGCTTGGTACCATTTAGATTGGCACAAAGTCAATGTGGTGTATGTTTAAAAAAGGATCCAAGACATTACCTAGTAACTACCAACTGGTTAGTTTAACTTCTATAGTTTTGAAAGTACTTGAGAGTTTGGTAAGACCACACAGAAGCGTTTTTGCTATTATAAGCAATAGAAAGCATAGTTTCATGAATGACTGGTGTTTTTGTGTGTGTTTTTTTTTTTTTTTTTTTTTTTTTTTTTTTTATTATAAACTAAGCAAAAACTTAGATAATGGAATTTCTGTGGATATAGTAAGCTTGTACTTTGCGAAAGCATTTGACAGTTCTCCACACACATCTGATGTGTATGTTAGTCTATAAGTTTAGAAAATTCAGCTTGTAAATGGATAAAAACTAAAAGACCGTATTCAGAGTAGTGAATAATGATTCACACCCTGGTCTAAGGTCCAGTGTTGGGGCCTTTCCATTTTAACGTATTTATAAATAATAGACTTTAGGATCAAAGTACATTTCATGTACATGGCAGATGACACCAAGCCACTGATTAGCATACTTGCAGGATGTCTACAACTTTCAACCAGACCTTAAAGACCAAGTTCACCTTTGGGGTTCCGTTGTAACATGCTTCAAAATGTGAACTTAAAAAAAATATTTTAGGCCTGAAGATTACACAAAACCTCCAAGCACTGTATATTTTCTGAAAGCAGACACGCTAGAGAATAAAATAGAGGTAGTTCCAATTTTTCGTCTCACTGCAAAGATCTAGGAAATTAAAAATGTCAGTAAAAACGCACTAAATAAATCTTAGGGCAATCAAAGATAATAATAAATAGATTACCCAAATTTTTGGTGAAATATAAGACGAGGTTGCACCAAGTAAATAGATACCCAACATGGCAGACCTTTAAATTTGTGTGCACCCGTGAAATGGCAACAAATTTCAGTACCCTATATTTTCTATGGGCAATGCTTCAAAGTCCCCTTATAGGTCATTGGTATAGTGTTACTGAGGAGCTCTTGTGCTAGAATTCTTGCACTTGTTGTTTTCACAGGTAGGCACCCACGGAACATGCATTTACGT
The DNA here is from genome assembly GCF_062004578.1 of Staurois parvus. Taxonomy (NCBI): domain Eukaryota; kingdom Metazoa; phylum Chordata; class Amphibia; order Anura; family Ranidae; genus Staurois; species Staurois parvus. The sequence goes on from NW_028318455.1 coordinate 749,995, forward strand.
TCTTATGTACGTATAAGTGCAAAAGAAAGAAAACATATTTTTTGCTCTTTTTTTTTTTTTTATCACTTAGTGGCAAAAAGTCCCCTATGTGATGATTTTTTTTTTTTGTGACAGGTTCTCTTTAATGAGACATGCAAGGTCTAAAAGAAACTGCATGTCTCCTCTGGGCTCCATTCAATGTATTGCAGTGCAGATTGCATTGCAATCCATTGCTTCTCAGTTGTGCTAGCCGGGGAAAGTGACAGGTAATCCGAGAGTGACGTATATGTCGTTTTCCAGGTCACAGGAAGAAGGGGGGGAAAGGTGATGTGTGTTCCGCTCTCCTCCCTCTTCTCCACCTATGGGGGCGCCGGTACCAGGGATTTGTGTAAGCAGTCGGTCAGCAGTGCAGCCATCCAACTGCTTCCATCCGACAGGCAGGAGTCTACCTGTCAGTTTTAGACACAATCCGCCACCAGATTGTGTGTAAAACCCCCCTCTTTCAGGTCCGCACGACGTATGGACCTGGCAGAGAAAGGGTTAATGTATTGTTTTGGGTAGCTATGTGGCAGTGACGTGTATTGTTGATAAATGGTAAAGTTATACATTCGAGGACTAAAAACATGCATGCATTATACATTCTGGGAGGAGTACAACTAGAAGAGTCCAGCTGCGATTTCTAAAGTATGCAAAATAAGTAAGAGTTAGACATAAATTTGCCTCCTGTACAAAGCATTAGTAAGAGCTCAGTTATAAAGTGAAGCGCTACCACAACACTACACTACTCCCTCACAGGCTTATCCCAAAAATAAACAGATGAAATAAACCAATAAATGATGTACAATAAATACGTAGAATAGAATGCACATAAAACTGTTTGAATCATCAAACATGTATGACAACCAGAAGGAAATAATCCATAAACTGCTGAATTTCCCCCTCACCTCCTTGAAGCGACCCAAAGGGCCAAAACACCTGTTAGAAAACAAGAATGACCATCCACGGCCTGGTCTACCCTTCTCGGATAGTGTTTGTCTGCAACAGTGGTATCCCCTTCACAGGTTTGTAAATGAAGCAGCAGCATCCCCCTCAGGGATGATATGGCATAAAACAGCCAGCTCACATCAAAAGGCCAGGATAGAAAAGAAAGCTATCTCCCATAGTGTAAAACTGTTTAATGTTAATTAAAACATGTATAGCCAAATGCCAACTCACTTTTTCAAAGCATAAAACAAGCTGAAAAAACCTCATGCTATAGGTGTACTTGCATGGGCAAATTGTTGGTTCTGTGCACATCCAAGAAAAAGTTTGTCCCTTTTGGAGATTTTTGTTTGGAAAGTCTGAACCAGATGTCAAAAATTGTGTACACACTATACGAAAATTGAACAATTGTTCCTTGTACAGAATTCCCCCCCCCCTCCCCATTTTCTCATAGTGTGTTACCTCACCTAAGAAGAATGAAAAATGTCAGCTAAGAGAAAATTAGATAAACTAGGCAACACAGTGGCTAATTGGTTACCACTTCTGCCTGGCAGTACTAGGGTCGTTGGTTCAAATCCCAACCATGGCACCACCTGCCTAGAGTTTGCATGTTCTCACTGTGGTGTAGAGTTACTCACTTTAAGGTCATCACAAAGGACAAGGGAGCGTGCTTTTCATATGGAGGAAAAGGGATTTAACCTCCACATATGGAAAGACTTCTTTACAGTAATAACAGTGAAAATTTGGAATAGGCTCCCTGAAGAACTAGTTCTGGTCAGCTGAGTAGGTTGTTTTAAGATAGGGCTGAATGCATTCCTAAAAGCACAAATTATAACAGGATATTGGCATTCATAGGTAAGAACACTGGAAATTGTTGATTCCAGGGAATATCTGATTGCCTTCTGGGGAATTAGGAAGGAATTTATTTTTTCCTCTACATGAGCAAATTGGGCCATGGTTTTAGGGGTTTTTTTTTTAAGCTTCCTCTGGATCATCTGTGGGTATACGATTCTGTATATGGAGGTTTTTTATTCTGTTTGTCTTTTTTTTTTTCTTTTTTTTTTTTTTTCAGCCTCTGTGTAACCCATTGTACCAGGTATAGAGTATTTTAGAGCTTGTGCTGCCTCCAAGACCTACCTATTCCTTACACTCAGTAATTGAAACATTCTTCTATTAGGACTTGTCATTTATTAATGGTTCTGTTCTTCTGTAAAACATCTGGTCTATACCTTAAAAGAAATACCACCGCACAAGTTTGTTTTCTCCTACCTTTGTGAATTTCATTGATTTAGACAGATGGAACTCGCTTTTTAGGTCTCTATTTTTGGTGAAATATAAAATATGGACACTACCTTTTATATAAATTAACATATGAAACAAGAGGCAGTCCCTTAAAACATGAAAAAGTCTGAAGTGAATGGGTGAGTATTAACATTGGTGATAGCTCTGCTCTGTAATTAGAGTTCCTGGACTCAAAGAATCGGCTGCACCTGTCTCCTTTATAAATTTTGGATCACAGAAAAGCACACAGTTGAACGGTTTTTCACTATGGTAACTTAAGTAATTAATTATTTATTAATTAATTATGGTAATTAAGTAAAATGACCTCACACTGTGACTGCTTTTTTTTTTTTTCTTTTGTTTCCGCTTTCCTCTTGTTACATGTTCCTTAATGGCATCTTGGCTATTATGTTATAAATGTTGAAAAACAAAAAATTAATTCGTCTCAACGTATCGAGCATTTTACAAATGTATTATGATGACTTTGAACACATGTTGTAATGATAGCATCTGTAATGATGTAGACAACTCTTTTGAAGTATATGGGGAAAGTTTTTAATATATATATATATATTATATATAGTTACATTGAGTAAAGAGATACCAAGTGTTGCAAACCATAAAAGCACTTTGTAAAACGGCAAGAAACTATGGTACCCTAAATTTTCTATATGTGAAGGTTCAAAAGCCTTTACAGGTCATCAATTTAGTGTTAACCGAAAATAATAGCCTTGGAGTTATTGCTCTAGCTTTGAAATTTTTGATGATACCTCACATGTGTGAAGCAATCACTGTTTACATTCACATTTTTTAACATGCCCTGATAAGACTAGGAGTAAAGGGGACCACTCCAACACGTGGCAAAGCCTTCATGTCCTGGAGCTGATGGCTCAAATGTATGAGACACTTCACTTTAGTTGAGATTGACTCTTAGAAGCATCTGTTTGTCTCTTGACTGCAATGTTTGTCCATATACAGTGGATATAAAAAGTCTACACACCCCTGATAAAATGTCAGGTTTCTGTGATAAATCATTTCAGACCTTTTTCCACCTTTTAATGTAACATATAAACTGTACAACTCCATTGAACAGCAAACTGAAATCTTTTAGGTGGAGGGAAGTAAAAATAAAAAACTAAAATAATATGGTTGCATAACTGTGCACGCCCTTAAACTAATACTTTGTTGAAGCACTTTTTGATTTTATTTCAGCACTCAGTCTTTTTGGGTATGATTCTATCAGCATGGCACATCTTGACTTGTCAATATTTGCACACTCTTCCTTGGAAAAACACTCCAGATCTGTCAGATTGCGAAGGCATCTCCTGTTCACAGCCCTCTTCACATCACTGCACAGATTTTCGATCGGATTCAGGTCTGGGCTCTGGCTGGGCCATTCCAAATCTTTAATCTTGTTCTGGTCAAGCCATTCCTTTGTTGATTTGGATGTATGTGTTGGCTCATTGTCATGCAGAAAGATGAAGTTCCTCTTCATGTTCCGCTTTCTCGCAGAAGCCTGAAGGTTTTGTGCCAATATTGATTGGTATTTGGAACTGTTCATAATTCTTTCTACCTTGACTAAGGCCCCAGTTCCAGCTGAAGAAAAACAGCCCCAAAGCATGATGCTGCCACCACCATGCTTCACTGTGGGTATGGTGTTCTTTTGCTGATGTGTTTCTTGTTACTGGGTGTGTATTGCCCCGCCCTGTGTATATATCTTGTCTCTGTGTTAAAATAAAGTAGTCTATTTCCTGATTTATTTCAAGAGTGGTGCCCGTGGTCTGTGTTCGACGGGGAAGCGGTAGTCTAACGGAAATACCCAAGTGCATTCGGGGTCCGGTTCTGTTACATTGGTGGCAAGCGGTGGGATTGTGCTTCCTGGCTGTGAACACGTCCAAACCACCACCGGGATTCAAGATCAGGAAAGGAGACGTCGGTCACCCCAGTGGAGATATGGACATGGCATCAGAGTTCCCAGGTCTGCTGCGGATCGTTTTTGCAACATACCCCAGGACTGTGTCTGCGGATAAGTACCTGGAGCTCAGGTAGCGGATTCGGGAGGTGCTTTGGGGAGGAGCCCTCCAGGTTGCTGGTATGTACAAGGGCAAGTGCTATCCAACCCCAGATGAACGGGCCAGGGACCACCGGAAGTTACGATTGCTATTTCTGGGAGAACGACCCCAGGAGCAATGGGTGACTGATTTGGACAGGTTGGTCCAGCAGGAGATAGAGCTGGACAACCGATATCGGGCTCTGCAATGGGGCGCAGAGCAGAAATATCTATGGGTGACAACAGAATGCTCTCTGGAGGAATATGACTTTGGGGGCCCTGGATTGCTGTGGGAGAGCCTTACAGATAATTTTGTGTTTGGCGATGGAGAACCTACACTTGAGGACCTGCGAGAAGACAGAGAGGTGTGTCAGAGCTTGAACCAGATCTGCAATACCTGCTGATGAAATAACAGGCTCTGGAAAGGGCATACAGGCAACTGCTAAAACATGTCAACAGCATGCCCAAGAATCGGCAGTGGAAATTCCAGAGACTGGGGATTTGATAGACTTCTCTGCTGAGGAAAAACAACCTGGCGAGACTCCAGCAGAAGAGCTGGCAACAGGGCCAAACATTACTGAACTCTGCCCAGCACTGGTAACATCTTCTGAGTTCCACAGACAGGAGATGGTGAACCCCTATCCCCAGACATCAGTTCCAGAGACTGGGGATTTGATTGACTTTTCTGCTGAGGAGGAACCAGCAGAAGAGCTGGCATCAGGGCATGGCGTTGTTGACCTCTGCCCACAACAATCAGCACCGCAGAAGCTACAGGAAGAGGATACAGTCAGCACCTCACATGGCAGCTTGAGCTGATGTCCGTGGATGGGACTTCGGTCTCCACTGACACAACCCCAGTCTGACATTGGGACAAGAGGATGTCAGCCTTACTTTGCAAACACTGGGGGATGTCCATCAAGTCAAAGTGGTCGAGACTACAGTCACCACCTGGATACCCCAGGGGTGCTGGGCAGTCGGCCCAGATCCCCAACAGCATGATGGAGTTGGCCCAGCCACCCTGTCTTCTCTCCAGTGGCTGAGAGGACTTCAGGGAGAAGGACCAGTCCGTACTTGTCTATTGCCTGATTTATTTCAAGAGTGGTGTCCGTGGTCTGTGTTCAACGGGGAAGCATTAGTATAATGGGAATACCCAAGTGTAGTCGGGGTCCGGTTCCGTTACATACCCCTTTAAGCAATTTGAAAGGATGGGAACGCCACACTAGTTCATACAGTACATATAAGATTTTATTCTGTGACAAGAGCCAATATGTTTTTGGTGGCTCAACAATCCCTCTACATCAGGACTTGTAGAAGGATAAACATAGGGTGAGGAATACTGTCCTGGACTGCAAGTTAGAACCTATGTAGGTGTGTACAGATCATGTAGGCACTTGGAAAAAGATTTAGGATTTCTGGTTATGATTTGGAACTCCATTCAAATCTTCTTTTTCATGCTGTCTTTTTGTATTTTCTGATTTTTCTCTTGAGTTACAGAATCTCGAATTTAGACAGTACACACAAATTGTCCTTGTTCTTACAAGTTCAATTTACTAGTACAGTGTTTTGGATAGGACGGGGATTTTTTCCCCATAACTTGATGCATCAATTTTTTCTTCTTTTGAGTCTGATCCATTGGTACTACCCCAAGTATGTGGATCTTTGTGGGTCAGTCTTTTTATTTTGACTTTGACTGAGAGTGCAAAGTCCTGATCTCCGAAAAAAGTTGAGTATTCCTCTTGTAATATTAACAACATAGAAGGACTGATTACTCTGATATTAATAGAGGTAAAAACAAATGGCAGCTGCCTCAACCTAAAACTGGCCTTTGCAGCAAAGAGCACATAGAAGGGCGATGCTTGTCAAATAAAGAAAGATTCCCAGCTCAATTTACCATTCATCCTGCAACAAACTGAATTGTTCTGTCTTAACAGATTGTTAGACCGGACAATTTGGCTTGTTGCAGTCTGGCTGGCAAGTGGAGCTGAAAATCTTTCTTTGTTATTAATAGAGGTACCATCAGGAAAATTGTTAAAGATTTGTATATACAAACACTGGATATTTCAGGTTTCCAAGATCTTAAAAGTGAAATACACCTATCAGCTATAACATTATGACCACTTGACAGGCAAAGTGACTTTGATTGTCTTGTCGCTTTGACATCTGAAAATGAGTGGGATTCATTAGCCAGCAGGTGAAAATGTTGTCCCTGAAGTTGATGTATTGAAAGTAGAAAGAATGGGCAAGCTTAAAGATTTGTATGGCAAAATGTAATGACTAGACAACTGGGTCAGAGAAGCTCCAAAATTGCAGCTTGTCGAATGTTCCCTGTCTGTAGTGGTGTGAACCTCTCAAAGTGGTCCAAGGAGGGAAAACTAGTGATATGGCATGGGAACCCAAGGCTCATTTATGCTCGTGGGGAGTGAAGGCTGACACGTTTAGTCCAATGCAATAGAAGAGCTACTGAAAAAGATAGTGCTGGTTCTGATAGGTGTCAAAACACAGTGCAGTTACTTGTGTGCGAGCTGCATAGTCACAGACCAGTCAGGCTGCCCATGTTGATCCTTGTCCATAGCCCAAAGTGCCTACAGTGGGCATGTGAGCATCAGAAGTGGACCACAGAGCAATGGACAAAGGTGACCTGGTCTGATAAATCACTTTTTGTTTTTTTTACATCATGTGGATGGCTGGGTGCATGTGCGTCACCTGCCTGGGGAAGAGATGGCACCAGGATGCACTATAGGAAGAAGGAAAGCCAGTGGAGCCAGTAATCTGCTAGTGACATCTTGGTGCCAGATACCACAGCATACATTAAGAGGTCTAGTGAAGTCTATTCATCATTGGGTCATGGCAGTTTTGGCAGCAATAGGTGGACTTGCTCAGTATTAGTTGGGTGGTCATAATGTTATGGCTGTGTATACTTATATCAGTGTAATACTTAAAATGTATCACTTTATTTTGAACAAATGTTTAATACAAAAAGTATTAAAATCACCTGACAGCTCCTTGCTCATATCTCCATATAATGCCATCTTAAAGTCATATTGCAGAGTTCTTCAAAGAATCGTGTTACAGTAATTGCTTTATGGGATACCAACATAAATGTTGTACATGGCAATAGTAGTGAGAGACTCGATTAGCCATAAATCTGTATTATGTTTGCATGGACTCCACTTTTTCGGGTCTAATCTATAAATGATCAGTCTGAAATAGACAAACAATGTACGGTAAATATAAACTTCAATAGTCTTAATAGATGACCACAGATACTTAAATTGATCAAGTATGTTCAGTGATCTCACAGTCATAGTGGCATCCACCCAACCGAAAAACAGAAGTCTCTGGGGGAGTATGGGGGAAACTATTACATCCTGCTAGTATTAGTATGTAAAGGTAATTTCCAGTCACGCATATTAGATCAGAGTTGTGATTTTATATATATTAACCCCCTGCACAACAGCTATACAGTATATAAAGGGGGTGCTAGTTCATACAGATGCTTGTTGAATAGAACAGGGACCTGGAAAATATGTTTCTCTACATAATCTGCCTTACTGAATTAACCATGTAGTTTTCCCTTGAAATTATTGGTCTAACTGAATAACTTGGATATCCATATGATACTGAAGATGTAAAGTAAATGTACATATACAGTGCTCAGCATAAATGAGTACACTCCTTTTTGAAAGGTAAGATTTTTAATCAATGTCTCAACGAACACAAGATTTCACACGCACAGTTTGCAACATTTCGACAAAACCGAGTTTTATAGAACATTTGTTTAGCTCATTACGTGAAAGTAAGGTTAATAATATAACTTAGATTACAAAATCTTAATTTTTACACAAATTAGTTGATGCAGAAATGAATACACCCTACAACAAAACTACTACATGTAGTATTTTGTATGACCTCCGTGATTTGTAAGGACAGCACCAAGTCTTCTAGGCTTGGAATGAACAAGTTGGCGACATATTGTAACATCTGTCTTTTTCCATTCTTCGAGAAAGGCATCTTTAAATCCTCATTATTTATTTATTTCAGGTACTTGTATAGCACCGTCAATTTATGCAGCGCTTTACATACAGTTGTGTTCAAAATAATAGCAGTCAGACATCACTAACCTGATCAATCACTGTGTTTGGTAGAAATGATATTTCTACATGGCAAATAATTTACTAGCAGGTGTAGTAGAGTAATAGAAATCCAACAGACCCAACAGTCATGACGTGCATGCTGCTGATTCTGTGTAATTGAATCACTAATTGAAAGGGGCATGTTCAAAATAATAGCAGTGTTGAGTTCTATTAGTGAGGTAATTCATTCTTTGAAAAACAGGTGGCAATTATTGCTCTTATTTAAGGAAGGAAGGCAGAAAATGTTGTACATGCTGGTTACAGTGCATTTCTCTCTGAATTCTGAGGAAAATGGGTCGTTCCAGACATTGTTCAGAAGAACAGAGTACCTTGATTAAAAAGTTGATTGGAGAGGGAAAAACATATAAAGAAGTGCAGAAAATGATAGGCTGCTCAGCTAAAATGATCGCAAATGCTTTAAAATGGCAACCAAAACCTGAAAGACGTGGAAGAAAGTAAAAAACTACCATTCGAATGGATAGAAGAATAGCCAAAATGGCAAGGACTCAGCCAACAATCAGCTCCAGGAAGATCAAAGAAGGTCTTAAGTTACCTGTGAGTACTGTTACAATTAGAAGACGCCTATGTGAAGCCAAGCTATCTGCAAGAAGCCCCCGCAAAGTCCCACTGTTGAAAAAAAGACATGTGCTGAAGAGGTTACAATTTGCCAAAGAGCACATTGACTGGCCTAAAGAGAAATGGCGCAACATTTTGTGGACTGATGAAAGATTGTTCTTTTTGGGTCTAGTGGCCGGAGACAGTTTGTCAGACGACCCCCAAACACTGAATTCAAGCCACAGTACACTGTGAAGACAGTGAAGCATGGTTGTGCAAGCATCATGATATGGGGATGTTTCTCATACTACGGTGTTGGGCCTATTTATCGCATACCAGGGATCATGGATCAGTTTGAATACATCAGAATACTTGAAGAGGTCATGCTGCCTTATGCTGAAGAGGAAATGCCCTTGAAATGGGTGTTCCAACAAGACAACGACCCCAAACACACCAGTAAACATGCAACATCTTGGTTCCAGACCAACAAGATTGATATTATGGAGTGGCCAGCCCAATCCCCGGATCCGAATCCACTAGAAAACTTGTGGGGTGACATCAAAAATGCAGTTTCTGAGGCAAAACCAAGAAATAGAAAAGAACTGTGGAATGTAGTCCAATCATCTTGGGCTGGAATACCTGTTCACAGGTGCCAGAAGTTGGTTGACTCCATGCAACACAGATGTACAGCAGTTCTCAGAAACTGGTTATACAACTAAATATTAATTAAGTGATTCAAAGGAAAGCAAAATCTTCAAACATTTTTCAGTTTATATAGTGAATGTTTAAGTTTGTAAAGAAGAATACAAACGCTGCTGTTTTTTTTGAACAGTCTAATATTCACTTTTCTTAATTTTTTTTTAGAGGAACAACACAAATTTGATATATTTTTCTTCATGTTTTGATTTGGAATAGAATCTGTAGTGTTCCCAATGCATTTGTGTGTATGGAAATAAAAGCTATTAGAAGGATTTTGAGCTTTATTCACTTTTTTCAACACACTATTATTTTGAACACAACTGTATATATTGTACATTCACATCAGTCCCTAACCCTCAAGGGGCGTACAATCTAAGGTCCCTAACTCACATTCATATACAAGGGCCAATTTAGACAGGATCCAATTAACCTACCAGCATGTCTTTGCAGTGTGGGAGGAAACCCACGCAGGCACAGGGAGAACATGCAAACGTCAGGCAGGAGGTGCCATGGCTGGGATTCGAACCAACGACCCTAGTACTGCCAGGCGGAAGTGCTAACCATTTAGCCACTGTGCTCATGCACACTAGATGTTTTTACAGCTGCTGTTTTTGGCTTTTGACATTTTTTTTTTTCTGCAGCCAGTAAACTCCCCTGCATGTTACCCAATGTGTCCATGCGCACACAGACTGTAATCAACATTTTTTGGCTGGAAACAAAAACCCCAGAACTAGTGGGATTCTAGAGGAGTTTTGTTTTAGCTGTAAATCGCGGCAACCAGCGGTTCTGGAATTTTTTTGACCAAAAAAACTCTAAAACGTGGCAAAATTCTAATACAGAAATGCTGGAAAACTCACGCCCAGTGTGCATGGAGCCTTAGAGCCTCTTTTAGAGCCTGGAAGCTGGATGGAGAGTGATACCCAACTTGTCTCTTCAGAATTCCCCAGAGGTGTTCAACTGGGTTCAGATCAGGAGACATACTTTAACCACTGAATCACTTCCACCCTGTTGTTCTTCAGAAATGCAACAGTGGCCTTAGATGTGTGTTTGGGATCATTGTCATGTTGGAAAAGTGTGCGATGACCAAGGGCACAGGGTGATGTTAACATCTTCTCTTTTAATATAGAATTATACATCTGTGTACTGCATCAATCCATTAATGAAATGCAGCTCCCCACCACCAGCAATACTCATGCAGTCCCACAGAAGGACACTGCCACCACCATGTTTCACTGTAGGCACCATGCATTTTTCTTTTGTATTCCTCACCCTTACAATGCCATACAGTTTTGAAGCTATCAGTTCCAAAAACATTTTTCTCGGTCTGATCACTTCAGAGTAGAGTCCCAGTAATTGTCTTCTTTTTTCAGCATGGGCCCTGACAAATTCTAGGCGGGCTTTTTTGTGCATGAGCTTTAGGAGAGGCATTCTTCGTGGACGACACCCATGTATGCCATTCATCTCCAGTGTACGCCGTATTGTGTCCCCGGAAACAGTCACCCCAGTTCGGCTTTCTACTTCATTCGCTAACTGCACTGAACTTGCATGCGGATTTTCTAAAACCCTTCTCATCAGAAGACGCTCTTGTCAAGGTGTTAACTTCTATTGATAGCCTGGACATCTCTGTGAGATGGTTGCAGTTCAATCTTTGTTAAATTTTTGTATCACTTTTGCTACAGTATTCTGCCTGATAAGTAAAGCTTTACTGATCTTCTTGTAGCCTTCACCTTTCTTGTGTAAATAAATTTTCTTTCTCAGGCCTTGTGACAGTTCTCTTCTATGTGGTGCCATTGCCAACAGCATGAAATTGGAAGGCGTTTTCTTTAAGTAGCGCCCTTTTATATTCAGCTGTCAGCTGGATACCTGCTTAATGAATAATTAGACTGCCCTGTAGTGGATTTCTTGTTAATTTTGATTATTAGGATAATTAGGCTTCTAAGACTTGATTGGGGTGTATTCATTTTTCCAACATGGCCTTGAATGAATTTGCTAGGTAAAATACTTTTTTGTGTGTGCAAATTAACAAATCTGCTTTGCAATCAATGGTGCACATTTGTGGGAGTATTTTGTAGTATAGTGTCCCATAGAAAATGTTGATTCTGAAAGGAAAGCAAAGGTTTTCTGACAAATTCTCATTTATGCTGAGCACTATATATATATATATATATATATATATATACAAGGATTGCCTGTCTCACAGCATCTCCATCACAACTCTATTAGGCCCTTTCAAATATTACCAAATGTGGTGTTAAGAAGTTGTTGTTGTGCATGTTTCTCCCTTAAGTGGTTCCCACCAGGCCAATAGTAGATTGGTGGCTAGGTAGGCCTTTTGTCCCTCCGAGTGGTCGTCCTATGACTTGCGTGGTGATTGGTGCTGAACTGTGTCCCTCAAACACAGTGCATCACCGATCAGGGTAAAGAGCCGTTGACGTTAGCTCTTTTACCATGTTCTCAGCTGTGTCCAATCACAGCTGATCACATGTAAACAAATGCTGGTTATCAGCATTTTCTTTCCTCAGCGCTGTGACTCAGGAAAGGAAAGCCGATAACCGACTTCCTATGACAGGGGACATTTGCACTAATAAGTAGGGCTCTGATCATCAGTGCCCTGATTAACAGTGCAGCTGCATCAGTGTCCCTCAGTGCAGCCTCATCAGTGACTAAGAAAAATGACTTATTTGCAATTTTTTATAACAAACGAAGAAAAGGTTTTTGTTTGGTCTTTTTTTTCGTTCAGCAAAAACTAAAAAAACCCAGTGGTGATTAAATACCACCAAAAGAAAGCTGTATTTGTTTTAAAAATGATACAAATTTCATTTAGGTGCAGGGTTGCATGACCACACAATTGTCATTTAAAGTGTGATAGTTCTGAAAACTGGCATGGTGAAAAAGGGGTTGAAAGAGCCTAGTATTGAAGTGGTTAAATACTCTTCTCTCCATCCTCCAGCCACTACCGATCTACTTGCACAGCATAGGCACGCTGATGTTGGCACACTGCAGGACAGCGGCTGCATCACGTTTTACAGGTGTTCTGCCCACCTTCCTCCCAACACACACTCGCTTGTCACCAACCATGGTAAGCGGTGTGCCAGTAGAGGAAATAGGTGGAACAGGGTTGGAACACCTACTCCAAATCACATTAGAAGTTTTGGCGTGATGGTTCCAAATTCCAAGGGACCAACAGTGCAGTGGGTACAGCAATTGCATGACCGCGCAATTGTCCTTTATCCTCTGTTCACATCTGTGTGGGTGGTGCCGCTGTGGGACCCACACAAATACCTGCAGCCGCACCACCCACACAAAGGAATGTGGGACCCACGGGAGGTTGTCATTAATTGCAATGGCATGCCACCCGCACTGGAAATTGCAACCGTAGTGGAACACCTGTTCCCTTGCAGGCTGCGATTTCCCAAGTAGTGCAGGGACTTCTTGCCTGAATGTATCGGGGCACATGAGTCCATTTAAATGAATGGGCTCCTGTGCCTGCAGAAATCGCGGCCTGCACAGTTGCACAGAATTGAACCAGGGCTTAAAGTGTGACAGCTCTGAAAGTTGAATATTGGCCTGGGCAGGAAGGGGGCAAAAGCTTACTTTTTAGCTTGCTCCTAGATTCAAAGCAAATTTGTGAAGCCCTGATGTAACCCATAAATTGCTAAAGTGGTGTAACCACATGTTAACACTAAACATTCGAGAATGAATGTCTTCATGTTGGCATTCTATCCATTGGAGCATTTTGCAGCTTAGAGACTCGCCAGAGAGGTATTACTTTGATACATCTGGCCAGTTTAACCATGTATTGCAATTTATCTGAACGAAAAATCCCTGTTTTTGTGAATTTTGCTAGAAAGGATATATAGCAGCATGCAGAGGGTTCTTTCAGAATTTTTAGCGTTAACATGTGGTGTGTCAGTTGTGAAAGAGTGTATCTGCCTCATAAGATTTCGTGGGCATGGCTTGGCACATGGTGCTGCATTAGAAGGGCTCTGTGAGACCCTCAGCCTCACTGTCTACTCTCTGGTCTCCCGTACACAAGACAAGGGCAAACTGGCAAAGTTCTTAGGGCCTTGCTCATCAACCGTTATCGGAAACCAAAGCATTTCAAAGATCTTCAAACTCGCCAGCCTCACGTGAACTGCAGCGGGACTCTAGGCAAAATGGGTCTGACACACAGAGAAGTCCTCAGTGAGGAGTCGCAATCAGCCTCGGATCAGATGGTAAGAGACACTGACATGCTGGATCACCCGTTTACCTTTGCCGACATGACTACTGTAGCTGCCAATATTAAAAATGCCTTCTCTTCAGCCATCACTGAGCGTAAGGCCAATTTACTGCCGCTTTCAGTGAAGATGGCCTCCAAAGAAAGAGCAGATATCTGGAGGGACAGAGCTATATCTCGGCTAGAATGCAAGTGTACAATCCAAACGCACACGTTCCTGCGTTAAAAATGGCTGTGTGTATAAGTGGGTGCTGCAGCGACCGTCGGCTGGAACCGAACAAAATGAGCAAGGGAAAATGTCACCAGCACACCGAGGATCACCAATATGGGTCCAAAGGTTTTAATGAACAATCACATAGTTACAGCAAGGCAACGTTTCGGAGTCTCGCAGGACCCCTTCATCAGGCATGTGACAAATTGTGATAGAAACTGGAGAACTATTTAAGAAAACCATTCACCAATCAGAGTGAAGTGAAATGAGCTTGGCCCCGCCCCATGATGTCATGTTCCCTCCAAAAATGTATTCAAATTAATGTAAACAGATACATTACAAACTGCGAAAAAAATAAAACAATAATCAGATGTGCATAAACTGCATTCTTGGGTATATAAACATTGTGGTCACATGTGTATCACGGTACTCCCCGGATCGTAATAAAGTGTCAGCTGAAAGCAGCGCTGGATTCTGGAAACAACGACCAGCAGCATATATATCCCTGACAGAAGATAAAGACTGTTGCCTAGTGATGTGGGGGGGGGGGTCTCCGATTTCCAAGTGAGCTGCAATTGGGACACACCGACAGTGGTCCTATTAGTGCATCGGCCGAGTTTCATAGCGACGCATGTCACATGCATGCACCATGTGAGTTTACTTCTCACGCATGTGCTCAAAGACATTCCTGCACTGGCCGCCATGATCATGGAAACCCATGACATTGGCGCTAGGAAGGACATGGCGGAGGCAAGTCACCGGCATCATAGAAGCACATGGCGCCGATGCCACACAAGCCAATCGGTGGGCGGGGTTGCAGAGATGAGCTGTGAAGAAAAAAGAACAGAAAGGAAACAGATTGAGGGCTAGTTCACACCACATGCGTTTTAGTTACTTTTCATCTGCATCCAAAGATAAAGTAGTATACTGTACATGGTTGTCAGTGTCATAGTTCACATCTGTGCTCGTAGTTTTCTTAAATAGTTCTCCAGTTTCTATGACAATTTGGGGGGGGAGGAATAACATACAAATTCCCTTTTGCGTGCTCAATGCCACTTATAATGGGTAACAGTTCTTCCTAAGGACACCTGATGATTTGCACTTGTTTTGTGAAAACCTTCAATAACCTCAGGTGGACTTTCCTGAGTAGTATCAAGAATTCCTATTGCCCCCTCTGGCTCAAAGCCCGCCTCACAAACCACAATCTTCCCCAGCAAAACCACCATCAAAAAGGGGAGCTATACCAAGCATCATGGGACAGGTCCCAGTCGCTATCTCCCTAATTCCAAACAATCCAGGTCTCGTGAGCATACCTGGTTTTACTGCAAACTCTTATTCAGCTTTTCTTTTTTTTTTTTCCTTTTTTGATTTTCTCTGTGTTGACTGACTATGAACTGCTTAAGAGCTTTTTGTGAAAGGTTATCCTTGTTTTGCAAGCTATTTACAGTGTAACTGCTGCTGGGCTACCTTTACTGGCAACTGGGCAGGATCTTGCCTTGCTGTTGATTGACCCTTGAGCGCCTTAATGACAGTTGCTATGCAATGTTATGGAGCACATGTGTACTATGCTTCAGATCAGTCTGGTGCCACAGGCTTTATATTGGACATCTATCATGTCCAATATAAAACCTGTGGCACCAGACTGATCCGATATTGGACATAAGTTAATCAGCTTCTAAAATGAACATATGCTACCTCTGCTTTCTGTGATACTGGCCAATAGATTCTCCGTGACAGAGGGACACCAGTGAAGTTCTGTTTTTTTTTTAGGGCTTCAGATGTTGTTGGTTTTTTTTTCTACAGCCACTAAGCTCTCCAGCATCTTATCCTATGTGTCCATGCGCACACAGGCTTTTATCAGCTTTTTTTTTTTTGGCAGAAGCGTTTTCAGAAAAAAAAACCCAGAACTACTGAGTTTGAAGAGTTTTTTTCAGTTGTAAAAATGCTTTAATGCTGAAACACACGGATATCTGGCGGTTATGAGCCTCAAGCTTTTGTAGGGGTATAGTTTTACTAGAAAAAAAAAATACACAACTTTAAAAATGCTGAAAAACACTTGTGTAAAAACCTGACAAAACTTGCGTTTTAAACACAGCATTCTACAGCTAACGCAACTGGTAGTTTTATAACGTCCAGTTTGCATGAGGCCTAAATATTCTTGGCTGCTTTTGTGCTAGCATTTTGATAGAACTGTGGCTGCTGCATATATATGCATCAATTTGTTTGCCTGCAGATAAGCTTCAAAGTATTTACCTAGGAAACATTTATCTCAATTTATTGAATTTACATTAGAGCCACATTGGTTGAGACTGTGGGTTCCTTATATTGCCTTTCTAGGAATTTAAATTGTGTGCTGTAATTTATTTCACATACAGTTTCTCCCATTTCCCCTTACCAGTGGGATTTGTTATTTTTTTACCTGCATTAAACATATACCCACCTTTCTGTTATACCTCTTGATATTAGATTTCGGAGGTCAAATTTCAATCTCTTAACTGTTATAACCTTGAGGGGAGTCTTTTTGTTTTCTAAAGATTTAGTGCTTCTTTTTTGAGCATGCTAGTGATCATATACTCATAGATATCCTGTGTTAAAACTCCAGAACATGGCATACTCCTCCATGAGGTGAAGTCCCACTCTAATTTAGATACACATAATATAACTGGATACTAACATTTATAGGTAAAGTTGATCCAGGGAATATCCGATTGCCTCTCGGGGGATCAGAAAGGTTTTTTTTTTCCTTCCCTGTAGGAGCAAATTGCATCATGCTTTGCTGGATTTTTTCCTTCTTCTGGATCAGCTGTGGGTGTAGGATTATATATATATATATATATATATATATATATATATATCATATGATGTATATATATATACACACACAGTTGTGTTCAAAATAATAGCAGTCAGACATCACCTGATCAATCACTGTTTTTGATAGAAATGATATTTCTACATGGCAAATAATTTACTAGCAGGTGTAGTAGAGTAATAGAAAACCAACAGACCGAACAGTCATGACATGCATGCTGCGTATTCTGTGTAATTGAATCACTAATTGAAAGGGGCATGTTCAAAATAATAGCAGTGTGGAGTTCTATTAGTGAGGTCATTCATTCTTTGAAAAACAGGTGGCAATTATTGCCCTTATTTAAGGAAGGAAGGCAGCAAATGTACATGCTGGTTACAGTGCATTTCTCTCTGAAATTCTGAGGAAACTGGGTCGTTCTAGACATTGTTCAGAAGAACAGCGTACCTTGATTAAAAAGTTGATTGGAGAGGGGAAAACATATAAAGAAGTTCAGAAAATGATAGGCTGCTCAGCTAAAATGATCGCAAATGCTTTAAAATGGCAACCAAAATCTGAAAGACGTGGAAGAAAGCGAAAAACTACCATTCGAATGGATAGAATAGCCAAAATGGCAAAGACTCAGCCAACAATCAGCTCCAGGAAGATCAAAGAAGGCCTAAAGTTACCTGTGAGTACTGTTACAATTAGAAGACGCCTATGTGAAGCCAAGCTATCTGCAAGAAGCCCCCGCAAAGTCCCACTGTTGAAAAAAAGACATGCTGAAGAGGTTACAATTTGCCAAAGAGCACATTGACTGGCCTAAAGAGAAATGGCGCAACATTTTGTGGACTGATGAAAGTAAGATTGTTCTTTTTGGGTCTAGTGGCCGGAGACAGTTTGTCAGACGACCCCCAAACACTGAATTCAAGCCACAGTACACCGTGAAGACAGTGAAGCATGGTTGCGCAAGCATCATGATATGGGGATGTTTCTCATACTACGGTGTTGGGCCTATTTATCGCATACCAGGGATCATGGATCAGTTTGAATACATCAGAATACTGGAAGAGGTTATGCTGAAGAGGAAATGCCCTTGAAATGGGTGTTCCAACAAGACAACGACCCCAAACACACCAGTAAACGTGCAACATCTTGGTTCCAGACCAGCAAGATTGATGTTATGGAGTGGCCAGCCCAATCCCCGGATCTTAATCCAATAGAAAACTTGTGGGATGACATCAAAAATGCAGTTTCTGAGGCAAAACCAAGAAATAGAGAAGAACTGTGGAATGTAGTCCAATCATCCTGGGCTAGAATTCCTGTTCACAGGTGCTAGAAGTTGGTTGACTCCATGCAACACAGATGTACAGCAGTTCTCAGAAACAGTGCTTATACAACTAAATATTTATTAAGTGATTCAAAGGAAAGCAAAATCTTCAAACATTTTTCAGTTTATATAGTGAATGCTTGAGTTTGTAAAGAAGAATACAAACACTGCTATTTTTTTGAACAGTCTAATCACTTTTCTTCAATTTTTTTTTATAGGAACAACACAAATTTGGTATATATGTGTATATATAATTTATTTATTTTTTTGAACTAGATGGACTTTTGTCTTTTTTCAGCCAGACTAACATGTAACTGTATTTTCCCATAATATCAAGGGGGTTGAATATCCCGGAAAAAATTGCCTTTCTCAAATCATCTTCCAGGACAGCACACCTGCGAGATGACTAGCTCCACCTGACAGGACACACATCAAAAAAGTAGAGTTTAAATTCCCCGCCCTTCTCCTCACAGTTTTTGATTGTGTTTCCCTGTAAAGTGATACATTTGTTTTTTTGTTTTTTTTTCTCTGACCTGAAGCCTGGGGCTGGAAGGTCCCCCCTGGGGGGTTAAACAGCAAGGCTGGGGAGGGTCGTACTGTTGTAGCCGGGGCACTCGCCCACTCCAGGGGTTCCCTAAGTGCAGGATTTCCCGGTCACGGGACTAGAACCTCACAATTTGTCTCTGCTCAGCAGGGGGGCCAGGCCGAGAGAAGACTGAGTGGCAAAGCCACATCACCAGGGAGGCATCCTGCTGAGCGCAGGTAGTATAAGACGGCGGCAGGAGCCAGGAAGGCACTCGGTGCATGTGCAGATGGGGCGGATCAGTCCTTGCTAGGGCTGAGCACCAATGTGCATTTCCGGGAGCAGCCGAGACCAAGCCTCATTCTTCGTTTGACTGCTGGTGGGGGCGGAGTTTCCGTCTTAAAGATGATGGATGCGACCGTTGTTTGTCGCCATGTGGCCACTGAATCTGCCTTCAGAAGTAGAACCAGGCAATAAGAGGTCCAATTACCCAGTGGAGGTGGCGCTGATCCGGGAGGTCCCTTTGTATCGTGAAGGGAGACAAACAATTGGTGGCTGCAGCCAGTGAGAGAACCACGGGGTGTGAGTCTGTCCCGTCTGATGGGGGGGTGGAAAAGGGGGGAAAGTTAACCTTACCCACTCCCCTGTAGGTGTAACTATGGGTGTAGGGAGTCCTGTTAACTGGGAGTCTTGTTTATTTTGTTGTTTTCCCAGAATAAACTGGAACTTCCTAAGAACGTGGTCACAAGTCCCGCAAGACCATGTCAGGCCTTTTTGTTATAGGTGTATCCTCAAGTTATCGGGAAAAGAGACCTCTGCAGTTATGAAGGTTTTTTTGTCGGTGCAGACTGAGATGCTGGCCACCTTTTTAAGACAGCCCTGGCATCCAGGCAGGAGGCGGACACACTTTCCTCTCGGGGATGGTTCATCTTCCCAAGAAGAAATTTTGACTAAGGCAATGAGGGAGTCTAGGGCCCTCTTCTTCCCAGCTTACTGACGAAGACTTGGAGGAGGCCGGGGGCTCGGACAAAAGCTCCCTAGAAGATGTGG
Organism: Staurois parvus; assembly: GCF_062004578.1. Classification (NCBI taxonomy): domain Eukaryota; kingdom Metazoa; phylum Chordata; class Amphibia; order Anura; family Ranidae; genus Staurois; species Staurois parvus. Next base: position 769,794 of record NW_028318455.1, read on the forward strand.
GGGACCTGGATAGGGCTAGCTAGGTTAATGAGGAATCCAAGCCAGGTAGACACTCGTTTTTGGTGAAGGATATGCAGGGTCTCCTGAGAGCTATCTATGCCTCTGAAGACATCTCAGAACCTCCTACTCTGATTTCAGTCCAGGACAAAATGTACAGGGGGTTGGTGAGGCCGCAGTCAAAAGTGTTGCCTGTGCATCAGGCTCAGAGATATTATTTTGAGAGAATGGAAGGATCCTGAGAGGGAGGTTTGAAACTCAAAACCTGGAAACGGCGTTATCTTTTTGGGGTGGAAGCAGAGGAAAAGTTCTTAAAATATCCCAATTTGGACGCTGCTCTGTCGTATGTCTCTCAAAAATCAGACCTGTCCTTTGAGGACTCTGGTAATATTATAGACCAGATGGACAGGAGGTCAGAGACGCTCTTGCGTAGAGCCTAGAATTCCAATGCAGCCAGATTCCTCCTCCAGTGGGAGAGGATTCTGGGGAGTCCGTACTTCCTGCAGTTGTTGAGGGAGGGGTATAGATTGGTGTTTCTCATTCCCCCTCAGTCTTTTCTTTTAACATCTTCCCAGGGACAAGCAGAGGGTGGAGGGTCTCCTGGGAAGGGTCAGAGAGCTAACGGAACAGGAAGTAATTGTCCCGGTCCCAGTGGATCAGCTTTGCCAGGGGTTTTATTCTCACATTTTTGTGGTTCCAAAACCCTGGGGAAAATTTCATGTGATCATAAATCTACGAAGGTTAAATGGGTTCCTGCAGTACAAAAAGTTTTGCATGAAACGTATCTACAGTGTACAGAAACATCTGCTCAAGGGTGTGTTTATGGCCTCTGGATCTCAGGGACGCCTACCTCCACGTTCCCATTGCTCTGAAACATCAAGCCTTCTTGCTTTTCGCCATCCTCAAAAAGCAAGGGATCAAGCATTGGCAGTTTCAAGCCCTTCCTTTTGTGCTGACAAGCAGTCTGAGAATATTTACCAAAGTTTTGGCCAAGGTGGTTGCTCATCTTCACCTCCAGGGAGTCTCTTTAATGCCATACCTGGATGACCTGTTGATTTACAGCCACTCACATCAGCATGTTTTGAGAGACCTGGAGAATGTAATCTACACCTTGGAGTCTTTGTAGTGGATTGTCAATCGAGAAAAGTCCTTGTTGATTCCATCCCAGACCAAGTTGTTCCTAGGTTATGTAATGGACTCCAGAATCCAGAATCTCTTTTTACCCCAAGAAAAAAGCAAAAAAATTGTGGGAGCGGTTTCTGGGTTTGTGGGATTACCAGAATGTTCCAGGAGACACATCATGAAAGTTTTACGGCACATGACAGCCTGTGTTCCGGCCGGGCTCAGTTACATTCCAGGGAACTGCCGTTCTTCCTCCTCTCCTCCTGGGACAGGAAGAGGGAATCTCTGGACAGGAGAAGGCTTCCCTCTCGGAGCGCGTAGGACCTTCACTGGGATGGTGGCTCAGGCTAGAGAATCTGGCGGAAGAACTACCTTGGGCGCAACAAGACCCGGTCAGGGTGACCACCGGCGTAAGCGCTTGGGGCTGGGGGGCCCACCTAGAGGACCGGCAAGCCCAGGGGTCATGGAAGCCGCACTTGAGAGGGACCTCCTTCAATTACAGGGAGCTTCTGGCCGTGGGTCAGGCTCTGAAGGCTTTCAGGGAAAGAAGTCCACATTCTGTCAGAAAATATATCGACAGTAGCATACCTGAATCATCGGGAGCACCAGATCCCAGAAGCTCCTGGACCTTGCTCAGGAGGTTCTGGGATGGGCAGAGAGCAGGGTTCCTTCTGTGTCGGCGGTCCACATAAAGGGGTCTGCCAACACAGATGCAGATTTTCTCACACGGCAGCTGATTCACCAAGGTGAATGGGAACTGAATGCCAAGGTCTTTTTGCAGTCAGGTTTTTGGCAGGCCAGAAATAGATCTTTTTGCTTGCAGGAGGAACAGAAAGGTGGGGCGTTATTTTTCCCTGACCCGGGAGCAGGAATCCAAGGGGGTGGACGCACTTTCTCAAGATTGAGACTTCGGTCTGGCATATGTATTGACGAAGACTAGGATGCCATTAAAGTTCATGTGTGTGTAAAGACAGGCGTCCCAATACTTTTGGCAATATAGTGTACCTCCAAATACGTAATTATTTTTCTACACATACAGGGAAAAGCAGCTAACACCCTTTAAATCATTTTGCTTAAAGGGTACTGTAACTGACAAAACTACTTCACGAGGCTATACTGGCTGCAACACTCATGCACTATGGAAGCAAATAGATTTAGAACACTATGGAAAACCGCCCTTCAAATCTAATTCTCAGACACACAGTGGGAAACTGCATGCACTTTAGCCCAAAAATGCTCAATAAGCACATTCTTGCAGGAAACTTTCTACAGACGTCTTACACATTGGTATGCAATGCCAACCAAACCCAAGAAGTTATTCCTCAGACCTGTGTTGGAGATGTGAACGAGAAAGGGGTATATGATGTAGATGTGGTGTGACTGCCCCCTGATAGCTCCCTTATGGCAAAAAGTTTGTGAGCTGATAATTCACATAATGGACACTTAAGATTTTGCCTATGCTTGCATGTTGCCTATTATACATTTCTAATTATTCCCTGGAGGGTTACAAACAACCTTTTTCTAAACATTTATTGAAGGCCAATAAAGCTTTAATCCCAAGACACTGGAAAACTTCTTACACTCCCACCAATCCAAGAATAGACTAGTACCACTGATAGTATTTATGATATGGAAGAGAGGTTAGCTTTGGCCAAAGAGTTGACTGTTTAATTTCATAAAACCTGGACAGCGTGGTTTTTGTTAAATACTCCCAAGGATTATGATATCTTATGTACAGATATGTACAGATTGATTAAACATCAAGCTGGTTCAGGAAGCTTATGAGAACCAATTGGATGGTTCCATTAAAATGGTTCTAAAGGCTCAAGGTTGTTTACCTTACTTTTTCCATGAATTCTTCTATTCATGAAGGTAACAAAAACCTTCTCTGTGCAGCAGCCCCCTCAGCCCCTCCTAATACCTAAGCCCCATATCGATCCAGCAATGTGCACTGGTGTCTCGGCAATCCCGGGACTCCCTCTCCTCATTGGCTGAGAGCTGCTGTCAATCAAAGCCAGCGAGCCAATGGGGGGGTTGAGTCGCAGTTCCTTGTGTGAATGGACACACAGAGCAGCAGATGTCCCCATAACAAGCTACTTGTGGTGGGGGCACCCGACAGGAGGGAGGGGCCAGGAGCGCCGGTGGGGGACCCGAGAAAAGGAGGATCCGGGCTGCTCTTTGCAAAACCACTGCACAGAGCTGGTAAGTATAACATGTTTGTTATTTAAAAAAATAAAGTGAGCCTTTAGAATCACTTTATTTTTTTTTTGTTTTGTAGGCAGAAAAGTGGTACCCACTTTCCTACGTTCAGTACTTTTTTTCTTTTTTTATCTCTTCTTGTTTCTTTTCTCTTTTTCTGCAATATGGTCTTATTACTGAACAAATCCAGTACCTTTATGGCTGGCTTGGGCTACGGGCAAGTCTGTTAACTGAAATTGCCTTCTTTTGAACCAAATAAAGCATTTAATAGATATTGTATAGGGCATTGAAGCTACCTAAGCCTAAATTTAAGATGGTAATATGTTATTTGGAAATTTTCTGTTGTAGCTAATTTTTGCATTGACAAGACATGGGCATTGTATCTCCTGTGACTGTATACTATGTTACTTTCAATAAAAAAATGTATTGTGAATAAAAAGAAAATTTGCAGTTCATGAGATAAATAAGCGGCTGTGAAAGGTCTGTAGCAGGATGCAGTGGGTTATGCACTGCCATACCTTGTTCCCCACCTGGGGTATAATTTATTGTCCATGGGTTAATTCGTTTTGGAAAGGATGCAGGCAAGACTGTGATAAACTGTGCAGGTCTGAAGTAGACTCAGTGTGGTCTCTCTGCTAGCCAGGAGACTTACTCATTTTTTTTTTTTCTGTTGAATTTTGTTTTTTACTGCAATTAGTACCCCTACAAGGGAACCTCTTGTTTTGGGTTGTGTTTTGTTACAACTCTAACCATAAACACAGGAAGGAAGCTCTTAAAGCAGTGTTCCACTCAAAAGTGAAGCTCCTCTTGTTTTCCCCCTCCACTGCCATATTTGGCACCTTTTGGGGTGGAGGTGGGAGCGGAAAACTGTTTTTGACAGGTACCCACTCCCACTTCAGCTTAGTTCGTTGTGGTGAAGTGAGCCTGAAGTTTGGCACCCCTCCTTCCTCCTGCAGTCTCCTGGGGACCTTCACAGGTACCAGAAGACTGCCAGACCAAGCAGAATGCGCAGCGGGCACCCAGCTGTGAAGCCGCAATCTGTCACAGCCTGGCGCCCACAGTTGTGATGCTGGTGCCGGGGAGAGAAGAGGCAGAGAAGGGACTGCACGGGTGAGCACATCGCTGGACCCTGGGACAGGTGAGTGTGTGTTTATTAAAAGTCAGCAGCTACAGTTTTTGTAGCTGCTGACTTTTAATAAACACATAACTGTCTGGAGCTCCGCTTTAAACCTACTTGACGCTTGAATTACCTCTTTAGTACCTGATGATTTATTGGTTTTGAGCACAGGTATATTTTAATTCTACTGCAGTTTGTTACAAGGGTCCCTTGTAGCAAGGGACATCAGTAGCTGACTATTATATGGGTGATCAACAAGGGGTCCTTTATAACAAACTGCTAACATTTAAATGTAGATCCTGATGTGAATAATTTATTGTAAGTGATAGCTTTGTTTTGCCAGTGGCACTACAGTGACATACAAAAACATTAGGTTGATTATTAGGACTAGACTTCGGCTAGTAATAGAGTATTCTGAATCCAACCAGGAAATGAAGCAGGCAGGTAGTCTGACTTTCTGCAGCTTCTAATGTACACTGTGGGAATATTACATTGCATACTGACATCAGAATAAGCAATTTCAGTAAAGGATTGAGCCTGTGAAAGATGAAATGTAAGTCTGGATTTTGCTTTTAAACTTTAAAATAATTGAAAGCCCACAAAAATATAGTTTGCAAATGTAAAGATAATGTCTTCTCTTTGATCTGTTTATTTCTGCCTAAACCTTAAACTTTGGGTTTTTTTTTTTTTTTTTTTTTTTAATAGATTTTCACCCATGGGAGTTGATCATATGAGCAGTATATCTGGTGTGAATGTTGCTAGCAATGCTTCCTCTGGATGGTGCATCTTTATTTACAACCTTGGGCAAGATGCAGATGAAGGAATCCTCTGGCAGATGTTTGGTCCTTTTGGAGCAGTCACTAACGTGAAGGTTATCCGTGATTTTAACACCAACAAGTGCAAAGGTTTTGGTTTTGTGACCATGACAAACTATGAAGAAGCTGCCATGGCCATTGCAAGTCTTAATGGCTACCGTTTAGGGGACAAAACCTTGCAAGTTTCTTTCAAAACAAGCAAGTCCCACAAATAACTTGCTCTTAGATTTTGTATGAAATAGAGAAAATAAGATTGAAGTCGGGGGAAGACTTTTTTTTCTTTGTTAGTGTAAAACTCATTTTGCGCCAATTTTCACAAGTGTCTGTCTTAGTCTTAAAAAGGAAAAAAAGATTTTTTATACTCTGGGGATGCAACTTACATGTTCAAATGTTTGAGAGTTCCCAACATGTTAGACCAATTTTTAAGTTATTTTCTTTAAATATAAAAATAAAATATGGTTAGATAACATACCCTACTGATGGTGATAAAATTAAGCATGTGCTAACTTTAAAGACTTTCAGAAGGTTTGCTATGTGGGTTTATCTTTTCCAGATGCTGGAAACTTTTTAAACCAAGCTGTCACGTTGCCAGCTTAAATATCTGTGTATATATATATATATACAGTGCTTCTCTCCCCCTGTTATTGTTGTCTTTACTAAACAGTAACTGTTTACAGTTCAGGTTTCTGAAAATGGCGACATTAGTATCAGCATGTCTAATTTATCGTATATGCAGGGTCACTGTGGGGCATTCAATGACTTGTATTGTTATAGCTTATAGTTATTTTCCAGTTACTTTTGGAAATGTTTTTCCCTTTGTTTTTCAAAATTCTGTAGTTGGCATTTTGTAAGAATACAGCCACACATTTCAATTTATTTTTTATTGTGTTAGAAATAAAAATTCCTGTATACTTATACACCATCCATTTTTATATAAGTGATTTCCATCTTTCAGATCAAGTTTTTAAAGATATATTACTATGGTTTATTTGATTTGGTCCTTAAAAGTACATGAAAATTGCAGCTCCCTGTATAAGTTTTCCATACTTTTCCACAAACCCAACTGAATGGTAGGGAAGGACCAAAGAGTTATTTGAAAACTCCAGTCAGAGTTAGTATCTGAACTCAAGCAATGTTTCTTGTAGATACGTTTTCTTTTGTTCCATGTACACTGCATGGTACACTTTGTATTGGTACAGCATAAGTTAAGATACCATTTTTTTTCCAAGGAAGTTGGGTGGGTGGCTGTAAGTGTGAGATTAACTTCCTGCACAAGAGCATTTGTAAACATTTGAGCATTTAACTTTTTTGCATCCCTATTTGTGATTTTTTTTTTTCTTTGTAGAAATACATGACCACTTTGCAATATAACAAAATCTTTAATTTTAAAGTATTAACCTAATGATTTGATTCATAGTTAAGTAAAGTGAATTCCCTACCCAGAATTTATATGGACTGCCTTGAAATTTCTTGTTTTTGTTTTTTGTGTTTTGTTTTGTTTTATTTTGCATTTAAGACCATTAAATTTGATTTTCTTTTGCTCAACTTTTGTTTTTTTGGTTTTTTTTTGTTTTTGTTTTGTTTTTTTGGTTTATTTATTTTGCTTTATTATATTCTGCTCTTCTGGCAAGATGCTCTTGGAATCAGTGTTGAGCTAAATTCATGGGCTGCCTTTGATGGCCCCCTTCTTAAGGGGCAGCTGGTACTGTCAAATCGTCTTTTGAGGCATGGCTCCACCCTGAGTGCAGCTTACCTGAAGAAATACTTTGGCCATTAAGCAATTTTCACTATGAAACCTGGCTCAAAGCCATTCAACATTGCTTCAAAAAGGGTCCCTTCTGGGTCCTTACTGTCCTGCTCACTTGTTCCGTCTGCCCTATTCATTGCCATGGGCCAGCCAATTTCTTCTTCCTTCTGCTGTGTACGTCTCTCTTTATAGCAGAATTAAGAGGGTACAGAGCGAGGAAGTGTGGCTCCAGGTCATTGAAAATTGGCCTGGACATAGGTAAGTGTTTCTTCAGGTGGTCTGTCAGTCAAGTATACAGGTGAAACTCAAAAAATTAGAATATCATGCAAAAGTTCATTTATTTCAGTAATGCAACTTAAAAGGTGAAACTAATATACGAGATAGTCATTACATGCAAAGCAAGATAGCTCAAGCTGTGATTTGTCATAATTGTGATGCTTATGGCTTACAGCTCATGAAAACCCCAAATCCACAATCTCAGAAAATTAGAATATTGTGAAAAGGTGCAATATTCTCGGCTCAAAGTGTCCCACTCTAATCAGCTAATTAAGCCATAACACCTGCAAAGGGTTCCTGAGCCTTTAAATGGTCTCTGTCTGGTTCAGTAGGAATCACAATCATGGGAAAGACTGCTGACCTGACAGTTGTGAAGAAAACCATCATTGACACACTCCATAAGGAGGGAAAGCATCAAAAGGTAATTGAAAAAGAAGTTGGATGTTCCCAAAGTGCCGTATCAAAGCACATTAATAGAACGTTATGTGGAAGGGAAAAGTGTGGACGAAAAAGGTGCACAAGCAGCAGGGATGACTGCAGCCTGGAGAGGATTGTCAGGAAAAGGCCATTCAAAAGTGTTGGGGACTTTCACAAGGAGTGAACTGAGGCTGGAGTCAGTGCATCAAGAGCCACCACACACAGGCGGATCCTGGACATGGGCTTGAAATGTCGTATTCCTCTTGTCAAGCCGCTCCTGAACAACAACGTCAGAAGCGTCTTACCTGAGCTAAAGAAAAACAGACCTGGTCTGTTGCTCAGTGGTCCAAAGTCCTCTTTTCTGATGAGCAACTTTTGCATCTCATTTGGAAACCAAGGACCCAGAGTATGGAGGAAGAATGGAGAGGCACACACTGCAAGATGCTTGAAGTCCAGTGTGAACTTTCCACAGTCTGTGTTGATTTGGGGAGCCATGTTATCTGCTGGTGTTGGTCCACTGTGTTTCATTAAGGCCAGGGTCAACGCAGCAATCTACCAGGAGATTTTGGAGCACTTCATGCTTCCTTCCGCAAACTAGCTTTATGGGGATGCCGACTTCATTTTCCAGCAGGACTTGGCACCTGCCCACACTGCCAAAAGCACCAAAACCTGGTTCAATGACCATGGGATTACTATGCTTGATTGGCCAGCAAACTCGCCTGACCTGAACCCCATAAAGAATCTATGAGGCATTGCCAAAAGAAAGATGAGAGACATGATACCGAACAATGCAGAAGAGCTGAAGGCCTCTACTGAAGCATCCTGGTCTTCCATAACACTTCAGCAGTGCCACAGGCTGATAGCTTCCATGCCACGCCACACTGAGGCAGTAATTGCTGCAAAAGGGGCCCAAACCAAGTACTGAGTACATATGTATGCTTATACTTTTCAGAGGTCCGATATTGTTCTATGTACAATTCTTGTTTTATTAATTGCATGTAATATTCTAATTTTCTGAGATTGTGGATTTGGGGTTTTCATGAGCTGTAAGCCATAATCATCACAATTATGACAAATCACGGCTTGAACTATCTTGCTTTGCATGTAATGAGTCTATCTCCTATATTAGTTTCACCTTTTAAGTTGCATTACTGAAATAAATTAACTTTTGCACAATATTCTAATTTTTCGAGTTTCACCTGTATGTATAGGCATGCCTTACCAAAGGTACCATGGTCCTTTAAAGATTATTTGGATATCATGAACTTTTCGCTTCAGTGTGTTTGAACTGTCGCTGACACTTAATATAAATGTCACAGTCATGGAGTAAGTATGCCGACAATGAAGTCAGTGTTTTTCTTGATCAGGCTTATTGAAGCAAAAAGATCCTTAATAGCAGCCTATTTTTCATTAGATGATTCCTTCATTTATTTATCCCCTCTCTGCTCCCCCAAACTGATATTCTGGAGGTTACAGGTGGTCACAGTTGAGCTGATTTCTCAACTTTGTACTTTTTTCAGACCTTTAACAAGGAAGCATGCCTTAGTTCTTTGTCAATTACACAATGGAGCATTGCTCTTTTTTTCTGCCACAGATGAAATTTTAAGGCAGAGATTTCTCTATTTAACCAGAAGAACCTGAATCATGGAAAATATGATGGATGCATTTTGTGTGGATTGTTCTTTTTTTAAAGCTGACTGCATTGTTGTTGTTTATAAGTACCAGCAAGGTGTAACTTTTCTAGTATGGGTCAAAAAGCAGATACTGCCAAGAAGAAATGTTTTTCCACTCCTCTTGCTGAAGTATCCTTATAATCTGCTTCACACAGCAGTGACATTTGAATTATTCTCCCTCCACAATAATTGAGCTGCAGCTCTCCCAAAAATCATGCACAAGGGAATGCAATGGATTAAAGATATAAGGAAACAGTGGGAAGCACACTACTAGTGTAATAAAACACTGAATTAACTGAAAAATTAGACAAAACTGAATGCACTCACATGAGCCAGATAAGGTGTGCACTTTTAGCAATACCACATTAACAGGATCCTCAAAAACATCCTCTCCGTTACAATTCCTTGAAAAAGTATGCATACCCCTTGCAATTTTCCACATTTTGTCATGTTACAACCAGAAATGAAAATGTATTTTATTGGGATTTTATGTGATAGACCAACACAGAGGCACATTATTGTGAAGTGAAAGGAAAATAACTGGTTTTCAAAATTTTTTACAAATATCTGAAAAGTGTGGCATGCATTTATATTCAGCCTGCAAGTCAATAATTTGTAGAACCGCTTTTCGCTGCATTTACAGCTGCAAGTTTTTTTGGGTATGTCTCTACCAGCTTTGCACATCTATAGAGTGAACCGTTTGCTCATTCTTCTTTGCAAAATAGCTCAAGCTCTGTCAGATTGGATGGAGAGTGTCTGTACATCAGTTTTCAAGTCTTACCACAGATTCTCAATTGGATTTAGGTCTGAACTTTGACTGGGCTACTCTAGCACAAGAATATGCTTTGATCTAAATCATTCCATTGTAGCTCTGTCTTTATGTTTAGGGTCGTTGTCCTGCTGGAATGTGAACCTCTGCCTCAGTCTCAAGTCTTTTGCAGACTAACAGGTTTTATTCTACGATTGCCCTGTATTTGGCTCCATCCATCTTTCCATCAACTCTGACCAGCTTCCCTGTCCCTGCTGAAGGAAAGCATCCCCGCAACATGATGCTGTCACCACCATGTTTCACAGTGGGGATGGTGTGTTCAGGGTGATGTGTAGTGTCAAAGAGTTAAATTTTGGTCTCATCTGACCAGAGCACTTTCTTCCACGTTTGCTGTGTCACCCACATGGCTTCTCGCAAACTGCATACGGACTTCTTATGGCTTTCTTTCTTTCAGCAATGGCTTTCTTCTTGCCACTCCTCCAAAAAGGCCAGATTTGTGGAGTGCACGATTAATAGTTGTCCTGTGGACAGATTCTTCCACCTGAGCTGTGGATCTCTGCAGTTCCTTCAGAGGTACCCTGGGCCTCTTGGCTGATTTTCTGATTTTAATGCTTTCCTTGCCTGGCCTGTCAGTTTAGGTGGACGACCATGTCTTGGTAGGTTTGCAGTTGTGCCATACTTTCTGATGATGGATTGAACAGTGCTCCGTGAGATATTGAAAGCTTGCGATTTTTTTTCTTTATAACCTAACCCTACTTTAATCTTCTCCACAACTTTATGCCTGACCTGTCTGGTGTGTTCCTTGGCCTTCATGATGCGGTTTGTTCACTAATGTTCTCTAACAAACCTCTGAGGGCTCCACAGAGCAGCTGTATTTATACTGACATTAAATTACACACAGGTAGACTATTTACTAATTAGGTGACTTTTGAAGACAAATGGTTCCACTAGATTTTAGTTAGGGATATCAGAGTAAAGGGGGCTGAATACAAATGCACGCCACACTTTTCAGAAAATTTGGAAAACCATTTTCATTCCTCTTCACAATTATGTGCCACTTTTGTGTTGGCCTATCACATAAAATCCCAATAAAATGCATTTACATTTTTGCTTGTAACATGACAAAATGTGGAAAATTTCAAGGGGTATGAACTCTTTGTCAAAGCCCTTGCAGAGGACTGTCGGTTTGTATAGTCATGGCCACTCTCTGATCAATTGGCCCTGGTTTCAATGACAGCTTGTGGTATTGCTAAAGGGACACTGATCTGGCTCAGGTGAGTGCGTTCAGTTTTGTTTAATTTTTCAGTAATAAAGTGTTTTGGTTTTTTTTTGTGCTAGCTTTCCTTTGTTTCTTTATTTCAAAAGGCAGATCCTGGGTTATGCTCCAAGCACACCCTTTACCTGTCTCTGCTTCTGTTTTTAAAAATAATTTTCTTTTGAGAGATACAATTTCATAATTGAGTGACCAAGTATTTTACTGCTACCCAAAGCAGAAATGCAACCAGGCACATAGAAAACTTAAGACCAGCCCCCTTTTATGTGATAACCCTTCACACCTGCTCAGTTTAAGTCGGTGTCCTCAAGAGAGGAGAGGTATATTCAGTTCTGCTGCTTTTCCTGTTGTTTTGAAGATTTGTCTGCTATGAACCGCTGCTGGTAAACAGCATTTTCTGTGTATGCAATGTTTAGTGGTTACTAGCCATAGCTGCACTAATTTTTTGCTAGTATGCCTTTGAAAATAGATGTTTTCTCTGTGCTCGGGAAGAAGGAATCTTTTTACATTTTATCAAGACCATTTTTCTTCTATCAATTTTCTTCAGAGCGAGTTGAGCTTCTGTTTGCTTCTTGATAGATTATTTCTAGTCTTTGTCCTGGGGTACTGTATACATGAAAGAAGATGCAGGGTAAAAATTTTAATTTTCATCTTGGCATGTTGAGTTAGCTGCAGAGTACTCTACAGGGCTGAGGTCCACCTGTCTGTGGAACCCCAGTTCTTGAAGACCCCTTGGGGGGGTAGATCAGATGGATGGGCGAAGATGGCTTCTTAAAGCTTGTGCTTAATTCCCTGTCTTTATGCCTGGGTGGGGAGGGGGAAACAACAAAATTTAAGATGACTGTGCTGTGCAAGGGCTATTGGGAGAAACCACGCTTAGCTACTTAATTATTTTTTTTTTTTAAATTTTAGATTATTCAATCAACTCTTTAATCAACTTCACAATCTCCTAGAACGGGTCTCCAAACATTCTAAACAAAGGGCCAGTTTACTGTCCTTCAGACTTTAATGGGGCTGGACTATACCCAGCGGGAGTAGAAAATGCCCCAGCATCAGTGGGCATAAATAATTCCCCATCATTTGTTTTAACTAGAGGAATAAGGTCCCATTGTTGGTGTCAGTGGGAAAAATAGCACCGTCAGTGGTGTTAGTGGGAGGAATAGTGTCCCATCAGTGGTGTTAGTTGGGTAAATAGTGCCCCAAGGTCCAGATAAAGGCTAGCAAAGGGCCACATCTTTCCCCTGAGCCACAGTTTGGAAATCGCTGTTCTAGAACAATACAAGCAGTGCACCGGGATCTGTGCAACCTTGGTAATACCTTGGGAACTGTACCTGGACCCCACACTACTGTAAAAACTGGGACTGTGCTTGCAATTCACTTTACAGTTTAAACTTTTCAAACTTGGCGCTAAAATCTTCAGGATGACAGTCAGCTTTGCAGAATGCCCTAGAATGTTTTCTCACAAGGAGCAGTTCTGCCAATACTAAAGGACACGTTCAAGCCTGCTCACTGTACCAAAGCTCAACGGGGGAGGGGGGGTATATGCCCTATCCATGACCTAAAATTCCTAAACAAATACCTTCAAACTCCAAAATTTTACATGGAATCCACATGGTTAGTTAATTTTTCTCTGAGTCGATTTGCAATAACAGAATTGTTCAGTTTGTCGTGTTGCCATCTGCCCCCAAATCTCCTTGCACACCGTCTCTTGTGTTTCTAAGAGCTCAGAGCATCCAGATAAATGGTTATCTAGACATTCTTTTTCTGAAGGACGTATCTCCCTTCCGATTACAATTGTCCACAAGACAGTTCATATGCTTCAGGCTTTCAGTTCCAAATATCTCTCCAAACCTTCCTTTACCCGGAATAGTTGGGTTTGATTCTAGACACTTTCCTTGCAAGTCTTTATTCCAGAGAAGCTTTCCCTCAGACCTTACACTCGAGACTTGAGGTCAAAGAGTCATCCATCTGTGGAATTCTCCTTGAGCATTCTGGGTCTCATGGTAGCCTCTTTTGAGGCTCTTCTTTTCATCTAATTTCATTTGAGACTTCCCAAAATAACCTCTTTGCATGGGACATGCAGGATCCATTCCTCAATGACCCATGCTCCTGTCCAATCAAGCAAGGAAATCCCTAGTTCTTTGGACCTCCAACCTAGCTTTAAAGTGGTTGTAAAGGCTCAAGCTTTTTCACCTTCATGCATTCTATGCATGAAGGTATAAAACCTGTGTGCAACAGTGCCCCCAGCCCCCTAAATACTTACATGATCTCCATCATGATCCAGCGATGTGCATGACCGCCTCCACTGTCCCGGGTCTCTACCTCCTCATTGACTGAGACTGCAAGCAGAAGCCATTGGCTCCCGCTGCTGACAATCACAGCCAATGAGAGGGGGTGGGGCCAAGCCGCGGCTCAGTGTATGAATTTACACATGGAGTAGCAGGTGCCCCCATAGCAAGCTGCTTGCTGTGGGGGCACCCGATAGGGAGGGGCTAGAAGAGCCTGCAAGGGACCCGAGAAGAGGAGGATCCAGGCTGCTCTGTGCAAAACCACTGCAAATATAGACATGTTCGTTATTTTCCAAAAATAAAAAAGTGACCGTTAGAATCGCTTTAACAATGGCAATATCAATCCTTCCAGATCGTTGAAAAGTGGTAACAGATATCAGCCTTTTAGGCTGTGGAGCAGTGTTCCAGTCCCTCACAGTTCAAGGAACAGAGTCATCAATGGATGCCAAGCTTCCCATCATCCTGAAGCTCAGAAATAAGGATGGGTCTGCAACACTGGACCCTCCTTTTCCTTTTACCCAACTAGGGTGCAGTCAGACAACACCACAGCTGTGGCCTATATCAACCACCAAGGGGGCTCCAAGAGTTATGCAGCCTTGAAGGAAGCAAGGCATATTTTGTCTTGGACAGAGAAACACTGTCCTGTGATCTGTGCTGTCCACATCCCAGGGGTGGATAACTGGAAGGCAGATTACTTCAACTGTCACTTCCTGGATCAAGAGATAATATCTTGTTTCATATGTCAGAGATGGGGCATCCTAGACAGATATCCTGGCCTCCAGTTTCAACAACAAGTTACCCCTGTTTGTGGCAAGCACCAATGAGCCTTGAGCACTGCCATCAGATGCCTTGGTAATTCCTGGGTCTCATTTTAGGCCAGCAATGGGCAAACTACGGCCCGGCGGACCTTTTAATCCGTCCCGCGGAGCTAGGCTCCCGCTAGGCTCCTCTCACAGTCCGCCCTGAAGACCGATGTACCATGAAAATCTGTTTCCTATGAGGATCTGTCCCCCTCGACGTATCTGCGCATGTGCCGGAGATCGCCGATCGGCTGCTAATGCCTGAAACTGGCACATGCGCAGATACGTCGAGGGGGACAGATCCTCATAGGAGACGGATTTTCATGCTACACCTGAACGGCGCGGGAACACGGCGAGAGGAACGCACGGAGCAAAGGTAAGTGAATTGACACAGGGGGGACTTGGGGACTTAATATGGGGGATGAATATGGGGAATGAATTACTATAGGGGGGGTGAATTACTATAGGGGGGGTGAATTGCTATATGGGGGATGAATTACTATATGGGGGACGAATTACTATATGGGGGATGAATTACTATATGGGGGATTAATTACTATGCTTACTATGGGGGAATATTACTATACTTACTATGGATGACACATACACATCATTCATCTACTCTTGGTCCGGCCCCCGGGTCCAATATATAAACCCATTGCGGCCCTCAAGTCAAACAGTTTGCCCACCCCTGTTTTAGGCTTAGCTCTGTCTTTCCTCCAGTGCAAATTCCACCTGGTCTGCTCCCCAAAATACAGCAAGAGAAGAAACTGGTGATTCTTGTTGCACCAAACTGGCACAGAAGAACCTGGTACACAGATGTACTCAGACTGCTAGCAGACAACCTTTTGGCCTCTTTCCAACAGTACAGACCTGTTGTCTCTGTGTCTTTTATTGCATCCTGCTTCTAAGTCGCTCACTTTAATGGCATTATTGTTGAAACCTGGCCCTTGAGGGACAGAAGGTTCTGTGAGTCACTTATTCCTACTTTGTAAAAAGCAAGAAAAAAAAAACTCCCAGAGAGATGTACTCTTGTACCTGGAAATTCCTGTTTGGTGTGAGCCCAGGAACTTCAACTCTAGAGACTTCTCTGTGGCTTGCATTCTGGCCATCCTGCAACCAGAACTTTGCCTTAAGCACTCTGAAAGGACAGGTTTTGGTCTTCTCCATTCTTTTTCAAAAGCCTCTGACCTTGCTTCCATTTGTCAAAGCCTTTATTCAAGGTGTATCTGGGATCAGGTCTACTGTACAGCAGCCTGTGTTTTCTTGGGACCTCAACAAAAAACCGTCTTTGAACTCATCAGGGAAACCCCTTTTAGATTTTCTCCTGCAAGGTGGCCTTGTTAATCTCATGTCTTTTGGGCGTGTCTCTGGGTTAGCATCTCTCCACGAATGTCTACGAAAAATGGCCGTTTTTCGTGGATTTTCCAGCATGACCGATAAAAAGAAACGAGAAGATCCACGAAAAACGGCCAACGGCATTGCCCCACTAATGTCGTGAATATCGGCCGATTTTGCGTGTGGACGAAAATTCGGCCGATAAACGACCCGTCTATGGCCTGCATAAAGAGCCATTCTTCATAAAGATAAGAGAAGTGGTATCACTATTCCACCTCATTAAAGACCTAGTGTTTCCTAGTTTGTGCTGTGCTCCAAAGCACCCAGAAGAAATTGCTCTTCACATGCCTGCTTATAGTCAGAGCCGCCAAAGTCTACCTCAAAGCAACAGCTTCTATCAGGAAGACAGGTTTCCCTATTGATCCAACCCTCAGGACTTTGAAAGGGACATCCTGCTTTGAAGTCCACAATCACTTGATGGCTAAGACAACTGATTGCTTGAGCTTACATTCTAAAGAACAAAGCTTGTCCTGTGCTTTTGCATGCACACTCCACCAGGTCACTAGATGTGTCCTGGGCATTTCTTCACCAGGCCACTGTTTCCCAGCTTTGTGAGACTGCCACCTGGTCCTTTTCAAATTGTTACCTAGTGAACATCAAATCTTCTGTGGATACAGCTTTCAGCCACAAGGTTCATGCTGCAGCACCCTAAAGTAGGGTCAGTTGATTAGTTATTGGGCTTGTTGGCATAGTTTGCCTAGTTATTGCCCACCCTTCTCATTCATTGCTTGAGGACATCCCTGGGTCTAGGAATACTCAGCCTGTGTTCTGTGCTGTTTAATTACAGTAAAATAAATTTTGATTTGCCTGTAAATTTCACTAAACAATAATGCTTATTTTGTTGTGGATGCTCAAGTAGATTTGTTTTTGAGTACAGAATCCCTCCCCTTCTCTAGGGGAGAAATACTTATAGCTGAATATCAGTCAGTGGTTGTTTCTCCTATAAAAAAAGCTTTGACTCTCTCAGTAGAAGATGCTGATTTTTTTTTTTTTTTTTTATGGACCCTACTCCTAAAGAGGTGGAGGTAGTTCTGCCCTTAAAGAATATCTAAGCCCAATATTTCATATTCCTGATATGGTCCTGCTGTACCATGTAATTCTATGAAAAAGTATCCTTTTCTCTTGGTTTTGCTTCCTTTGTGTGAAATCACTGGTGTTCCTGTCGGTCACTCTGAGTTTCTATTAAAAACGTACCACACTAAGCAGAACACCACACCATAGTCGGTTCTCTAGCTATGCTGGGAACTCCGCCTTCAATGATTAAACTTGTGCCCCCCCCCCAGTTCATTCACTGGAAAGTTCAGTGTGCTGATGTTTCCCCTCCTCCAGCTCATATGCAGTTGAGAACAGAAGGTATGTAATTGCTTATTAAAAATGTTTATAATGTTTTTTTTATATCAATACACAAACATTTTGCCTTTCATTTCTCTTTTAAACTGAATGGGTTGTTTTACAAAGTTAGGGTTTATATACACTTTAAAACTACGCTCACTAATGTGTGATGTGATTATGCTAGCTGCGTTATGTCACTGGCAACTCGGCTTGCGTTGCTACCACATTGCACATATCCGTAAATAATGAATTAAGTTTTAACACCATTAGTAGCTGTACAAGTACTCACCCCAGCTATGTAAGAATAAAGATCAACAGCATAGGTCAAGACTCTTCTATCCTGCATCAAAATGTTTTGGATTATCCAAGTCAGGTACCAGATCCGGAACTCCAGGTCATCTTCCACCTCTATGGGTTTGTGTTCTAAACACCCTTGGGAAACAAAGGGTTTAAAACCTTTCCAACTCGGCATGAAGATATGCCCAAGAGATATATGAAGATATTCTATAAGAGATGGGGGTTGGGGGTTCTTGTTGGCTTGAGGTTGTCAGAGATGTTATCCACGGTTACAAAATCAAGTTTCGGCTGTCGTCTACCCCACTTTTTTTTCTTTTTCCCAACAGATTTTCCTGCATACATTAAGGGATTGTTGAAATGGGGGTTATCATTTCTGTTCCTCCAACTGAAAGATTTCAGGGTTTTTATTGGAACATGTTTTGAAGCCCAATCCACCCTATTTTGGTGTTAATGACTCTCAGTGCCTTCATTCGTCATCAGAAGTTTAGGATGAAATTTATTGTCAGTTGTGGCTTCTCTTCCACATGGAGACTACTTGGCATTTATGAACGATGGGTATATACACATTCATATCTTTCTGAGTCATCTGCAATTCTTTGTTTTACCCCAGTCAACATCAGCTTTAGTTTGTGGCCTCTCCCTTTGGCCTTGCCATGGTTCTGAGTGTATTCACCTCACTCCAGATTTGTAATTTTCACAAGATGGACTTCTAATAGATCCTGAAGTTATCAGAGTCATCTCTGTCTTCATCAGATTGCTGGAATACTAGATCTGTTTGATTACCATTCAGGCCACGGTCTTCCCACCTTAAAGAAACTGCTTTTGATGTGGTCTCATTTGCTCAGTTCCTGTCCAGAACTTTGGAGCAAAACTTTTGACATGGAACAGTTCCAGGTTTTCTCTAGACAAGATGATCCAGCTGCATTCTTAAATCAGGATGTTTCTTTCATGGTAGCTCCTGTCCCCAACATTGTCAGAGGGCAGGTTTTTTTCTTCCCCTATATTAGAAGATTTTCACGATGGATCCCAGCTTTCTGTTTTGAGGCAGCTTCCTAGATCTTTGTGTCTGTTCAGGGTTGTTAGTTTCAGGAAGAATCAAAACATCCTACAGTTATGTGCACTTTTTTGGTTACTTTACTGGACCCTCCTCCTGAATGGTTATCTAGTTCCACTTCAGTTAAGCAATGCCACACTTGTGGCTTACATCTGGGGTTGAAACTAAAGTTCTGAGAGATAAGAGCATCAGATTCTATTTTTTGGTGGATTGTGTCCTGCAGTTTGGGAGTAGAACAACACTTGGCGCTTATTATCAGGGTTATGTGTTTTGGTCTATCCATTCTTTTTCAACATTCTCTTGCTAAACATTCACTGATTTGTACTGTTCATACAAGATATTACACATTGTTCCCCCTTTTTAGGCCTGCACTCTAAATCTAGTATGGTCATTAACAAAATAACAGCAGCGCTGAAAAAAAATTTCTATTGCAAATAAACATACAGTTGTGTTCAAAATAATAGCAGTGTGTTGAAAAAAGTGAATAAAGCTCAAAATCCTTCTAATAGCTTTTATTTCCATACACACAAATGCATTGGGAACACTACCCTTTCTATTCCAAATCAAAACATGAAGAAAAATAGATCAAATTTGTGTTGTTCCTCTAAAAAAATTGAAGAAAAGTGAATATTAGACTGTTCAAAAAAATAGCAGTGTTTGTATTCTTCTTTATAAACTCAAACATTCACTATATAAACTGAAAAATGTTGAAGATTTTGCTTTTCTTTGAATCAATTAATATTTAGTTGTATAAGCACTGTTTCTGAGAACTGCTGTACATCTGTGTTGCATGGAGTCAACCAACTTCTGGCACCTGTGAACAGGTATTCCAGCCCAGGATGATTGGACTACATTTCACAGTTCTTCTCTATTTCTTGGTTTTGCCTCAGAAACTGCATTTTTGATGTCACCCCACAAGTTTTCTATTGGATTCAGATCCGGGGATTGGGCTGGCCACTCCATGACGTCAATCTTGTTGGTCTGGAACCAAGATGTTGCACGTTTACTGGTGTGTTTGGGGTCGTTGTCTTGTTGGAACACCCATTTCAAGGGCATTTCCTCTTCAGCATAAGGTAGCATGACCTCTTCAAGTATTCTGATGTATTCAAATTGATCCATGATCCACGATCCCTGGTATGCGATAAATAGGCCCAACACCGTAGTATGAGAAACATCCCCATATCATGATGCTTGCGCAACCATGCTTCACTGTCTTCACTGTGTACTGTGGCTTGAATTCAGTGTTTGGGGGTCATCTGACAAACTGTCTCCGGCCACTAGACCCAAAAAGAACAATCTTACTTTCATCAGTCCACAAAATGTTGCGTCATTTCTCTTTAGGTCAATCAATGTGCTCTTTGGCAAATTGTAACCTCTTCAGCACATGTCTTTTTTCGGGGGCTTCTTGCAGATAGCTTGGCTTCACATAGTCGTCTTCTAATTGTAACAGTACTCACAGGTAACTTTAGACCTTCTCTGATCTTCCTGGAGCTGATTGTTGGCTGAGTCCTTGCCATTTTGGCTATTCTTCTATCCATTCGAACGGTAGTTTTTCGCTTTCTTCCACGTCTTTCAGGTTTTGGTTGCCATTTTAAAGCATTTGCGCTCATTTTAGCTGAGCAGCCTATCATTTTCTGCACTTCTTTATATGTTTTCCCCTCTCCAATCAACTTTTTAATCAAGGTATGCTGTTCTTCTGAACAATGTCTGGAACGACCCATTTTCCTCAGAATTTCAGAGAGAAATGCACTGTAATCAGCATGTACAACATTTGGTGCCTTCCTTCCTTAAATAAGGGCAATAATTGCCACCTGTTTTTCAAAGAATGAATGACCTCACTAATAGAACTCCACACTGCTATTATTTTGAACATGCCCCTTTCAATTAGTGATTCAGTTACACAGAATCAGCAGCATGCATGTCATGACTGTTGGGTCTGTTGGATTTCTATTACTCTACTAGACCTGCTAGTAAATTATTTTCCATGTAGAAATATCATTTCTACCAAAAACAGTGATTGATCAGGTTAGTGATGCCTGACTGCTATTATTTTGAACACAACTGTATATAAAGAAAAAAGTGCTCACATAAGTATAAACAATATAACACGTGAGTCCATGTATAGCAGGGGTGTCCAAACTTTTTTCAAAGAGGGCCAGATTGGATGAAGTGAACATGGTGGAGGGCCGAACATTTTTCCGAACATTCTTTGAACCATTACAATTAAATGCAAATAAATTATTTTATGCCAAGTTAATTGCAAACGACATACTTTTCATTTCATAACATTAAGATCAACTGACAGCTGAGTTTTCACAATGTATTGAAAATAAATTTAAAAAAAACTTACCTGCACTAATGTGAAGGGTGAAAAAGGTAGCTGGAGCTGAAGTCTCTGCTCGGCAGCCGGGAGGGGAAGAGAAACACACTTCACGCTGGAAGCCCGGCCCTGACGTCACCGCCCTCTGTCGCTCCCAGCGCGGCGCAGTCACGCATGCGCACTGCTCTCAAGCAGAAGACTGTCTGCCACAGAAGGGAGGGCCGTGCGACAGCCGCATTTACACAGACCAGGGAGAATGCGCCGTAGTCAGGCATGCGCACTGCCCTCTGCTCTCAAGCAGAAGATTGTCTGCCATAGAAGGGAGGGCCGTGGGAGGGCCACATTACACAGAGCAGGGAGGGCTGTTGGAGGGCCGTATTAAACTGACCCCTGGGCCGTAAATGGCCCGCGGGCCGGACTTTGGACATGCCTGATGTATAGTGATAAACAAATGAATAATAAAGTAATAAATCAAGTTCAATCCAGTTTTTGTGTAATGATCCAGTCATCCCAGTGGAAGTAATCAGTCATACACGTTGCAATGTAATCCACAAACAAAACCACCACCAAGTGCAATTATTTATTTATTTATTTCAGGTACTTATATAGCGCTGTCAATTTACGCAGCTCTTTACATATATATTGTACATTCACATCAGTCCCTAACCCTCAAGGGATATACAATCTAAGGTCCCTAACTTACATTCATACATACACATACTAGGGCCAATTTAGATAGGAGCCAATTAACTTACCAGCATGTCTTTGGAGCGTGGGAGAAAACCGGAGTACCAGGAGGAAACCCACGCAGGCACAGGGAGAGCATGCAAACTCCAGGCAGGTGGTGCCGTAGTTGGGATTCAAACCGGCGACCCTAATACTGCCAGGTGGACGTGCTAACCACTTAGCCACTGTGCTGCCCAATTAAACAGGTGTCACAACACGCTTGATTTATTTAAACACTGATACGTCAATCCTCCATCTCAGCACTCCCATCGGCATCCATACACGAGGGACCATAAGATTTAAAAAATTTCTCCATAGTGAAGCCCATTTAAAGTTTTTCGTTTATTAAAACAAAGTGAGGCAAGATTATTCCATTGATCTATTCCAAAAGGAAAAGAACAATGGTAAAAATAGATTAGCAGGTTGATCGCTAAAAGTGATAAACATGGACTCAGACTGGCTCTGGTTTGTGGATCACTTTATCGTGTATAATTCCTTCCACTGGGATGATTGGATCATCACACAAAAACTGAACTTGATCGATTATTATTTGTTTATCACTATACATGGACTCGTGTTATATTGTTTATACTTATGTGAGCACTTTCTTCTTTATAGGTTTATTTGCAATAAATTTCTTTTCAGCAATGCTGTTTTTTAGTTCATGGGTTTTATGACTGGTATCACAGTTCAGCGGCTGCTTGTTTACTATTAATATTGTCAGACCTAGTGCATATATTATTTATTTTCATAGTATAGTCATTGTTAAAATACATCAATTTTTGTACCCAATTGATAAATTTCTTTTGATGTTTCTATCCTGTAAGGTAATCTTTCTTGTGGCAATTACTTTGGCCAGGAAAGTTTCTGAATTATCAGCCCTGGCCTACAGGGAGCCCCATTAGATCTTACAAGAAGACGCTGGTGTTTTTGAGACTTTCAATGGAAAGGTTTTGCAGCTGGCTATTTGGTGGCCTTCGTTTTCCTTTGTGTTTTGTGTGTGTTTTTTCCTCCTATTAGGCTAGGTTCAGCTGTTTTTGAGTGTTTTGTTTATCTTACACCCTTGGCCTGCTTTAGGATGTTATGAGGTTACTTATGTTATAATCTGTGTCCCTTGATAAGCTATATAGATAATAGGATTTTTGTACTCCACAAACTCTTTTCAGTGTCAATTTAGGAACAAAGCACTTTCCCCTCATATGCTTTTCTCTTTTGGACTGCTTGTTATACCCAAACAGGTGTAAGAAGGGAGGGGTTGCAGCTTCAAGAGGACTGGCCTTCAGTTTTCTATATGCACAAGTGTCTCCAGCATTTGACAATTGTGGAAGCGTCAGATTCCAGTTTTCTTTTTTGTGCGCCGTGGTTCCTTCCTCCAACTTCTACATGATTTCTGGGCACAGCAGTGACATGAGAATTGGAAGTTGGAGCCTTATGTGGCAAGGAGCATGGGTATTGGACACTGGAAGTGTTGAATTACAAAGAATCTTAAAAGTAAAGCTGGCTTCTGCTTTCTTCCCCATAAAATAGATTTGTTAATACCTGCCTTGTATAAATTCTTGCTTATTTTCTCTTACAATAATGCCTATTATCACATATCTGTTCCCTTAATAACCCATCACATTTCTTTCAATAGAAGTCAAACTTGTAAGTATATGGTTACTAAGTGAAGATGTGGATACTTTAATTGTATGGTTCACACATTTGCTTTTTGAAAATCTATTGATTCCACAACTGTCAATAAAGAATCTCTGCACAAATGTGGAACAATGGCTTTAAAATGACTGAACTGAATTCTTCAAGGCCTAATGGTTGCAGGTCATTAGTCCAGGAGCTATAACTCCTGTTTTTGATTAAAGAGACCAAGGTGAGAAGATCTGTAAATGCCTAATGAAAATGAGTTTGTGTGTCTTTTTTTTTTTTTTTTTTTCCACTAACTTGAAGGAAAAAAAATGGAGCCACTGATGGCAGTTGAAGGCTCCAGTTGCCAATTGGTTGTTGGAATGCCTTGCTATTTTATATTGATTATTTTGGCTCTATTCTCTCTAGCAGCCTGTCCTTCTTTTTGCATAGCTGTCAGTGTGATTTACCTGTTGTAACCATTGTAACTATATACACGTTCCTTCAAGTTTAAAAATTTCTAATGCTTTAATTTTTAAATGTTTGTTTTATTTTGTTGTTTTTTTTTTTACTTTTTACGCATAGGAATAAATTGTGTAATGTGTTTACATGATGATTTGAAATGGTCCCATTTATGTTCTGTGTCCTTTTGGCTATATTTCATCTCAGTGTGTTGAAGTGCAACCATTAGAATAGGGAATTCAGCTCTGAATTTTTTTTTTCTTTCATGCATTTCCTTTTTTTAATGCTTATCCACTTGACTCCCAGGCCAATTCCGACACTTCTCAGATATAAATATAAAAAAAAAAATTTAGAACATTACTTAAAACCCCAAACATAGGCCCTAGAGAATAGAAAGTGGGTGTTGCTGGTTTTTATGTCATGTGGTATTTGCGCAGCTGTTTTTCAAATGCAATATTTTTATGAAAAAATCCACTTTTAATGAACTTTAGTGCACACAAACACAATATAATACCTAACTTTTTGAAAAAATATAAAAGATGTTACCCTGAATATAATAGATACCTAACATGTCACACCTGTGGAGCGGCGCCAAACTTCGGTACCTAAAAATATCCATAGGCAACGCTTTAGCGACTTTACGGGTTACCAGTAACTTTTTTTTTTTTTTTTTACACTGTCCCTTTAATTTTTGTTTAATTGCTATCACAAGAGATGAAACACATCCCTTGTTATTGTATGGGCCATGATAGGTCCTCAGGGGCGGGCTGACCATTCGAGCACTTGGGCACTGCTCGGGGTCAGTAGGGGGCCCCATGAGATGCTCCTGGTACCTTTTCATAGGCTTTTTCATAGGCTTGTGGGCGATGACACAGGGGCTCCATGATCCCCTATTGCCCGGGGGCCCCATGAGTTGTCAGTCCGCCCCTGGTTGTACCCTAGATGTCTTGTCTGGCTTTCAAACAGATCGATTTGTTTACAAGCCAGTAGCAGCTTGTAAACAGAACTGAAAGTGACAAAATCCTTGTCGCTTCCAGTTTCTAATCTCACAGAGAGCAACAATGTCATTTCCTCTCCCTCTCTCTGTGTTGTAGCCGAAGCTGCCAGTGGGAGTAGTCCCAGACTCCCCAATCGGATGGGAGAGCTTGGGAAAAGCAGGGTAGCACCTCCTTCCACCACCTTTTGAAGTGGCTGTGTAGTCACTCGAATCACTTCTACATGAAATAGCATCTCTGACTGAACATTTTAATACTGGGATAATGCCTGTAGCTGCAAGCATCATCCTGGTTATAACCACTTCTCTCTGGGTGGACATCATATGACGTCCTCAGAGTGAAGTAGTAAAATCCTAAGTTTAGTTTAAAAAAAAAAAAAAAAAATAAGTCAGCACGAAGGGACTCATTGGATTAATAATAATGCCCCAAATTTTTGCTGGCTCAATCTTTCCTTGAAAATTTCTTCCTCTGATGCTCTGCCTTGCCCCCGCTGCCGTCATCTTTCAGTATGGCAGGGGTTAATAGTGCTGAGGGAGCTGTGACAGGCATGCATCAAAGAGTTCCTGATGGCCTGCCCTTTCCGTCAATTTTTCCATTAATAGAAGCTGAATGATTGAAAAACTCTGCTCCCTCCATAAAGTACAGCTTCTGTGAATAGAGGAGGTAGTTGGAAAGGGTGGGAATTTCATGGAATGCAGAAGCCAGTAGCACAAGGGACACATTGCATTAATAGTAAGTAATATCCCTTGTGCTGGGTTTTTTTTTGTTTTAAACTATACTTTAGGCTTTAAAAGTTTAGCTTCAAGCAATCTGCTAAATACAGATCTTAAATACATACCTGCCAATTGATTTGTATTTCTTTCCATCCACTTAGGCTTACACAACTCTGCCCACAACAGCCCTGTCTGGTGAGGTAGGTTAAGTTACACTTACTGGACTTGTCCCTCCCCAGCTGAACAGTCAATGGAGACGCAGTAGACTGATGGTTCCATGTGCTCTGTTTGATCTTTTTTTTTTTTTTTTTTTTTTAATAGGGGACTAGATTCTAACATTGGGTCAGATTCAGAAAAATATACTTTTACTGTAGTAATGTATAACTGCACTAATGTGTTCGTTATACATCACAGAACACAATAGAGTTATTTCTTAGACCAGTGGTCTCCAAACTTTCTAAACAAAGGGCCAGTTTACTGTTCTTCAGACTTTAAGGGGGCCGGACTGTGGCCAGTGGGAACAAAAAAAAAATGCCCCATTGTCAGTGGGATCAAATAATGTATTGGGCTTGGAGAAGAAAAAGTGCCCCATAATTGATATTAGATATTAGTGGGAGGAATAGTGTCCCATCATTGGTATCACTGGGAGGAAGTATCCCATCATTGGTATTACTGGGCGGAATAGTGTCCCACGGGCCACAGTTTGGAGACCCCTGTCTTTAGACCATTGGGTTATACCCCACCCCCAGATGATTGCACATTGCTAAATAGTAAAGCTTGATTCAGCCCTGCATTAACCCCATACCACTTCCATCAGGGCTTCCGTTTTTGCTAGTTTGCATAGGTGAGGAACATGCTTTTCTCTGCTGTGAGGGTTTTCCTTTGATGGTGCTATTAAAAAGAAGGCGTCCTGCTGTTGAGCTTTTGTGCTATGGAGAGTCCCTACAGACTGATCCTAATCCTTGGAGTGACCCTGGAGTGAAGAACAGAGATGACCTGTAAGTTTCTTCTTGCACTGGACCTTGATGAATGTGCTTACATTCGCAGGTGATTGCATCCCATACGTTAGCTGGTGGGTTGCTGCATAAACCTAGAGCTGTAGTTTGCTGTTGTGGAGGCCGGTCCTTGAAGACACAGCAGGGTTTTCCTGACCTGAAGGAGGTGAATGTTGGCTTCACAGCAATTTCCAATTGAATCTTTAGACGTCCCTGATGTTGAGTTCCAAACCTTGGGATGTGACAGCAAAGGTGTGCGGTCGTTATGGTGGTGCCAGAGCGTGCCTTGGTACTGTATGTGATGGGCTTTAGAAGCTAAGCATGCACGCACTGCCCAAACTAGAGAGAGTGTCCACTGGTGTCACAATGACCGGTCATGCAAAAGCAGCCTGCTTGCGCTACCACACAGGTGTGGCTGTGGCCGCAAACACTGCATTGCAAGCGTCCTCTTGGTTTTACTGCTTTCTGCCTGAAACACTGACTGCACTAGACACAACCTCTCCATCTCTAAATTGTACAGAATGGGCCACATCACAACCTAGGGAGCATAAGCCTCCAGGTGGTGGAACACCTGAATGCCACTCCTCCCTCAGTATTTGGTTCTGTATGTAGTGCAGTTCTTGTGGGCATGACTAGCATATGTTATTTGTCTCAAAAGGGACAGATTAGGGAGACTTGACCCCCCCACGTTGCACTGGGGACAGTCTTCCTTCTGCAAACTCCATTATGGGATAAACAGACTGGCTCTGATTCGGCATCTGGTTTCTCACCCACTTATTCAGGGGCTCCTTCCTCAAGTACCTTGTTTTGAAGGAGTTTTCTGCCCCTTTATCCATTTTGCTGAAATAGGGTGTGGTTGGGGGGGGGGGTTACTGCAAGTATACCCCTATCCCTGCAAGAGCTACCTTGCGAAATTTAAGGGCTAGATGCAGAGGCGAAAAAGTCTGAGAAAATGTACCTAGAATCCTGTAAGGGGCATAGTGTGGCCTCAAACCCCAGGGTACCTCAGTATGCTTTTTCACAGAGCTGGTCCATGAGAAGCTGACATTACCAGAACCTAATGCACCCATGTTGACAGTGTTGGGGTCTTGGAAGACTCCCAAGCAGCCAAATCATTTTAAATGCCCACTATTCAATCGTTCATTTCGGATGATGGATTGAATAGTTCTCCATGAGATGTTTAAAGTTTGGGATTTTTTTTTATAACCTAATCCTACTTTAAACGTCTCCAAAACTTTATCCTCGACCTGTCTGCTGTTCTCTAACAAACCTCTGAGGGGTTAACAGAACAGCTGTATTTATACTGAGATTAAATTACACACAGGTGGACTCTATTTACTAATTAGGTGACTTCTGAAGGCAATTGGTTCCACTAGATTTTATTTAGGGGTATCTGAGTAAAGGGGGCTGAATACAAATGCATGCCACACTTTCAAGATATTTATTTGTAAAAAATTTTGAAAACCATTTACCATTTTCCTTCCACTTTACAATTATGTGCCACTTTGTGTTGGTCTATCACATAAAATCCTAATAAAATACATTTAAATTGTTTGGTGTAACATGACAAAATGTGGAAAATTTCAAGGGATATGAATAGTTTTCCAAAGTACTGTAGTGTTGCTTTCTTTTGTGTGGCTCTCAAGCATCCTAAAGAGATTGCTTTTCACAGTCTGAATGTGGTTAAGGCTGTGCGAGTCTGTCTCGAAGCCATGTCCTCAATTCGTCAGATGTTTGTGTTGTCTTTTAACTCTAAGACGGGGTAGGCTTCCTCTCAATCCACAATAGCTAGGTGGATTTGACAAATCACTATTCAGGTGTACAGCCTGAGAGGGAAGGCTTCCCCCCCCCTCTGCTTTCCTGTGAAGGCTCACTCCGCCAAAATCATTGGTATTTTGTGGGCTTTTCAGTATCAGGGCTCGAGTTTCCCATGTCTATAGGGCCTGGTCTTCTGCACACACGTTTGTCAAGTTTTGCCTGGTAAATATTCAGACAGTGAAGTATAGTCCTCCAGGAAGCCCTGTTAGGGGCCTTGACTGTATGTCCTTTTATTTTTGTTTATTTCAGGTACTTATATAGTGCCGTCAATTTACGCAGCGCTTTACATACATACAGTGGGGATCGAAAGTTTGGGCACCCCAGCTAAAAATTTGTATTAATGTGCATAAAGAAGCCAAGGAAAGATGGAAAAATCTCCAAAAGGCTTCAAATTACAGATTAGACATTCTTATAATATGTCAACAAAAGTTAGATTTTATTTCCATCATTTACACTTTCAAAATAACAGAAAACAAAAAAATGGCGTCTGCAAAAGTTTGGGCACCCTGCAGAATTTACAGCATGCACTGCCCCCTTTGCCAAGCTGAGACCTGCCAGTGTCATGGATTGTTCTCAATCATCGTCTGGGCAGACCAGGTTATGTCAATCTCAAAGGTTTTAAATGCCCAGACTCATCTGACTTTGCACCAACAATCAGCAGCATGGGTTCTTCTAAGCAGTTGTCTAGAAAACTGAAACTGAAAATAGTTGACGCTCACAAAGCTGGAGAAGGCTATAAGAAGATAGCAAAGCGTTTTCAGATGTCAATATCCTCTGTTCGGAATGTAATTAAGAAGTGGCAGTCATCAGGAACAGTGGAAGTTAAAGCAACATCTGGAAGACCAAGAAAAATATCAGACAGAACAGCTCGCAGGATTGTGAGGAAAACAATTCAAAACCCACGTTTGACTGCACGATCCCTGCAGAAAGATCTGGCAGACACTGGAGTTGTGGTACACTATTCCACTATAAAGAGATACTTGTACCAATATGGTCTTCATGGAAGAGTCATCAGAAGAAAACCTCTTCTATGTCCTCACCACAAAAATCATCGTTTGAACTTTGCAAATGAACATATAGACAAGCCTGATGCATTTTGGAAACAAGTTCTGTGGACCGATGAGGTTAAAATTGAACTTTTTGGCCGGAATGAGCAAAGGTACGTTTGGAGAAGAAGGGGCACAGAATTGAATGAAAAGAACCTCTGTCCAACTGTTAAGCATGGGGTTGGATCAATCATGCTTTGTGGTTGTGTTGCAGCCAGTGGCACAGGGAACATCTCACGAGTAGAAGGAAAAATGGATTCAATAAAATTTCAGCAAATTTTGGATGGTAACTTGACGCCATCTGTGAAAAAGCTGAAGTTAAAGAGAGGATGGCTTCTACAAATGGATAATGATCCTAAACACACCTCGAAATTCACGGGGGATTACATCAAGAGGCGTAAACTGAAGGTTTTGCCATGGCCTTCACAATCTCCTGACCTCAACATAATTGAAAATCTATGGATAGACCTTAAAAGAGCAGTGCGTGACAGACAGCCCAGAAATCTCAAAGAACTGGAAGACTTTTGTAAGGAAGAATGGGCAAAGATACCTTAAACAAGAATTGAAAGACTCTTGGCTGGCTACAAAAAGCGTTTACAAGCTGTGATACTTGCCAAAGGGGGCAGTACAAGATATTAACTCTGCAGGGTGCCCAAACTTTTGCAGACGCCATTTTTTTGTTTTCTGTTATTTTGAAAGTGTAAATGATGGAAATAAAATCTAACTTTTGTTGACATGTTATAAGAATGTCTAATCTGTAATTTGATGCCTTTTGGAGATTTTTCCATCTTTCCTTGGCTTCTTTATCCAAACTTTCGATCCCCACTGTATATTATACATTCACATCAGTCCCTAACCCTCAAGGGGCATACAATCTAAAGTCCCTAACTCACATTCCTACATACACATACTAGGGACAATTTAGACAGCAGCCAATTCTCCTATCAGCATGTCTTTGGAGTGTGGGAGGAAACCGGAGTACTGGAGAAACCCACGCAGTCACAGGGAGAACATGCAAACTCCAGGCAGGTGGAAGATGATTTTATTGAAGATGTTTTCTTGCTGATCCTATTAGCAAGTTCCTGTTGCCAGTCTCTCATGAGATTGCAAGTCTGTTCACACCCACCGGTCCATAAGGGTGAATTGAGGGGTCCAATCAAGTCTGCCTAAAAACCTGACAGGCGGAACTGATTGGACCCTGTGTGTGAAAGGGGCCTTAATGGTCTAAGAAATAACTCCTCTGCATCTTGTGAAGTACAATTAGGAAAATATGGTTTTTGTGTTCTTTTTTTCTCTAAAATCCCTTTCCTGGAGAACATCACGGGACGCGAGTCCCTCCCCTCCTTTTTTTTTTTTTTTTTTTTTTTTTTTTTTTTTACTCCAATATTGCTTGCTGACAAAACTGAGGCAATGTTCCTACTCAAAATAATGCTGAAAAATCTATAGCTTGCCAGCACTAAAAAGTGATTCACATTCCTATCATACAAAATAACAGTTGGAAAAGTGCAGTGCTATCCCAACTTAGATCATAAATACTGTGCATAAAAAATATATATATATATACATATACTGTATAAAATCAAATGACCTATGTGTTCACACGTAAGCACTCATCAT
Organism: Staurois parvus; assembly: GCF_062004578.1. Lineage (NCBI taxonomy): Eukaryota > Metazoa > Chordata > Amphibia > Anura > Ranidae > Staurois > Staurois parvus. The sequence goes on from NW_028318455.1 coordinate 800,677, forward strand.
CCACAGTTACATTTATATCAGATATAATCCAAAACCAGATTGCAATAAAATTCTCATGCAAAAAAAAAAGAATTGATATGAGCAAAAAAAAGAAAAACCATTAAGTGCACTCTCACAGTCAAAACACATCAATATAAAAACACTGTCAGGCCTCGTGTAGTGTAAGAGGTCTTCATTGAAGGTGAGGTCTTGGGCCAGCACATGGTGGACGAAGAGACAGTTGGTTTTGGGATGAACGGCACATTTATAGTTTGAAGAGTTTTTACTGTCATACATTGGTGAAAATAATTACTTGATCCCCTGGAGATTTTGTAAGTTTGCCCACTTACAAAGAAATGATGGGTCTATAATTTTTAACATAGGTGTATTTTAAATGATAGAGACAGAATATCAACCACAAATCCAAAAAAAAACACAATACAAAAGTTATAAATGGAGTTGCAGTTCAGTGAGTAAAATAAGTATTTGATCCTCTACCAACCAACAAAAATTCTGGATCCCACAGATTGGCTGTGATGTGCTCATGTGGTACACAGCTTAGTCCTGTCAATTTAACCTACCTGGCTGTATTCCCGAGTGTAGCTCAGGGTAAACTTTCAGTACCAAAAGCGGTAACCCCGAGCTACAATCGAGATTACCCTGCAGTGTTGCTCCAAGATTCCTCTTGCATTTACCTTGTCCTTCGCTCCCGCGATGTCCCCCCTGCAGTGTCCCTGGCTGATGCCGGCATCTGTCTTCCGGGTTCCGGTCCCTGCGAGCGTCGGGACGTACGGGGGACGGGACCTGGCGGTAAATTCAAAAATGTTAAAAGTGATATTCACTCAATACACTAAAATCACATAGTAAAACATTACTGTATCAAAGCATTTCACATACATTTTGTCCTGTGCCCTGCCTGCATTTTTACTGTTCTTTCTGCCTGGAAACTGAGAAAAGTCCATGGCGTCCAAAAAGCGTCCCTTTAGGTCAAAAGCGGTTTTAGACCAGCTAGAGGACAGCGATAGTAAATTAGAACCACTTGCAGAAGTGAGTGATAGTGATTTGTGGGGAAATTCGTCATCAGACACTGAAAACGATTTTGTGACTAAGCTCAGTGATGTGCGAACTTGACGCTCTATTTCAAAATTCAGTGTTTTTGGTTTGATTACATTATTGAATTAAATTTATTAGTAATATATTATTTTTATGATTATTTATATTATAATTTATGATTTTGTGTTTAAAATTTTATAATACCCGGGATGTTTACTAGACTCTTGTTTTGGACAGATTTTAGTGAGTTATTCCTAAGAATTACAGGCCTACAATACAAAAACAACATATTCCATGCAAAAAACTACCGCTTTGAGCACAGAAATATTGACATAATCAGACCGCTAGGGAGGTTAAGGAGGTGCTTCTAACGACAACTCATGTATAAAAGATACCTGTCCACAGTATTTCTTTTTTCCATTTAAACCTCACCACCATGAGCAAGGCCAAAGAGCTGTCAAAGGATGTCAGGAACAAGATTGTAAACTTGCACAAGGCTGGAATGAACTACAAGACCATCAGCAAGAAGCTTGGTGAGAAGGAGACAACTGTTGGAGTGACTATTTGCAAATGGAAGAAATACAAAATAACCATCAATCGCCCTTGATCTGGAACTCCATGCACGATTTTGGCTCATGGGGTAAGAATGATCATGAGAAAAGTGAGGGATCAGCTCGGAACTACATGGGAGGAGCTTGTGAATGATCTCAAGGCAGTTGGGACCACAGTCACCAAACAAACCATTGGTAGCACAATACACCTCCATGGATTGAAATCCTGCAGCGTCAGCAAGGTCCCCTGTGACGGTCGCAGCGTCAGACCCCTGACCTTCTCACCAAACCCGCGACAGAAGGACTAGCCAATCTAAAACCGCGATGTCACGTGTGTGACAATGCCACACCCAGCTTCACCCTTCATAACAATTGTCCAGCTAATGGACCACCAATCGATGTACTGGCAGCCTGAATGCGATTGTTACTGGGTCAGGTTAATTACGCAATTAACCCTTCACACTGCCACCACCTCCTTTTTTTACAGAGAAAGCGGAAACTCGGCAATAACACTATGATGGTTGAGATAATCGTCTGTATAGCACTGTCACCGCAGACAGGTTATACGGAGGGTTAAACAAACACAGTAGCGCTCTTTTAGAGGCAGGAATTCGTAAGTTGCAATAAAGAGCTATAGAAACAGTTCAACACTTTCAGAAGGAAAGATTTATTACTAAAAGGTCAAAAGGGTGCAATAAAAATACTTACAGAAAAAACATGTAACCAATATAGATATAAATACAAAGAGAACAATAGCACAGCAAAGAGATAACAGAGAGAATGGTTAGAGGGTTAACCATTAGCCACCCGGCCTATAGCCGTTTGGCGGCGGCAAAAATGCTTCACCTTTCTGGGTGCACGCCATTTGGCGTGCTCCCGCACATGCGCGGTTGCAGAGCCGCGCAGCGGCGCGATCTGTCACCAGCCGTGTACCTCGGACACGGCCGATGACAGATCTGAGTACCGACCCCGTTGCCGGTACCATGTGACCTGCTGTGACCAATCACAGCAGGTCACATGACAGTTGTACACAACGGATGGCTTCATTCATGCCATCCATTGTATACTAGTGCCTAGCTGTGAATGGTCACAGCAGGTCACATGCACATGTCATGTGATTAGCTGTGGCCAAATCACAGCTAAGCACAAAAAAAAAAAAAAAAACCTGAATGAATCGATTTCATTCTGGTAAATGCTTGCTTATAGCAAAGTAATTCTTTGCTATAAGCAAATTGTGTAAAAAAAAAAAAAAAAAAAAAAAAAAAAAAATACTGATCACTTCCCCAAAGTAGTACAATGTTACTATGGTCACATTGTACTACTTTGGTCATATAAAATATGAAAAAAAATCTTAAAAAAAATAAAAAAAAATGTAATAAAAAATTTAAAAAAAAATATATATTTTTTTTTAATACTGTCACCAGTCAGTGTCCCTGTTCACCGCCATTCCAGTTATATGATGACGCTGTACTGCACTGGTGACAGTATGTAAAAAAAAAAATAGTGAAAATAATTTTTTTAATTTTCTGAAAAATTATGACAAAAAAAATACAACTTCAAAAAACGCGCCATTCCTCTTATGAAGTACGTCCGACTGTCTACTCTGCAAAAAGGGGTCATTTGGGGGATATCTGTTCTGTTCTGACATTCTTGGACCTCAAGAAATTAAATTGGCTGTCAGTACTTCAGGATTGATCAATTTTCAGATCTATACCATAGTTTGTGAACTCTATAACTTTCCTACAAACTAAAAAATACATCCTAATTTGGGTTATTTTCACCAAAGACATGTAGCAGAATACATCTTGACTTAAATTTATGAAGAACACTTGTTTATTTACAAACTTTTATAACAGAAACAAAGAAAAACGTGTTTTTTTTCAACATTTTCAGTCTTTTTTTTGTTAATTTAGCAAAAAATAAAAACCCCAGCGGTGATTAAATACCACCAAAAGAAAGCTCTAGTTGTGTGAAGAAAATGCTAAAATTTTAGTTTGGGTACAATGTTGTATGACCGCGCAATTGTCATTCAAAGTGTGAGAGCGCTGAAACGTGAAAACTGGCCTGGGCAGCAAGGTGTAAAATTGCCCGGTATTGAAATGGTTAAAGTACTTGCCAAAGTCCTGGGTTAAGCAGATCAAGTTTCAGAGCAAAAGGGCACGGTCTCCCAAGGTGGTTATGTTAAAAGGGAGAATTCTTCAACTTCACTCTCTTAGGCCTGACAGCCCATTTTGTAGTCCCCCAGCAGGGCGTGTCTCTAAAGCCAAGGACCAATGTCTCATTTAGGGAGGGATGGACTGGGCGGAGACCTAAACTAGAACCAAAATCTCTCTTAGTTCATATTTTAGCTCATAACTTTTCCTATGCACAAGTGGCATTCCACCCGCGGGTAGATTACTATGCAGACGCATCTGAGGAATGGTTAGATATGAAATACATACTCGAAAGGTTCCAGAGATGTAATTTTCTGCTTTCCTAGATGACCTATCAAACTGTTTGTCTTCTTGTGACAGGTAAAATCTGACGATATACCTGGTTTTTATGTAAGTCTCTCATATGCCAAGATATGAGACATAGGGGAAAATGGATTTTAAAAGTGTTATCTAGTCTCTACTCCTCTGGAATGTGTTTGAACTCAGGGGAAGGCTTGGGTTAGCTTTTTACGAGGTGCCAGATTACTCAGCTTCCCAGCCTGCCTAGCACCCTGCTTAAAGATGGTTTATAGCTCGGAGCCCCTGCTGTGGCCTGACCGGCCTGTGACACTTCCAACACACACACACAACCAGATGTCACTGTGACTCTCAGAGAGGGAGAATGAGGGGGAATATGTTTGTACAAGATGGTTGACCCTTTGCCAAGATGGAGGTTGGAGCCAAAATGGTTGAACCGCGTCCATCTCTGGGTGTATGTTTGCTACATCCCTCAAGAAGGCACATGTACAGTCCTGTCTGAACTTTGCCAATGAACATCTAAATGATTCAGAGAAAATGCTGTAGTCAGATGACACCAAAATTAAGCTCTTTGGCATTAACTCAACTCGCCGTGTTTGGAGGAAGAAAAATACTGAATGTGACCCTAAAAACCCCATTCCTACTGTCAAGCACAGAGGTGGAAACATTATGCTTTGGGGCTCCCAGTGGACGTGGCCATGCATTGTAGAATCTTGGATGAGAACCTTCTTCCCTTAGCCAGAACACTGAAGATAGGTCTTCCAGCATGACAATGACCCAAAACATACTGCCAAGGCAACAGAGGAGTGACTCAAAAAGAAGCACATTAAGGTCACGGAGTGGCCTAGCCAGTCTCCAGACATTAATCCTATAGAAAATTTATGGAGAGAGCTGAAACTTCGAGTTGCCAAGTGACAGCCAAGAAACCTTAAGGATTTAGAGAAGATCTGTAAAGGAGAGTGGACCAAAATCCCTCCTGAGATGTGTGCAAACCTGATAACCAGCTACAAGAAACGTCTTACCTCTGTGCTTGCCAACAAAGGTTTCTCCACCAAGCACTAAGTTGTGTTTTGCTTGGGGATCAAATACTTATTTTACTCACTGAACTACAACTCCATTTATAACATTTGTATTGTTTTCTTTTTGGATTTGTGGTCGACATTCTGGCCCTGATTTACTAAGACTTGAGTCTACCAGCAGACTCTGAACATTCAGGCAGACTCCGTTAAATCAATCAAGACCTGTCAGTCGTCTGAGCGGCGTCTAGCAATCTCATTGTCGAACGTCTACTTTGCTATTAGTAAATGTGAAGTCGAGTCTGGCACATTTTTAGGTGCAATACCGGATATGTTCGCTAGATGGCGCACAAGCGTGGGCTTTGTAGCTTGGGTGTTTTCCTGTTAGCAAAAGAGAATACTTAGAATGTAACATAATTAGTACACCTATATTATTTTTTTTTTTTTTGCTGTTTCTCCAAAATGATCAGACAACTAATGCATTTACTAATGAATGTCATACATTCTATTTTCAAATGTTAAACATTTTCACACTTATATCTCAAATAATTTGGAATGTTGAGTTCTAGTTTCCCAATATAATGATATATCTTCATTCTCTTTAATCACGTAACTATTCTATGTTAAAGTCAAGTGCAGCGCTATAAATGCATGTGATCAATAATGAACGCATGTAAAAACCAAAAAGTGCAAATAATTGCAATAATGAGGTAAAATGGTAAATGGTGCTAAAATAAGTTCATATAATCATTCCTGAATAATGGGATGTCCTTTGTGTGAGAGTACCAACTCAGAGAGTGCCTATGAATGGCACGTGTGGGTTCTCCGTGACGGACAGTAGTGCATGAACTAGTAAAAAGATAAACCACCCTTGGGACTGGTCTACACTCACCAGAACAAAAGTATTAATGCGCTTGGGTTATACACCTCACACATCTGGGGGTGCAGCGGTATGCTGGCAGCTATAGGTTAGTCATCCAGCTCCAGCCATCCATCAGGGTGGGTGCCCAAATGGTCCTGGGGAGGAATTAGCTCAGCCACAGGAGCCAGAAAGGTGCTTAATAGTGTAGTACACTGTCACAAGGGTGGATGACCTTTCACGAGTTCATGCACTACTGTTCGTGGTTATATTTATCTTGTGTAATACCATTTTAGTTTTTACCAGCGCTCGCTTTATCATTTTTAAACAATGTAACTATTCTACATTGTAGCTCAAACTGTGTCTCCCACAGTGGTTTATTGGTTAGAGCTCAGAACTTACAGCACTTGGGTCATGGGTTCTAATCCCAGTCATGGCTGCATCCCAGTTTGTATGCTTTCCCTGTATGGATGTGTTTCTGCCAACACTCAAAAGACATGCTGTTAGGTTCATTTGACCTTGGTTCATGGCTGAGTTTCTGCCCTTAGATTATAAGCTCCTTGACATTTATGAACATTAAAAAAATGGAGATCAATTTTCTGGGTTGTGTCAGTGCCAGGAATATTGATCAATTATGATTTTGCCTAATGACTAGAAAGTGAATGAATGTTACCTGCGTCCTGTTCTTCTGCCAATTAAGAAATGTGCAAGTTTCATGCTGTGTATATTTCAGTGTAAATTTTTTCTCTTCTTTTAAATCTGTCTCCTTATACAACTTGACACCCTCCCCCACCCCATCATCACCTGTCACACATGCAAATCTATGGATCACCGCCCCACTCTTTTTAACTATTTACTGATCAAGTGAATGTCTCATTTTCTATCAGCTACAGCTCAGATCTCACATTATTATACGATTGCTGATTGTATATCACCACTAGTCTGATTGAATTCACAATCCCTGGTCAGTCCCATTCCCTTACCTCTAATAATCTTTAGGACCAGTTCACACTACATGTGTTTCAGTTGCTTTTTCGGCATCACAAACGCACAGAAGGTTATGTGGTTGTCAATGTCATAGTTCACATCAGCGCTTGCATTTTCAGTGCATTGCAGGTGATGTAAACAAAGTTGACCACGCTGCATTGTTTCTGCATAGAACTGTACTGGAACACATCGAAATGTCCTTGAATGTACTAAAACGCACATGTCCCTAATTAAATTGAATAAAAAGAAAGTAGAAAAAAAACTAACTGGAAGGGATACAAAAATGCAATGCAACGTGTCCAAAACGCATCCAAAATGTACTGGAACACACTAAACATGCATGCCAAAAGGGCATGCAAAAACGCATCAGGAACACCTCTAGACTGTTTCTATAGTGTGAACTGGCCCTTAGGACTTGTTCACACTATTGGTGGTGCAGAAACGCATGCAAGAACACACGTTTTCCAGCACAGCAAAGAAATGCAATGCCCTTTGCAGATGTGCGCGGTTAGGTGCAACACACTTTTAAAATAATATGCCAGCAGTATTTTTGCATGTTCCCACACATTAGGCAGCCCATTGAAATTAACGAGCTGAGGAAAAATAAAAAGTAAAAAATGCCCCATTCACACAGATCCTCTGGCCTGTACAGCATGAATGAGTGGGTTGTTTATGTGGCTAAAACCACCTGTTACACTATGGGGACACAGCAGCTGTATAAACACAGGTTTTAATCTGACAGGTGTGAAGGCGTGGGGAAGTGGTCCTGAATGCTCACTGTCTGTGTTCAGGGCTGTACACCTGCACCCATATGCTTGTGAAATTATGACCTGCAGCAATTCCATAGTGTAACATAGGTTGCCTGCAAACGGCGACAGCCACAAAAACAAACCACTGATTCCCACTCTACAGGCCACAGCACCCATGAGCCCCAAAACCTCAATATCACACACCGCTTTATTTATGAACGCAGTACAGTTTTATCATTTAGATTTCACAGGAATATGGTTGGGATTATGTCCATTAATAATGTTTTTAGTGTATTTTAACCATAAATATAATTTGGATATTTTCTCTGGCGGTGGGGGGGCTGTCAGGTATGCTGTACGTGGCCCCATGATATCTAACAGTGGCCCTGGGTGTATGCTTGTGTCTGTGCCACCTGTATAGTTAGGAAGAACCTTGAACCTCTGCTATGTACCTCAATGGATCTAGGAATTGGACATGTTTTCAACTGAAAATACAACAATTATTAGTAATGTTTCCCCAGCAAATGAGGATAAGCTCCTCAGTGGAGAACAGCGATCTCGCCATGTCCAGATGTGGTCTGGAATTCCACAAAAGAACAATTCACAAAACTAAAAAATAGACTTGCAAATTACCACTAAACTCTCCTAACTACACTCCCATCCACTAACACTCCCCACTTCCGGGTGTGTGCAAACATCCTTCCGCCAACATCATGACGTATTTCCGGTATGACAGCTGCTCCAGCGCCTCCTCCAACAGCCGTCTTGGCGTTTATTTGTGCACCATAGCAATTTTACATGCGGCTCCATTGTGTATATGACATTCGCAAATATATGTTTGCAGTTCTATTGTAGATTTGGCATTCATGAATGTATGCTTGCAGCTATACTGTGTATATGACATTGGCAAATATGAATTTGCTGGTAAAGGCCCAAAGTCAACATAAATTGGGGGCCCAATTTATTACTGCTAAGAGGATTGTAGAAAAAAATAGCTAGCTGTACATTGAACACGACCTATTCATTGGTACACAGGCACAGGGAGAACATGCAAACTCCAGGCAGGAGGTGCCGTGGCTGGGATTCGAACCAACGACCCTAGTACTGCCAGGTGTAAGTGCTAACCATTTAGCCACTGTGCAACATTCAACTAAAACATGAAATACTCCCCCCAAAAAAATACATAATACAAATGTTTATTGATCAAATACGCTACATTCAATATCTTGGTGTGAAAAAAAACAAAAAAACACAGGATTGATGTTGCTAAAATAGAACGGTCCTGCTCATAAGAGATTACAATCTAAAAGATTATACTTATAATGAACTGTGCTTTCACAGGTTACAGCAGGAAACAAACGGTTAATATCACTTGGGCTTATTCACAAAACAAGCTGCAGATCGAAATATCAATATAAAAATACATAAGTGCCAAAATAAAATAAAAACACCTCCCACCTCCCCAAATCCCCCACACATACATTTCTCACCATGTTTGTCTGAAAACTGCATTTCATTCTAAATAAAGCAAACTTGGAAGAGCAGAGCAATGGACATGTGTTAGGATTACAATGCAAAGATAATAAACACAATCATTGTACAATAACACACCAACACACCTTAGAAGGAAGAACATGCAAAACATTTACAGCCCACATCAAAACACAGCGTGAGTGTGGCCTGGGGCAATTCACCACAATATCTCTTCCTCCCCAAACCACCACAGACAAGGACATGCAGAAATAATGTGCCTGTACAAGGCAAAAAATCACCACTACTGGGTCTCTTTATATAAGGTAGGCCACACCCACCACTGTCATTCATTTGGTCAGAGAAAGTGTTTGCACCTGATTAATTCTCTTCCCACCTGCGTTAACCCTTGGTATACAGGCCCCACAAATCAGAGTCAGAAAGAAAGCCACAGTGAAGTGTACCTGTGCAGCATACAACAGAACATTGAACAGGGATGTGAAAGGGAACCCTATTGGCAATATTTCTTGGCCCAATGGGCACAATTCACTCCAGATTATCGCATGAGTTAAGGCAGTCACATGACCACATATTGCATGCAATACTGAAAATGTCAATTCACTTTTGCTAGTATGCGGCATTTTCCATAAATTGGAAAAACACTCAGGAAATCAAACATAAAAAGGCCTTACACCGCGGTCACATCAAAGCCGATTTTGAAATTGTGCGACGTACAGTGAAGATGCTGATTTCCTTACCATTTGCAAGACATCTGACACAGATATCTATGCAAATCATCACAAAAGTAGTACATGTACTACTTTAGAAATCAGTGTCGGAAACGTAGACATGTGACTGCTCTAATAGCAGACAATAGGGTGCGACTTGGCATACGATTTGCAAGTCGCATACCATGCAAATCGCATGCCAAGTCGCATCCAGGGTGCACAATTTCAGGTGCGATTTGGGAATTGAAATTGTACCTAATATCCGATCTAATGAATGTGGATGTGAGTGTCTTAACATAAGCGATTTGCTGCAGCACAATTTCAAAAGAAGTTCTCGTCTAACTTTTTCAGCATTTTGTAGTGATTTCACATATAGACTACAATAGAAATCGCAATGCAAAACAATTGAAAACCCAATAACTCATTGGTAAATCTACAGAAAACACGGTGAAATTGCCAACAAAAAGCACAATTTTAAATCACATCTAGTGTCAACCAAGCAGGCAATTCAACAAAGGAAATAAATCTTTGAAGGCATACGGTATCTGCATGCTCAGATAAGGGTCTGTTATGGATTTGGGGGGACACTCCATGCCATTATTTTATTTTTTTTAATCCATTTCTGTCGCTCACTCTTCTCATGGGTTTTAAAACTTTCCCAAAAGGAGGTGGAGTGCAAACCAGCATTATCCAATCAATCATTAGTCCAGGCCCTTATCTCATCCCATGGTTTGACATTCACATAAGGTGCTACTTTAAAGGTGTTTGAACAGACAAGGCCTCATTCTAATTCACATTCTAGGGATCGTTTAAACAGAAAGCAAAGATGCTGCCACCATTACATATATGTTAGGGTAGTCACAAGGAGATCATGCAAATTCATTGCTGTGGTTGGGATTCAAACCAACAACCCTAGCGTTGTGAGACAGTAGAGCTGTTGAACACTAATCCTGCCTGTATTTCTGTAGTGTGAATCAATCCTAGGTCCCTGGGCAAGGTCAGTGTAACTAGCCAGATATCTCAAATGCGACACAAATGTTGTGCTATGTTGCCAATTCAGATGTATGTTGGTTTTATGTATCCCAATACAAAGGATTGCAATACTAATACAGGCGTACCTCGGTTTACCAGTGCCTCGGTTAACGTAATTTTCGGTTTACGAGTGAAAATCCATTGAAAATGCCTCCGTTTACACAATTGTTAATAATTTTTTCGCAATACAAAGTGTATGTCGGTGCTGATTTTCAAATGCAAATGCCAGCCTTTTTTTTTCTTCACTATAGTTCACAAGCTTAGAAGTCACTTTCCCCGAAGTTACAGAAAACTTTGTATCTTTTAATAAACTCAAAAGTAAACATTGTTTCCTTTTAAGGATATAAATTCCAAGAAAACTTTCTCTTTTAGCTGGGGGGAATTGACAGGTGAATTTCTGAGCTATAGTGAAGAAAAAAAAAAGGGAAAATTACATTTAAAAACCAGCACCATAATAAATACAAAACGGCATGGGGTCCTCCCATCCACACCAAGCCCTTCGGGTCTGGTATGGATATTAAGGGGTAACTCCACGCCAAAATTAAATAAACAGCTTGGGGATCCCCCCAAAATCCATACCAGACCCTTATCCGAGCATGCAGCCCGGCAGGTCAGGAAAGGGGGGGGGACGAGCGAGCGCCCCCCCCTCCTGAACCATACCAGGCCACATGCTCTCAACATGGGGGGGTGCTTTGGGGCAGGGGGGGCCCCCTCCAAAGCACCTTGTCCCCATGTTAATGGGGACAAGGGCCTCTTCCGTTAGTGGGATAATGGGTCGGCCATTTTTTGGGATTTTGGCATATTTTTTTTCCAAATTTACAGATAAAAAAAGTGCCAAAATCCCGAAGAACAGCCGACCAGTTAACCCACTAACGGCCCGAAAATCGTTTTTTTTCGGCAGAAAAATCGGCTGATTTTAGACCCATCTATGGCCTGCTTTAGATGGGTCTAAAATCGGCTGATTTTCGGGTCGTTTGTGGGTTAATTGGTCAGCCATTTTTGGGGATTTTGCCACTTTTTTTAATGGGTAAATTTGTATAAAAATCGGCCGATTTTAGCGGCAATGATCGGCAAATTGGTTGATCTTTTTAGATATAAAAAATCTGCGCATGAGCCATGACGTGCAAGAAAAAGAAGAAAATGAAAAAGGAAAAAAGGAAGAAAAATGCAGGCCATAGATGGGGCGAAAACTGGACTTTTTAAAAAAAAAAAAAAATCAGTTGTTTAATGGGCCGATGTTACCACCAACGGTAAAAACAATTGTCCGATTTTCGCCCCGTCTACGGCCAGCAAATATAATAGCGAAGTAATTCTGTCCCTGCAGAGAGCTGCCAATTATATTTGACATTAAAAAGTATAAAGGTTGCAACATTGTATCTATATGTATCCGAATAAAAACATCTATATCCGAAATGGATACAAATAGATACAATGTTGCAGTCTCTATACTTTTTAATGTCAAATATACTAGCGGAGCTCTCTGCAGGGACAGAAGGAATGTTTCAGCTGTCATCGGGGTTTCCCACTGACAGCTGAATTTTAAATTATTTCTGTGAATTAAATAAATAATTTAAAAAAACAGCGTGGGGTCCCCCCTCCCATCCATACCAAGCCCTTCGGGTCTGGTATGGATGTTAAGGGGTAACTCCATGCCGAAAATTTAAAAAAAAAAACAGCGTGGAGTACCCCCCAATATCCATACCAGACCCTCATCCGAGCATGCAGCCCGGCAGGTCAGGAAAGGGGGGGGGGCGAGCGAGCAGCTCCCCCCCTGCTGAACCATTCCAGGCCACATGGGGGGGTGCTTTGGGGCAGGGGGGGCTCCCCCCCAAAGTTCCCCCCCAAAGCACCCATGTTGATAGGGACAAGGGCCTCTTCCCCACAACCCTGGCCGGTGGTTGTGGGAGTCTGCGGGTGGGGGGCTTATCAGAATCTGGAAGCCCCCTTTCACAAGGGGGCCCCAAGATCCCGCCCCCCCTATGTGAATGAGTCTGCGGTACATGGTCCCGCTACTCAATCAGAAAAAAAAACAAAGTGTGGTGTAAAAAAAACACAGTACAGGGTCTTTGACAAGTCCTTTATTAAAACAATGTCCCCCAAAGTAGATCCAACGTCAATCACGGCAGCGGCGATCCGAAAAAAGAAAAAAAAAGTTCCGGTCCCGTCGGAGGCTTCCAGCATTCTGAAAAAAAGTCTCGCTGACAGCTCTTAAATAGGTTGGGGCGGGGCCAGCTGGCGACATCATCCAGGAAACCCCGCCCCATGTAACATTATTGATGTCACATGGGGCGGGGTTTCTCGGATGATGTCCCCTGCTGGCCCCGCCCCTTACCTATTTAAGAGCTGTCACCCTGTCTCTCCACTGAGGCTAACTAGCTGTATACAGGAGACAGTCTGAGAGTTCTTATATAGGTAAGCGGCGGGGACAGCAAGCATGTGACATGGGGCGGGGTCATTCGGATGATGTCCCAGGCTGGCCCCGCCCCTAACCTATTTAAGGATTGTCAGCGAGACATTTTTTCAGAAGGCTGGAAGCCTCCGACGGGACCGGAACATTTTTCTTTTTTCGGTTCGCCGCCGCCACCGTCGTGATTGACGTTGGATCTACTTCGGGGGACATTGTTTTAATAAAGGACTTATCAAAGACCCTGTAGTGTGTTTTTTTTACACCACACTTTGTTTTTTTGTGAATGAGTCGTGGGACGATGTACCACAGACTCATTCACGTAGGGGGGGGGGGGGGCGGGATCCGGGGGCCCCCTTGTTAAAGGGGGCTTCCAGATTCTGATAAGCCCCCCGCCCGCAGACCCCCACAACCACCGGCAAGGGTTGTGGGGAAAAGGCCCTTGTCCCCATCAACATGGGGACAAGGTGCTTTGGGGAAGGGGAGCCGCCCCTACCCCAAAGCACCCCACCCATGTTGAGGGCATGTGGCCTGGTATGGTTCAGGAGGGGGCGCTCGCTCGTCCGTCCCCCCCCCCCTTTCATTACCTGCCGGGCTGCATGCTTGGATAAGGGTCTGGTATGGATATTGAGGGGGTCCCCACGCTGTTCTTTGTTTTTAAATTTCGGCGTGGAGTTCCCCCTTAATATCCATACCAGACCTGAAGGGCTTGGTATGGATGAGAGGGGGGACCCACGCAGTTTTTTTTTTTTCATTGCGGACCTTTATTTTTACATTCAGCTGTCAAAATAAATATTATCTAGACCTTTGAAATAAGTAAAATCATTACAGAAATAATTATAAAGGATAAGAAACAAAAATAGAATCAATAGAACAAAGGAAATCAAATTAGAATACATAAAGATATGCCTAGTGCTGGCTGTTAAACACAGTAGACGCAACCGAGTGCCGGCTGTCAGAGGAATCCACACTGAGATTTACTATTGAGCAGTGGCTAAAAAGCAAACGCCCACAGAGGACATCTAAAATGTGTTCTGCACATGCGCATTTATATCGGCCAAAGACACTGCACGGGCGTCTAGTTTTTTACTGTTGATTTGCTTTAAAAAAAACTATTTTTAACACATTCTTAATTTTTTTTGAAATGGCAGATATTGTTTAAAGTGAAGTCCTGATATTTGGCAAAGCAAATTTCAAAGTGAACATGTCTCTGCAGTGATTTTTTTATGGTGTTAGACATACCTCTTACCAAGTCTGCTTGTGAGTCTGATTCCTGGTGTGTGTCTCGTTAGTAAATTCAGTTGGGCGTCTACTTATGGACGCTGCTGAATAGTAAATCTCGTTGCGGGGTAAAAGTAGACGGTCATTCGTAAAAATTGAGACGTTCGCCCACAGATATGCGCCCAGGCACAATAGTAAATCAGGGCCTCTGTCTCTATCAGTTAAAATACACCTATGATAAAAATTAGACCATTCATTTTTTATAAAATCTGCAGGTGATCAAATAATTATTTTCACCACTGTGTTATAAAGTTCTTCTGGACCCTTGATCTGTAACAGCTCTGGGATTCTTCCCATCTTTCCCATGTCTCGTATACATAGGAAATAGTATTGTGATAAGCCTCTGGAAATAAATATGTAAAATTCTTAGCTACTTTATTTTTAAATGTGAATGTAAAACACAGCTTGTGATCTCCTTCTGTACTTTGTTTACCAATACTTTTGCTGATGTGTATTTACGTCTCTATGGTCATATACTGTAACACTGTGTTACCCCAAACTTAAAATATGGAGGAACAGTATTTTCCCTCACTTTTGAGAGATTTTTCACTTTCTGTTGTCCCTGTGGAACAGGAAGTAAAGGGGAATTTCCCCAACAGGACACTGGAAATTAGAACAAAACAGGCAGAACTTCTAATAGTTCCCAACTCCATCCAAAACATCAAAAAGTTTTTAGATATACTGTAATATTAACTGCTATAATTTATGTTGTAGATTCAATCAAGGTGAGTGTCTTCATACTTCCCAACCATATGCAATACTTAACTATATAAAGTGTTAAACTACACTAAACCTTTTATACAGTCTTTTTTTCATCATACTATTGTTTTTTTTAATACTGTCTTTTTAAACCAGAATAAAAGACAGTGATGAAAAAGCACTGCTGTGTTTAGGCAGTCATTTTTTGCTTATTCTTTATGGACCACATAACTGGGGACCCTGGCAAGGGGTGTGTCATTTACCTTCCTACGTTTTTCAAAAGGTGTCCTCCTTTTCCATCTCAGAATATTGTGAGGTATACATCACCACTGGTTGGCAATCAGCTGTCTTGTAAAACTACCCCACAGTAGGATCCTACATTTTAAGCTTTTTGGCGCTTTTCAGCGTGCCATTAAAATAAATTCATACATAAAAAGTTTAACAAACAAGTAATAAAGAGTAGTTAAAATGGCCAATTATTATGACTCTGTTTGGCTATGCATCCCTTTCAGGTTGTGTACAAAGCAAATAGTCCCCTTAAAGTTAAAGCCGAACTTTACACATAACCACTTGATAAAAAATAATGTTCTTTAGCAAGGAACATACATTTCACAATAATTGTGCTACCAATATTCGTGTGTGCTGTAAATTGCCTTCAGCATTGTTCCTGTTTCTTCTTGTTGGAGGCTAGAATTTTGCTGAAGCCCGGAGCAGCAGTAAATCTTTAGGCTATTGGTAGATTGGCCTCTACATTTTTGGCACAGTACCTAAAAATAGAGAGCAACTGAGCAATGTGCAGAGCAGTATGAGGCACTGCGTTACTGGATTTTATACAGTATAGGCTCTTGATTTACATAGCTATGCTTGCAGAAGGGGCCAGCCTAAAATGATCTAGCAGGATTTAAATTTCTGACTAAAGTACCACTTTAAGGGACCAGCAACTCCAACAGATGTTTTTGCATCTATTTTTTTTTCATCTAATTATCCCCGACTCTGTGCTATCTGAAGATATCCAAAATGAAATTAACAAAAATATATTAGAAAAAGAAACCTAAACAATAATCTCACTGCTGCACAGAAAACCTTACATGGGATCTATATGTGCACCAACACATTTGTCATAAAAGTGTCCAAATGTGAATCCAAAATATATTCAAAGTGTCCCCTCTACGTACTGTAAATTTCCAAAACAATGCTTCCAATTCTTCCACTGATAAAACCAATGCTTTCATTAAAAAAAACCTCCCATTGAGAGACACTCAGCCAGGACCTGCCTGATGTGACTTACGTTTTGCCTTAAAGCCATGCCCCGACATTTGTCTTGTCATATTAGACTTTCTCAACACTGTGGCTTAAATTTACTTCTCTTAATAACGATCAACACTCTCATTACCACAGTCTGTTCAATCGAGGCAGTGGGTAAAACTGAATATGGGCGGTAGTCAGCGTAACTAATAAAGAAAATTACCGTATTTTTTGCTCCGAAAAAAATGGGGAAAATGCCTGTGCATCTTATGGAGCGAATATTGACCAGGCCTCCCCCCACCCGGCCCCATCCCCCCGTCGCCGCTGCCCTGTTAGAATACCGGGCCGGTCGCTGTGGCAGAAGAGAGGAGGAGTCCAAGTCAGCAGTGCAGCAGCGCCAGGCAGGGCCAAAAGTAGCTGCCCCTTAAAGCAGAGTTCCAGCTGATAAAAAAGCAGCTACAAAAACTAGCTGCTTACTTTTAAAATACAGTCACCTGTTCCTTAGTCCAGCGGTGTCCTCACCACAGCTGGTTTCACCGGCCGTCTTCTCTCCCTGGCATCTTTTTTGTGGGCACCTGACTGTGACAGCTTGCGGCTTCACAGCCGGGTGCCGACTGCGCATGCGTGAGAAGCACTGTGCTTTGTGAATGGCCCTGTAGTCGTCTTGTCTCAAAAAACTGGGCAGGGAGGGAGGACAGCTTCTGCTTCTGATCGCCTAGGCGATCGCAGCAGAAGTGGCAGCGGGTACCTTTCAAATTCAAGTATCCTCTCCCCAAAGGTTTGCAGTCTCTTGTCATCTACTGTGCTATGTCTGCAGTCTCTGGTCATCTACTGTGCTATGTCTACAGTCTCTGGTCATCTCCTGTAGTATGTCTGCAGTCTCTGGTCATCTCCTGTAGTATGTCTGCAGTCCCAGGTCATCTCCTGTAGTATGTCTGCAGTCTCTGGTCATCTACTGTAGTATGTCTGCAGTCTCTGGTCATCTCCTGTAGTATGTCTGCAGTCTCTGGTCATCTCCTGTAGTATGTCTGAAGTCCATTGGTTCAGAATATTTTTTTTCTGGTTTTCCTCCTCGAAAACCTAGGTGCGTTTTATGGAGCGGAAAATACGGTAACTTACAAACAAACTATAAACAATCCCGACATATGGCACATATATATATATATATAAAGTTCAATGATAAAACATGCTGGACCTTATGTACCAAGGGTATAGATCTATTTAGTCTCCCTCTTGGAGGGGGTCCCTTCACCCACCTTGGTGAACCTCTTCATTGCAGAATAGGAGGATACATTTGTGTTTATTTGAAATAAGCATCAACTACTATTCAGTAGAAAATTTGATGACTTCTTCCTAGTTTGGAAAGGTACTGAGGAGTCCTTACATGAATTTATGGGAGAACTTAAAAACAATTCTAATAACATTAAGCTGGATTGCCATTTTCATCCCAAATCTGTGAATTTCTTGGATCTTACTATTTTTAGGATGGCAGATAAATGAAATACTACAGTGTATTTTGTTTTTTTTAAAGCTTTTTTTACGGATACAAATATTTATTTGGCGATACATGGCCATTGCCCTCAGTGGTTGTGTAGTATACCAAGAGGTCAGATGCTGAGGAGAAATTGTATCAGGAATAGTGAATTTTTCATCAATAAGCACAAACACTGAGACACAGGTTTTTAAGAGAGGTTACACTGTGCATTATGTTGACAAGACCATATATAATGTAGCAGCTATATTTAGGGATAAATATCTGAGAGATGAACCAATTGAGGAGGGTGTATATAGACACCAGTGAAGTTTTATAATAGGATTTCATGCTCACTATTAAGAAGTGGAGAGTATTTTTTTTGTACATACTGGTATTTACTACTTGTGGATAAAGTTTTGGGTCCACATGTGCCTTTAGTGTATAGGAAGGCTCCGAGTGTAGGAGATAAGGTGGCTAATGGTACTTAATCTTCCCAGGAGGAATATCTCTTTTGCAAAGAAAAGTTTTTTTTTTTTTTTTTTTCCTGTGGACGATGTGGGGGGTTGTCTTATGAGTAGAATAAATAAAAGGAGATATTTGTCTGTTTTTAAAACCACAGGAAAGAAATATAAAATTGATCTCCTTGAATTTATCTCCTGCAACTGTACTCATATAGTATATGCTCTCTAATGCCTGTGTGGTCATCAATATATTGGTTGTATGAAACCCCCTTTAAAAAAGTGCATTCCTGAGCATGTCCATAATATATATATTGAGCTGGAATTTAGGCAGCATAGTCTATCCTTGTACTTCTGTTAAGTACATAATAGCGATGCAACGCTTTTACAGTTTTAGGATGTTGATCCAGTGTTTGTGGGTTTTTCTGCCTTTAGCTTTGTCTTCAGCAAGTGACATGCATACTCAATTGGGTTGAGATCAGGTGATTGACTCAGCCATTGCAGAATAGTCCACTTATTTTCCTTCAAAAGCTCCTGTGTTGCTTTTGTAGTGTGTTTTGGATCATTGTCCATCTGTACTGTGAAGCGCCGTCCAAACACTGCAGAATCCATCCATCTTCTTCTGTCACATCATCAATAAACACCAATGACCCAGTGCCACTGGAAGCTATGCATGCCCAGGCCGTCACACTGCCTTTACCATGTTTTACAGATGACGTGTGCTTTGGATCATGAGCTGTTCCAAGCCTTCTTCACACTTTTTTCTTCCCATCATTCTGGTACAGATTAATCTTCATTTCTTTCGTCCAAAGAATGCTTTTTCCAGAACTGGTCTGGCTTTTTTAGATGTTTTTTTGCAAAGTCTAATCTGGCTTTTCTATTCTTCATACTTAAAAGTGGTTTGCACCTTATAGTAAACCATCTGTATGCGCTCTTGTGATGTCTTCTCTTGATTGTAGACTTGGACAATGATACGCCCACCTCCTGGAGAGTGTCCTTCATTAGTCTGGATGTTCCGAATGGATTTTTCTTTACCATAGAGAGGATCCTGCGATCATCCACCACTGTTGTCTTCCGTGGACGTCCATGCTGAGCTCACCAGTGTGTTCTTTCCTCAGAATATACCAAACTGTTGATTTGGCCACTCCTAATGTTGCTGTTATCGCTCTGATAGATTTGTTTAGCGTTTGAAGCCTCACAATAGCTTGTTTCACTTGCATGGACAGCTCCTTTGACCGCATGATGTAGGTTCACAGCAATAGATTCTAAATGCAAATACCACACTTAGAATCAACTCCAGACCTTTTACCTGCTTAACCTCCCTAGCGGTATGATTATGTTAGTATTTCTGTGCTCAAAGCGGTACATTGTTTTCAATGGAAATATGTTTTTTTATTGTAGGCCCGTAATTCTTAAGAATAACTCACTGAAATCTGTTCGCATAAGAGTCTAGTAAACATCCCGTGTATGATAAAATTTGAAACATGAAATCATAAATTCTAATATAATAAATAATCATAAAAAATAGTAATATAATAGTAATAAATTTAATTCAGTAATGTAATCAAACCAAAAACACTTAAATTTGAAATAGAGCGCCAAGTTCGCACATCACTGAGCTCAGTCGCAAAATCGTTTTCAGTGTCTGATGACGAATTTCCCCACAAATCACTATCACTCAATTCTGCAAGTGGTTCTAATTTACGATCGCTGTTCTCTAGCTGGTCTAAAACCGCTTTTGACCTAAAGGAATGCTTTTTGGACGCCATGGATGTTTCTCAGTTTCCAGGCAGAAAGAACGGTAAAAATGCAGGCAGGGCACAGGACAAAGCACTAGGGACAAAATGTATGCAAAATGATTTGATACGGTAATGTAATACTATCAGATTTTAGTGTATTGAGTGAATGTCAAATTTTTACATTTTTGAAATTCCCGCCGGTTCCGCCCCCCGTATGTATCGACGCTTGCAGGGAAAGGAACCCGGAAGACAGATGCCGGCATCGGTCGGAGGACATGGCCGGGGACGCTGCAGGGGGGACATCACGGGACCGCAGGACAAGGTAAGTGCTCGAGGGATCGCTGGAGAAGTGCTGCAGTGTAATCCCGAGTGTAGCTCAGGGTTACCACTTCTGATACTGAAAGTTAACCCGGAGCTACGCTCTGGATTACCGCTAGGCAGGTTAATTGATGAAGAAATAACAAAGGAGTAGCCCACACCTGGCCATGAAACAGCTTTTGATTCAATTGTTCAATTACTTTTGGTCCCTTGAAAAAAGGGGGGTGGCTAATCTTAAGAGCTGTAATTCCTAAACCCTTCCTCCAGTTTGGATGTACATACCCTCAAATTAAACCTGAGAGTGTGCACTTTCAGCCCATATCTGTTCTATAACTAGAGCTTGAATATGTTTTGGTCAATGCCTGAAAAAAACTAAAATTGTGCTTGTGTTCAAATATATATGGACCTAACTGTGTATGTGTGTGTGTGTGTGTGTGTGTTTATATATGTATATGTCTTCACAGTGTACTGTGGCTTGAATTCAGTGTTTGGGGGTCGTCTGACAAACTGTCTCCGGCCACTAGACCCAAAAAGAACAATCTTACTTTCATCAGTCCACAAACTGTTGCACCATTTCTCTTTAGGCCAGTCAATGTGCTCTTTGGCAAATTGTAACCTCTTCAGCATGTCTTTTTTTTCAACAGCGGGACTTTGCGGGGGGCTTCTTGCAGATAGCTTGGCTTCACATAGGTGTTTTCTAATTGTAACAGTACTCACAGGTAACTAGACCTTCTTTGATCTTCCTGGAGCTGATTGTTGGCTTGTCCTTGCCATTTTGGCTATTCTTCTATCCATTCAAATGGTAGTTTTTCGCTTTCTTCCACGTCTTTCAAGTTTTGTTTGCCATTTTAATGCAATTGCGATCATTTTAGCTGAGCAGCAGCCTATCATTTTCTGCACTTCCTTATAAGTTTTCCCCTCCCCAATCAACTTTTTAATCAAGGTACGCTGTTCTTCTGAACAATGTCTGAAATGACCCATTTTCCTCAGAATTTCAGAGAGAAATGCACTGTAACCAGCATGTACAACATTTGCTGCCTTCCTTCCTTAAATAAGGGCAATAATTGCCACCTGTTTTTCAAAGAATGAATGACCTCACTAATAGAACTCCACACTGCTATTATTTTGAACATGCCCCTTTCAATTACACCATGTTCCAAATTATTATGCAAATTATATTTTTCTCATTTACCTAAATAATTGATGTAAATAACAGTCAGCATAATTCTCATATTATCAACTATTAAGAGTACAATTCACATTTTATTGAACAAACCTCCTAATGATAATAGGATTTTTTTAAAACATAAAACACTTCCAATGCGCTGTTCCAAATTATTACACACAGTAAGTTTCAAAACACTTTATAGGTTGTAAAGAACTGAAAATTGTCATTTGTTGTATTTGCAGCATATTTACTGAAATCAAAAGCTATTTCAATCAAACTTTTAACAACATTTTAACTTTTTAAACATTTGAACAGGTCACGTTACATTGTAACTTAGGACCCCTTATTTGATAGCAGCTTCACAAGTCTTGCATCCATTGAACTTGTGAGTTTTTGGACAGTTTCTGCTTGAATTTGTTTGCAAGATGTCAGAATAGCCTCCCAGAGCTGCTGTTTGGATGTAAACTGCCTCCCACCCTCATAGATCTTTTGCTTGAGGATGCTCCAAAGGTTCTCAATAGGATTGAGGTCAGGGGAGGATGGAGGCCACACCATGACTTTCTCTCCTTTTATCCCCATAGCAGCCATTGATGCAGAGGTATTCTTTGCAGCATGAGATGGTGCATTGTCATGCATGAAGATGATTTTATTACGGAAAGCATAGTTCTTCCTTCTGTACTAGGGAAGAAAGTGGTCAGTCATAAACTCCACATACTTTGCAGAGGTCATGTTTACACCTTCGGAGACCCTAAAGGGGCTGACCAGCTCTGTTCCAATGATTTCGGCCCAAAACATGGCTCCACCACCGCCTTGCTGATGTCGCAGCCTTGTTGGAACAGGGTGGCCGTCCACCAACCATCCACTACTCCATCCATCTGGACCATCCAGGGTTGCACGGTACTCATCAGTGAACAGGACTTTTTGAAAATTAGTCTTCATGTATTTTTCTGCCAATTGCAGCCGTTTCTGCTTGTGAGCATTGGTTAGTGGTGGTCGAATAGAAGGTTTATGCACAGTATAAAGACTCTGGAGGACTCTACACCTTGATGTCCGTGGGACTCCAGAGGCACCAGCAGCTTCAAATATCTGTTTGCTGCTATGTAATGGTATTTTAGCAGCTGCTCTCTTGATCCGATGCATGGATCTGGCAGAAATCTTCCTCAATGTGCCTTTATCTGCACTAACCCGTCTGTGCTCTGAATCAGCCACAAATCTCTTAATAGTGCGATGATCACGCTTAAGTTTTTGTGAAATATCTAATGTTTTCATACCTCATCCAAGGCATTGAACTATTTCACTCTTTTCGGCAGCAGAGAGATCCTTTTTCTTCCCCATATTGCTTGAAAATGGTGCTCTGCTTAATAATGTGGAACACCCTCCTTTAGTAGTTTTTCCTTAAATTGGGCTCACCGGCCAATCTAATTATCACAGGTGTCCGAGATTGTTTTCAGTGATCAAAAGAGCCCTGAGACACAATGCCATCCATGAGTTAAACTGAAAAACAAAATATTTAATCTTTGTGACACTTAAATAGAATTTGCATAATAATTTGGAACACGGTGTAGTGATTCAATTACACAGAATCAGCAGCATGCATGTCATGACTGTTGGGTCTGTTGGATTGCTATTACTCTACACATGCTAGTAAATTATTTGCGATGTAGAAATATCATTTCTACCAAAAACAGTGATTGATCAGGTTAGTGATGTCTGACTGCTATTATTTTGAACACAACTGTGTACATGTATATATATGTGTGTGTGTGTGTGTGTGTATGTATATATGTGTATATATATATATATATATATACATATGAAACTCAAAAAATTAGAATATCGTGCAAAAGTTCATTTATTTCAGTAATAAAACTTAAAAGGTGAAACTAATATATGAGACTCATTACATGCAATGCAAGATAGTTCAAGCCGTGATTTGTCATAATTGTGATGAGTATGGCTTACAGCTCATGAAAACCCCAAATCCACAATCTCAGAAAATTAGAATATTGTGAAAAGGTGCAATATTCTCGGCTCAAAGTGTCCCACTCTAATCAGCTTATTAAGCCATAACACCTGCAAAGGGTTCCTGAGCCTTTAAATGGTCTCTCAGTCTGGTTCAGTAGGAATCACAATCATGGGAAAGACTGCTGACCCGACAGTTGTGCAGAAAACCATCATTGACACCCTCCATAAGGAGGGAAAGCCTCAAAAGGTAATTGCAAAAGAAATTGGATGTTCCCAAAGTGCTGTATCAAAGCACATTAATAGAAAGTTATGTGGAAGGGAAAAGTGTGGACGAAAAAGGTGCACAAGCAGCAGGGTTGACTGCAGCCTCGAGAGGATTGTCAGGAAAAGGCCATTCAAAAGTGTTGGGAACTTTCACAAGGAGTGGACTGATTCAGTGCATCAAGAGCCACCACACACAGACGGATCCTGGACATGGGCTTCAAATGTCGTATTCCTCTTGTCAAGCCGCTCCTGAACAACAAACAACATCAGAAGCGTCTTACCTGAGCTAAAGAAAAACAGACCTGGTCTGTTGCTCAGTGGTCCAAAGTCTTCTTTTCTCATGAGAGCAACTTTTGCATCTCATTTGGAAACCAAGGACCCAGAGTATGGAGGAAGAATGGAGAGGCACACACTGCAAGATGCTTGAAGTCCAGTGTGAAGTTTACACAGTCTGTGTTGATTTGGGGAGCCATGTCATCTGCGGGTGTTGGTTCACTGTGTTTCATTAAGGCCAGGGTCAACGCAGCCGTCTACCAGGAGATTTTGGAGCACTTCATGCTTCCTTCCGCAGACTAGCTTTATGGGGATGCTGACTTCATTTTCCAGCAGGACTGGAAGCACCAAAACCTGGCTCAATGACAGTGGGATTACTGTGATTGATGTCATCTGCTAGTGTTGGTCCACTGTCTACCAGGAGATTTTGGAGCACTTCATGCTTCCTTCTGCAGACTAGCTTTATGTGGATGCTGACTTCATTTTCCAGCAGGACTTGGCACCTGCCCACACTGCCAAAAGCACCAAAACCTGGTTCAATGACCGTGGGATTACTGTGCTTGATTGGCCAGCAAACTCGCCTGACCTGAGCCCCATAGAGAATCTATGGGCATTGCCAAGAGAAAGATGAGAGACATGAGACGGAACAATGCAGAAGAGCTGAAGGCCGCTATTGAAGCATCCTGGTCTTCCATAACACCTCAGCAGTGCCACAGGCTGATGGCTTCCATGCCACGCCGCATTGAGGCAGTAATTGCTGCAAAAGGGGCCCAAACCAAGTACTGAGTACATATGCATGCTTATACTTTTCAGAGGCCCGATATTGTTCCATGTACAATCCTTGTTTTATTGATTGCATGTAATATTCAAATTTTCTGAGATTGTGGATTTGGGGTTTTCATGAGCTGTAAGCCATAATCATCACAATTATGACAAATCACATCTTGAACTATCTTGCTTTGCATGTAACGAGTCTATCTCATATATTAGTTTCACCTTTTAAGTTGCATTTCTGAAATAAATTAACTTTTGCACGATATTCTAATTTTTCGAGTTTCACCTGTAGAGTCATTCATTTGTTTTTAAATTCCAATGCGACCTTTCAGGAGGATTGAAATTTGGGCTTTGGCCAGTCAGTAACCCTACATTTCTTTCTTTTGAGCCATTTCTAGGTGGGTTTTCTAGTGTGCTTTAGACTATTATTCTGTTGAAAGCTCTAATTGTGGTTCTTCTTTATTTGAGGCCTCACATTTTTTTCAAGCACACTTTAATGTGATGCAGAATTTCTGATTGACTCACCGGGAGTGGGGTGGAATGGGAGAGATTTCGAATTGACTCAGTTAGCAGATGTGGGCAGAATTGGAAGGGAGGAGGGGGTCTCAAACCTGATGATAGAGGATCTAAAGTATCCAAGACTCATGCTAGTAGGCTTGCTAAATCTAATTGTAACCCAAGAGCGAGCCAGGATGAAATAATATATACTTATACACAGTTAAAAGGTATGTACACATATGCTTGAAGTGTGCTTCTTAAAATGGAAGAACTAGAACTTTTGAGGAGGATTTTGACATTGGGGGAACATCAGGAACTTTGCTTGCTAGCACACATGACTGGCTTTTTACAAGCCAAGGGTACACTCTGTTTTGGAAGGACAGGGTAGGTAAAAGAGGGGGAGCGGTGTGCCTGTATGCCAACAGGAGATGAAATTTCTAACAGGACTAGTAACGATGTAGAATCTTTGTGGCTAGTACCTCAAAGGGATGAAACTCATGGTAAATTGCAGGCATATTCTGTAGGCCCCCTAACCTCAAGGATGAGGAGACACATCTCCTTTCACAGTTAAAAATGGCGGGGAGGTAGGGCAATATTATAATCATGGGGGTGTTCCACTATTCTGCTATTGATTGGACAGGAAGAACTGCACACTCAAGGCTTTTCATGTCTTGATCGTAATGCAGGACAGTTTCATGAGTCAAATGGCGGAAGCTGCAACTAATTTAAAAACATGCTTTACTGGACCTACTAATTTCAAACAACAGAGCTGATTGCATATGTGGAAATATGGAATGATTTTTGTAGCTGCAATTGCAGAGTAATTACCTTTGCTGTAAATTATAGATACGGAGATATGAGGGAAGTTCACAAGAGCCAGCTTACTTACAGGCAGTGCTCCATACTGCCTGCTACAAAATGAGATCAAATTTTTGTGCCGAAGAAAAGTGGGAATGTTTTTGAATATAATAAAAAAACAGCATTTGTGAAGTGCATTTCACTAGACAACAAACATAAAACAAAAGTTATACCTGGTGGCTAAATACTAAGATACAAAGTCCTAATATTGTGAAAATGCTGTCTTTAAAAAATTTAAGACCAAAGGGTCACCTACAGTATTCCAAAAACAAGAAATGCAGGAGCATGATTAGGGCAGTGAAAATAATTACAAAAAACACATTGCTGTAGAAACTAAACAAAACTCCCTAATTTTTTTTTTTTTTTCAAATATACTGTGTTAATAGTAAGCAAGGCTAGGTCAAAACAAATTGGCCCCATTAAAGATGATCAAAGGAAGCTGGTCACAAGTGATAGGGAGAAAGCAACTGTTTTATGTACATTGTTCTAAATTTTTACAAATGGAAAAAAATAGTGCTCAAGAAAGACTAGAGAAAAGTAATGTAAATAAATCACCAGAACCAGATGGCTTACACCTCAAACGTTCTCAAATAATTTTGCCATGTTCTAATCATACCATTCCTGTTCCTTATTTTTAAGGGAAGCTTACTGACTGGAATGGTAGCAACAGGATTGGCAAAAAGCAAATGTGGAACCAATATTCATAAAAGGGACAAGATTTAGGGTGGCTTCACCCTGCCCCACTGTCAGACTTTCCGCCATCTTTGAAACATTTATACCATTCAAATGTCTTACTGCATCTGAGAGTCTTGTCACTGTACTGTGCTTGAAGTCTTCTGTAGATATCCACGGGTTTTACGCCTTTGTTCACAAGAAACTTCATCACCATGCACTGGCCTGCAACATGTGTGCCACCAGTAATAGGACACACTTGCCACATACTACTGCGTGTAGTACCACCACACTAACATCCCTTTTTATATCTGTAAAAATTATATTCCCCATTTGACTTGGAACTCCCCTCGTACTGATTAATGGCATATTTTCTAAATGATCTAAAGTTGCGAGCCTGTACCCTAGGCAGGGGTTTGGAAATTGTTTTTTGAAAACCACTTGTCCAAGGGACTAAACTGGGGTCCCAATCTACTTGTACCTCATGACAATCTAATCTTGTCATCATAAGGAATGTCTGGGGCTTTTAAAAACAAGAGGGGCTTTATGACGACATAAACTTTTAACCACTTGCCTACTGGGCACTTATACCCCCTTACTACCCAGGCCAATTTTCAGCTTTCAGTGCTCTCACACTTTGACAATAACTCAGTCATGCAACACTAGCAATATAAAATTTCATCCTTTTTTTTCCCCACACAACTAGAGCTTTCTTTTGGTGGTATTTAGTAATCACTGGGTTTAGTGTTTTTTGTACTATAAAAGAAAAAAAATGTGTTTTTCTTAGTTTGTTATAAAATTTTACAAATAATTTTTCTTCATAAATTTTGACCAAAATTTATACTGCTGCAGTTCTTTGGTAAAAATAACACAAATCCGTCTATATTATTTGGTCTGTGTGAAAGCTATAGAGTGTAAAAGCTATGGTACCAATCATTGAAAATTGATGATACCTGATCACACGTGATGTACCGATGGCCTATCTCATTTCTTGAGGCCCTAACAAGCCAGAACAGTACAAATACCCCCCCCAAATGACCCCTTTTTGGAAAGTAGACATTCCAAAGTATTGAGTAAGAGGCATGGTGAGTTTTTTGAAGTTGTAATTTTTTCCCACAGTTCTTTGGAAAACGCACACAAAATTGTTATATATTAACTTATTTCTCACACACAACACAGGCATACTTTAAACTACAGCCCAAAATACATTCTGCTACTCCTGACTATAACGATACCCAATGTGTGAGACTTTTCCGGAGCCTGACCACATAGAGAGTCCCAACATCCAAGTAGCACCTTTAAGCGTTCTAGGGGCAAAAATTA
Source organism: Staurois parvus (assembly GCF_062004578.1). Taxonomy (NCBI): domain Eukaryota; kingdom Metazoa; phylum Chordata; class Amphibia; order Anura; family Ranidae; genus Staurois; species Staurois parvus. The sequence continues at coordinate 828,964 of NW_028318455.1, forward strand.
CACATCTAATTTCCTGACAACCTATCATACTTTTGAAGGCCCTGGAGCACCAGGACAATGGCATTACTCACAAAATGACAATTTTAAGAAGCAAACACTCTATTATATATTCTATGAGGCATAATGAGTCTTTTAAACATGTTTTTTTAACAGGTTTTCGGAATATGTGGAAAGAAAATTAAAACTTTTTTTTTTACACAAAGTTGTCAATTTATAAGATATTTCTAACACATAACATGTAAATAACAAAAAATACACCCAAAAATACATTCTGCTACTCATCCTGAGTATGGCAGTAACACATGTGTGAGATTTTTTTTAACAGCCTGGACACATATAGAGGCCCGAAATCCATGTAGCATCATCAGGTGTTCTAGAGACATAAATTACACATCTAAATTCCAGACAACCAATAATTTTTGAAGGCCCTTCATATTTCACACATAGCATGTACATATCAAGAATTACACCCCAAAATACATTCTGCTGAGAAAATGGTAAGCAACATCAAAAGCAATTGTCCAGGCAACAAACAGGATTATTGTCCATAGTACAGGAAACAGGCAAAGATATCGTCAGCACAGCTAAACCATTGGTCCAGGTAGCAGACAGAGATGTGGTTGGCAGCAACCAAAGGAATTGTCAAGGCAGAGAGATGGGATCAGCACAGCCAAAATATCAGTCCTGTTAGTAGGCAGGAACATTGTACAGGTAGCAGGCAGAGGCATGTTGGCAATAAGTTGTCAGCAGGCAGAAATATCAGGCTTAGGTCCTCGGTCAGGTAAGACCTGGGCACAGGGGTAGAGACTTCGTCCCACCCATGTCTTTGAAGCCTCCGGACTAACAGACCCCTTTCCAGAAATTAAAAAAACCCAGAGAAAACCAAAAATGTTGTTTTCTCCACTCCAAAAAACTATTCTGAAACCCCTCACATATGTGTTATCTTGAATCCTACTACTACAGTAGCAGAGCAGATAATCAGTCCAAGCGGCGGGCAAAAATTTGGTCAATTAACAAGCCGAGGTCAGTTCAGATGGCAGGCAGAAACGTGGTTGACAGTTTGGATGGCAAGCAGAGGCATTGTCAATAAACAGGCCAGGGCCAGTTCCAGAGCAGGCAGAGAAATGGTCAGTTTAGGTGGCACGCAGAGGTGTGGTCGAATAACAGGCCAGGGTCAGTTCCAGAACAGGCAGAGGTATGGTCAGTTTAGACAGCAGGCAGTGGTGTTGTCAAATAACAGGCTAGGGTCATTTCAGGAGCAGTTAGAGACACAAGGAGTGAATGGCAGGAAATTCAGAATTACTTCTACCATACTTCACTAATATTGTAGAGAAGTATGGTAACGTTGGAAACAGTCACCTATGCAGAGGCCTGGTTGGGAAGGACACTGAGGACAATAAAAACTGGTGTCTCTGTGATGGGCGTGGCGTCAGACCCCCAGCCCTTCTCACCGACTTGTGACCGAAGGACTAGCCAATCTAAAACCGCACTGTCACGTGCGTAACAATGCCACGCTCAGCTGCACCCTGCACAAATATTTTTCAGCTCACTGGACCACAATCTATGTGCCGCAGCCTGAGAGTGATTGTTACTGGGTCAGGTTAATTACGCAATTAACCCTTCACACTGCCACCACCACCTTTTTGTACAGAGAAAGAGGAAACTCACAAATTTTAGCAGTAACACTATGATGTTTGAATAAGCGTCTGTATACACACTGTCACCACAGGCAGATGTATGCAGAAGATGTATTCAGAGACAGGGATTCTTAGCATTAAAGAGCTTTAGAAACAGTTCAACACTTTTCAGAATATAGGATTTATTACTAAAAAGGTAAAAATGGTGCAATAAAAATATTTACAGAAAAAGATGTAGCATATATATATATATATATATATATATATATATATATATATATATATATTTATAAACACAGAGAACATTAACACAACCAGAGAGATAAAGAAATTTAGAGAGGTAGAATACTTGCCAAAGTACTTGGTTTAAGCAGATTCAAGTGTCCTGAGCAAAAGGGTACCGTTTCTCCCAAAGTTGGTTCCTGATGTTAAAAGGGAGAATTTCTTCATCTTATTTCTCCATGACTGACAGCCTATTTTTTAGTCCCCAAGCAGGGGGTGTCTACTGAAGCCAAGGGCCAATCCCCTCATTTGGGGAGGGGGTTTTAGGTGGAGACCCAGGCTAGAACCAAAATCCCTCCCAAGTTATACCATGGTCAATAACCTTCCATAGGTACATGTAGCATCCTATTCACTGGTAGGATAGTATGTAGAATAATCTGAATGTCCAGACATCAAATATGGCATATCTGCTTGGGACGGTTAAGGAGATATCGCTTTCTGCTCTCGGGTAGACGTAATCTAGGGATGTAAGGTGTCAGGTGATTCGCATTAAACTGACCTATCTGGATATATGCTTTGTGTTGTACATATTTCCTGTGAGAAGTTATGAAATTGTATGAAAAAGTGGTTTCCAAATGAGCTGTATGTTTTACTGCTATTCCGGAATGCTTTTCAAGTCCAGTGACTGACTGGTTTATGGCTTTACGATCAGCTCAGAGCAAGAGGCTAACAGACACTATGGCACCAGCTAATTTGGTTTACAACCATGAAGTGTATCCAGCTGTGCCCTGTGCACTCCTGAACTCAGCCACACCAGACCACATGCCATTCAACAAAAAAGAGAGGGGGGAACTGATTTGGAGTGAGAATGATACAAGATGGAGGATCTTTAGCAACATGGATGTCCGCGTCCATATCTGTACGTACAATTGCTACAGTTTCGTCTAACTCCTACAGCACACCCAACATTTTCTTTTTTTTTTTTTTTTACATCTGTGACTTCTTTCTCTGGGAGGGACTTTTTCAGGAAAATGGCGTTTGTGAAGTCTGCTCGCAGCATCTGAGCGAACACTTTCTGGTGGCCTCCAAGGTAAAAAAGGGCAGTGACAATTTCTTCCTGATATCAAAGAAAGGACATGGGTAACTCTGTGGATTTCCAGTAGATCACATATGTCTTATACATGGCCAAATTCAAAAAATAAATGGAGACTTTTTTGTACCAATGGTGGGTTCTTCTTACAGCAAGGTAGAGCTGGACCATTTGATCATTGAAGTCGACTCCCCCCATGAAGAAATTATAATCATGAACACATTCTTGGATTGTGCCATTTCTGGTGATTTGGACGTGAGTGTCATTATGAGTGCATGTAGACGTCTCCTTTGTCCCTCCACTTCATAGCCAATATCTCTTCGTTCCGCAAACTCACCAACTCCCCTCGCCGTAGTCTTGTGTTCACCAGCCTTTGCAGGAAGCCCTTCCTGCTAGCTCTCACGGTGTCACATGCTAGTGTTCTCCTTTGGTGAAAATTGCAGAAAAGGTATAAAAATTATCAACCTATAGATGATAACCCTTTTCAAGAAGCGGAAATACAAGCTCCCATACGACTTTTCCACTTGCTCCAATGTAATCTGGGCATTCAGGGGGATACAATTGGGTGTCTCTTCCTTTGTACACGTTTTTTAGAGAAAAAATTTAGCAGTGGCCAAAGTTTATGCAATTTATCATATTTTTCATCTTGGGGGAAGGCACTGGGTGTTATCGTTGTAATGGAGGAACCACATGATCATTAGCTATCTTGTTCTGGGCATGACTGATGAGAAAATTGGCATATGATGGATTGGGTGGGTAGACCAGTAGGAGTGTAATTATTATTTTTTTTTTTTTTTGTGAGCCCCAAAAAGGTTCTAAATTCCTCCACTGTTAACTGCTTCCATTCATAGGGATGGGCATAACTTTAATCTGGGTTGGTGGCTATGAATTGTTGGGCATAGAGTTTGCACTGGTCCACATTTAAATTTAGCAAGTCATTGGTAAAAATTAAATTAAAGAAATCAAATTTTTCTATGTTCACCTGGACTCCTGGCTGGGCAGTAAAAGGGGGCATGTTTGCCCCTCCAAAGTTAGGGGAAAGCCATAGGGGGTTTTGAAGGCCATATTTAAGAGTCGCATGGGTCCTAACCCTTTGGGGCTGAGGTGACATCCCACTAGTACCTGACCTTCCTTGAGGTTCTCCATTTCTGGTGGAAGCCACTGCTCTACTAGTGAATGCCACTGTGCTACTTGTAGTAGCCTGCTCCTCACCAGAATGCCTTCGTTTGGTGGGCACACTTTCCTCCTCCTATTCTGTAGCAGACCCACTGCTTAAAACGGGTTTGTAATCCAAATCAGAATCCGACTCGGAGAACTCCCTGCTGCTCTCGTCAGTCATGGTTAGAATTTGGTTGGCCTCCTCGTAGGAAAAATTTTTTTTAGACCTACTGGGATAGATGTGGCTTCACTGATGGGTGCTGATGAGGCTGCACTTGTGGGTGCTGATGGGGTTGCACTGATGTCACTAATGAGGCTGCACTGATAAACTGCCACTGATGGGTGCTAATGATAGGGTGGCACTGATGTACATTAATAAGCTGCAAGAATTAGGTAGCACTGATGGTAACTGATGTGCACCGATAAGTTATTATTATACAGTATTTATAAAGCGCCAACAGTTCGCTCAGCGCTGTACATTACAATGGGTGACAATACATGAGACAGTACAATAACAATACAATGCGATACACGAGGTTGCAGTGATAAGGCACCACTGGTGGACACTGATAAGCCCTCACTGATGGGCACGGATATGCACAGCTGGGCACCGATGAGCATTGATATGCACAGATAAGCACTCGTGGCGGGCACAGATAGGGCACTGATGAGAACACTCAGTTTAGAAACCGATTCTCTCTCCTTTCCTCACACTCTGTATGGTTGGTGTGAGAAAAGGAGAGAGAAAGACCAGCTATGACCCTACTGTGTTTACATTTGTGATCGCTCGTCATTGGACAGAGCGATCACAAATGCAAGCAGTCTCAGCAGTTGGCCCTTCACCCCCCTCTTTGTGATGTGCTGTGTCTGAGAGACACAGCCATCACAGTTCCGATTTGTGCCGGGGGGGGGGGGGGGGGCGCGGAAAGCGCGATCACGGGAGGACATCATGACATCCTCCCAGAATTGGCCATCATACAGCTATCACCTGTCAGCAAGTGGTTAATGTTTTTATCATTGCCCTGTTTATCTCCTACTCACCTCCCAGCCTGTCTCCAGCACCACACCCAGAGACCAGCAGAGAGGGGAGAGACTTTGCAGTGTCACAAGCACCAATTGGGTGCTCGTTAGGAAAAGGGAATGTCAGGCTCTCATAACGCTCAGCAGAAGTGCTTCTACTGTGCGAGTAAATGAAGCACAGGCCTCAATGGAAAAAAAAAAAGTTATGCCTTCCCACTCCTCCAACTCCTGACAGATCTTACTTAAAAATCTACTGCCATGCCCATCAGAATCCAGCAAAGCTAAACAGAATAATTAATAAAAAAAAAAAACACGAGCAGACAAACCTGTGCATAATGTAAGAGAGATAAAATGGCTAGACACAATATGGTGCCATCTGCAAGATTAACCCTTAATGACCAGCACTAGTGTGTTTGTGAATCAGCTTGCCAGGAGGGCCATGTGACACATCCAACCCAGCACTTCTATCACCAGCATAGTTGAAATCTGACATCTTGCATTAGTGTGGAAGATTTTAAAGGGCCCTGTGCTTTCTGCTAGGCTGGCACTGCATAGCTGCCCACATTTTAAAGGGATAAAAATGGAATTGATAGGAATGGGATTTTTGCTATATCCATAAACCAAACAGCAGTTAAAAAATTGTATTTATTACAAGTACATATTAAAATCATTGAAGAATTTCACAAATACAATTTTGATAGATCTCTTCTACAGTTGTTGTGAGCAGGGTCCTTTATGCATTTTATTCTACATGTTTTGCCAAATGGCTTCTTCAAGAAGTATGCACATAGGTTACTAACAAAGATACAAAGACAGAAGATATAAAATACAATTCATTAAGGTGAGTAAATCATTTGAAAAAGCCAGGAACCCACCCACAAACAGTCCACAAAGGGCTTCACTGAGATGGAATAAACATTATCAAAAAGTCAGCTAAGAGTGTAGGATAGCCTAGGGACCACGACAGGGGGTATGTCAGAAAAAATAAAATCCTATAAATATGAATTATATTGCTTATTATTTTAAATGTTCTATAGGGATTAAGTCTGCATCTTTTCTCCCTTGTATGTTCCATACTCAGAGATTCTCAGTTCATGCAGATCCAACAAAAAAGGGGGAGCCCAGGATGTCAGAGTAGAGAAGCCAATCTATATAAATATATACAGTTCGGTCCATTTATATTTGGATACAGGCACAATTTTAGATTTTTTCAGGTATTTATCAAAACATATTCAATCTTTACTTATATAATAGATATGGGCTGAAAGTGCACACTCTTGGGTTTAATTTGAGGATATATACATCCAAATTGGAGGAAAGGTGTAGGAATTACAGCTCTTAACAGTAGCCACCCCCCTTTTTGAAAGGACCAAAAGTAATTGGACAATTGAATCAAAAAGCTGTTTCATGGCCAGGTGTGGGCTACTCCATTATTATTTCTTCAACAACTAAGCAGGTAAAAGGTCTGGAGTTTTTTTCTAAGTGTGGTATTTGCATTTGGATTCTATTGCTGTGAACTTACATCATGTGTTCAAAGGAGCTGTCCATGAAAGTGAAACAGACCATTGTAAGGCTTCAAAAATTAAACATCCATCAGAGAGATGACAGCAACATTAGGAATGGCCAAATCAACAGTTTGGTACATTGAGGAAAGAAGAATGCACTGGTGAGCTCAGCAACATAAAAAGGCATGGACGTCCATGAAAGACAACAGTGGTGGATGTTCGCAGGATCCTCTATGGTAAAGAAAAACCCATGCACAACATCCAGACAAGTGAAGGACACTCTCCAGGAGGTGGGCGTATCATTGTCAAATTCTACAATCAAGAGAAGACTTCACGAGAGCAAATACAGAGGATTCACCACAAGGTGCAAACCATTCATAAGCCTGAAGAATAATACACATCTAAAAAAGCCAGACCAGTTCTAGAAAAGCATTCTTTGGATGGATGAAACTAAGATTAATCTGTACCAGAATGATGGGAAGAAAAAAGTGTGGAGAATGCTTGGAACAACTTATGATCCAAAGTACACAACGTCATCTGTAAAACATGGTGGAGGCAGTGTGATGGCATGGGCATGCATGGCTTCCAGTGGCACTGGCTCATTTGTGTTTATCGATGATGTGACAGAAGCAGCCGGATGAATTGTGAAGTGTTTACAGATATACTGTCAGCCCAGTTTCAGCCAAATGCAGCAAAGTTGATTGGATGGCGCTTCACAGTACACATGGATAATGATCCAAAACACACTGCAAAAGCAACCCAGGAGCTTTTGAAGGAAAAGAAGTGGAATATTCTGCAATGGCCAAGTCAAGCACCTGATCTCAACCCAATTGAGCATTGCTTTCACTTGTTGAAGGCAAAACTAAAGGCAGAAAGATCCACAAACAACTGAAGATAGCTGCAGTTAGAGCCTGGCAAAGCATCAGAAAGGAGGAAACCCAGTCTTTGGTAATGTCCATGTGTTCCAGACTTCAGTCAGTCGTTGCTAGTAAAGGATTCTCAGCAAAATATTGAAAATCAACATTTTATTTATGATTATATTCATTTGACCAATTACTTTTGGTCCCTTGATAAAGGGGGTGGCTACTCTTAAGAGCTGTAATTCCTAAACTCTTCATCCAATTTGGATGGATATACCCTCAAATTAAACCTGAGAGTGTGCACTTTCAGTGAATATCGATTATATAACTATAGCTTGAATATGTTTTGGTAAATACCTGACAAACTAAAATTTTGCCTGTGTCCAAATATATATGGACCTAACTGTATACAACGTAAATATAGATGTTGGTAAGGATGCTTATGGATACATCAATAAACTTTCAGATTCTTTTTATATGGGGGAATCGCAAGAAATATATATTGTGTTCAATGAATACTGCCATCAGAGGTTACAATGTGAGGGAGATAACAAATCTTTATGCAGAAACCCATAAATTTAAATTTAAATCCCTAAAGATATCAGAGGCATTCCCTTCTTCTATCTCTCAAGCACAGGTAAAGTGTAACTTTGTAGCAAAGAAAGTTTATCAGGAAACTTACCCAGGCAAAAAGACTGAACATCTCACTGGCTCCCCAAAACACAATAAAATGGCCACTGACTGTTGAACTTATATACCTTTTCCATTCTGCCGGCGTACAACGTCACGGCAGGATGCGTACATGATATCAAGGCTCGCGCATGCGCATCAAGATCCCAGAGCTCGGTCTCACCCTGCCCGCTCACCAACAAACCTACAGATGAAATTGAGGCTTGGGTGACAGTGAATAATCCATGATGGAATGGAGATTCTGTGGATGGTAATAAAATCCCCTAGCGTAAAAAAGGAAAACGGCAGGGGGAGGAGAGGATGAAAACCTCTCCAAAAGATCTGCCAGTCCTCTAGCCTGATGGAGATAAGGACAGGGAAAAGGGGAGACCTTAAACTGGTCCCAGCATGCCACGCACACGCCTCAAATAAGGGGTGCTGTATTGGCCCAGAGGACATATAGATTGGCTTCTCTACTCTGAGATCCTGGGCTCCCCCTTTTTAAGTTGGATCTGCTTGATCTGATAATCTCTAAGTATCGAACATACAAGGGAGGGAAGATGCGGTCTTAATTATATCCCTATAAAAAATGTAAAAAAATAAGGAATATAAATCATATTTATAGATATTTATTTTTGCTGACATACCTTCTCTGCAGTGGTCCTCCTATCTGGCTCTTTAGTGATGTTTATTCCATCTAAGCGACAACCTTCTGTTGTGAACCGTTTGTGGAGTTGATGCCTGTTTGTGGGTGGGTTCTTGGCCTTTGCATATGATTTACTCACAATTCATTAAGGTATTTTATATCCTATATCTATCTTTGTATCTTTTGTTAGTATTCCATATGCTTACTTCCTGAAGAAGCTACAAGGCAAACCATGTGAGCAGGGTCCTCTATGTGTTTTCTTCTATAAAAATTGTAGAAGATATCTATCCAGTTTGTATTTCTGACATGTTTATGGTTTTAATATATGGTATGCATTTTTAACTGTTATGTTCGGTTTATGGATATAGCACCTCAAAAATCCCATTCTTATTGAATCCATTTTTATTCTTATATGCAAGGGTTGTGGTGTGGTGATATCTCCTTTCACCCGCTTATATACGTTAATATTTTAAAGGGACACTTTACTGGTGGACTTAGCTTAACGTGTTCAACGCTGTCATGTGGCATCAAGGAACATTTCTCTGCGAGGACTTTATTTAGATGGTAAATATGCCCTCTGTTTCCACTTGTACCAAATTGTATTGTAACTGTAATGTCTACCTTCATTTTATAAAGCGCTGTGCAAACTGTTGGCGCTATATAAATCCTGTATAATAAAAATAATACCACATACGGTGCCACATCCCAATATATTGAAACAAAAAAAAAGAGAGTAGAAAGACCTTAAGTTTAAAAGGGACTTTAAAAGGCACCATACTAAATACACAGCATTGCATAAAACAATGTATTGAATTATGTTAAAATTGGTGGAAAATTACATAACCACCATATAAAATTCATACATATCAACTTGCATAAAAGCATACAAATACATGGCTGGTGGTGTGTCCAGTTGATACATGCCGACGCACTTCACAATTCAAAGCTGCTTCATCAGGGACCCACAGGACTGTTTAAAAAGTTAAAGTGGAGTTCCACACAAAAGTGGAAGCTCTGCTTGTTTGCCTCTTCCCCCTTCCACTGCCATATTTGGTACTTTTTTTGGGGGGAGGGGGGAGCAGACTCCTGGTTTTGACAGGTACCCGCTCCCACTTCTGGTTCAGTTCGCCACAACGAAGTGAAACGGAAATTCAGCCCCCCCCCCTTCCTCCCGCAGTCTTTTGGGACACTTCACAGGTCCCAGAAGTCTGCCGAACCAATCATGATGCGCAGCGCGACTCATGCATGCGCATTTGGCATCAAGCTGTGAAGCTGCAAGCTGTCACAGCCTGGTTCCCACAGTTGTGGCGCCAGGGAGAGAAGGGATGGCGTGGGTGAGCACATCGTTGGAGCCTGGGACAGGTAAGTGTGTGTTTATTAAAAGTCAGCAGCAACAGTTTTTGTAAAAGTAAAATGACTGGAACTCTGCTTTAAACAATTATTTCATGATACAAATAACATTTTCATTAATACTATTTTAAACATCAACATAGTATTGATTTACAGCTTACCACAGCATCATTTAACAACTGATTTCTGATAGGTTGCTATGTGTGGTTTAACCAATTCAATACCGGGCAATTTTACACCTTCCTGCCCAGGCCAGTTTTCAGGTTTCAGCACTCTCACACTTTTTGAATGACAATTGCACGGTCATACAATATTGTACCCAAACTAAAATTTTATCATTTTCTTCACACAACTAGAGCTTTCTTTTGGTGGTATTTAATCACCACTGGGGTTTTTATTTTTTGCTAAATTAACAAAAAAGCCCAAAAATTTTGAAAAAAAAAAAAGGTTTTTCTTTGTTTCTGTTATAAAAGTTTGCAAATAAATAATTGTTCTTCATAAATTTAGGCCGAAATGTATTCTGCTACATGTCTTTGGTGAAAATAACCCAAATTAGGATGTATTTTTTAGTTTGTAGGAAAGTTATAGAGTTCACAAACTATGGTATAGATCTGAATATTGATCAATCCTGAAGTACTGACAGCCAATCAAATTTCTTGAGGTCCAAGAATGTCAGAACAGTACAGATATCCCCCAAATGACCCCTTTTTGCAAAGTAGACAGTCCGACGTACTTCATAAGAGGCATGGCGAGTTTTTTGAAGTTGTATTTTTTCTGTCATAATTTTTCGGAAAATTAAAAAATTAAAAAAATTAGTTTCACTATTTTTTTTTTACATATTGTCACCAGTGCAGTACAGCGTCATCATATAACTGGCATGGCGGTGATCAGGGACACTGACTGGTGACAGTATGAAAAAAAAAAAATATATATATATATATTTTTTTTTTTTTTTCATTAAATTTTTATTTTTTTTTTTCAAATTTCACTATGACCAAAGTAGTACAATGTTACCATAGTAACATTGTACTACTTTGGGGAAGTGATCAGTATTTTTTTTTTTTTTTTTTATACACAATTTGCTTAAAGGCAAAGAATTACTTTGCTATAAGCAATCATTTACCTGAATGACATCAATTCATTCAGGGTTTTTTTTTGTTTTTTTGTGCTTAGCTGTGATTTGGCCACAGCTAATCACATGACATGTGCATGTGATCGCTGTGACCATTCACAGCTAGACACTAGTATACAATGAATGGCATGAATGAACCCATCCATTGTATACAACTGTCATGTGACCTGCTGTGATTGGTCACAGCAGGTCACATGGTACCGGCAACAGGGCCGATACTCAGATCTGTCATCGGCCGTGTCCGCATGCAATCTGCGCATGTGCAGGAGGACGCCATATGGCGTCCACCCGGAACGCTGATGACATTTGCCGCCCGCCATTCGGCCATAGGGCGGGCGGCAAATGGTTAAAGAGCCCTCCCCCAATATGGTAACGGGAGGGCTTGCCTCCTGGCCTCAATACTGCACTCACAATAAAACTTTTTTTTGTTTCCTAGGTGATCTGGTAGTTTGATGTCAACCTGGGATGGTGCTTTTTTGTTTTTTCCTCACAGGGGGTCTCTGCCAGACACACGGATGCCCAGCTGTAGGGGGGAGAGGGAGTCTTCTTCCCCGTTGGGTGGGTATATGTATTGATGCAAGCCCTCCTTATACATATGTATTGTCTGATGGCTGGCGGTTTAGTGGATGTACTGAGTGCAATGCCCTTTTTGCTTGCAGAATGGTTGGAGGGTTGAGGTATCCCTTCTCTTTTTTGTTTGACACAGGGATTTTTCCTTTCTCACCCCCTCCTTTTTTTCTATTGTATTTTATATACATATTTCTTTTTTTTGTCATCTTTAGAGTGGCTTATAGGTATGTTTAGTTTGACTTTTCCATTTTGTGTTCTAGCTGGGATTGTGCTTCCCCACTCTTTGGCCCAGTGTCCAGCAAGCCTTATCCTGTTAACAACCTGGTGGAAGGTTCTTTAAACCACACATATAGCACCTTATCAGAAATCAGCAGCAATTAAGTTAACTGATGCTGATGTTTGAAATATTATAAATGAAAATGTTGTTTGTATCATGAAATAATTGTTCAGCTTTCTAAACAGTCCTGTGATTTCCCTGAAGAAGCAGCTGTGAACTGCGAAACACGTCGGCATGTATCAAGGGGACACAACACCAGTCATGTATTTGTATGGTTTATATGTTAATATATGTTAATGTCAGAATTTTATATGGTGGTTATGCAATTCTAATGTACTTCAATAAATACATTGTTTTATTAAATTGTGCTGTGTATTTAGTATGGTGTCTTTAAAGTTTCTTTTACACTGAGGGTTTTCCCCCTCTTTTTTTCTTTTAGTTTCAGGTGGCAAATACTTTTTCTCCAGTTCAAAATATTAAGAGGCCCAGAATAGATCAGAAGGAAACGGTTTCCTGTGCTACCTCACAGAGCTAACATTTGCAGGGATTAAATCTGGAACATCTGCCCCTCTGATATGACCTGGCACAGAAGGAAGGGATGATAAGTAAGACTGTACCAATGCCAAGCATGGCTGACGAGTGGACCATGGAGAGTACTGCAGCACGAGCTCCAGGCACCACAGGTGGGGAGGGAAGGGGAAGCTGAGCACTGGCTCTCCCACCTCTCACCATTACATCAGAGACCCCTCTTTCTCTTAATTCCTTACCAAGGAAGATCAGGTGTCCTCCCCCCTCCAAGTACCACAGCTGGGGCTGTGCCAGTGATCTGCCCTCCACCAGTCCAGTTACTCCACTCCTCCCCGTCACTCATTTCTCTCATTTTTCTAAGGGCATGAGGCGTGCCCCCTCGTACCTGGTTGGGGAGCCTGACGTGGAGAGAGGGCATCCTCTTACCACTCCCACTCAGGAACCCTGATAGGGTACGCTGTGGCATGGCTGATGGGTACCCGGCATTGGCGCATAGATGTGCGCTGACACGAAGCTTCTTTACCCTGACAGGTGGTGTGAAAGCGCATACAGCCAGCTGTACTGTGCCGGGGCTGAGCGGATTGTGACAAGCTTAGTATGAACTGGGTAAAAAAGGAAACCCTGCTGCTTTCTTGGTGCCTGAAACTGCATGTCGCGGGCATCGGGTATTATGATTTGCACATCTCTGACCTTAGGGCTCTGTCCTGGGACCAGTTTTGTTTAGCTTATTCATAAATGATAATAGGGCTCAATTCATAAAGTTTTATTTTACACTTTAAAATTTGAGATGAATTCTTTTTCCAAAACTTTTTATGCAATTCCAAAATAAAGGTTACAAAAATAAAGCATGAGTTATTTCATCAAAGGGTGAGGTATTTATTTTGTGAAACCATTTGGTATTTTATCTCATGATGTGATATCCAGTGTAATGGATACAGTGGAAAAGGATTAGAACGCCTGTCAGTTCTTATTGCTAATAGAGGTAAAATGGTTTTACCCGTAAAAATATGCCAACTCAGTGCGGTCCCTGCAGCATATGTATTAATACAAAAGGAAGAACCCAAAGTTTGGGATTTACTTTCACTTTCAATGATAACCATAAACAGGACAAATAGGGTGAATCTCGGGGGCACAGAGCAATAGAAACCTCACAGAGGTTCTAATTCCTCTTCTCCATCTAAAACTAAAAAAATGTTTTGCCTTTAGTTATTCTTTAACCACTTGACCTCTAGAAGATTTACCCCCCTTCATGACGAGATCATTTATTTGTTTTTTGGCACTGCGGTACTTTAATTGACAATTGCACGGTTATGCAAATCTGTACACAAATAACATTTATATCATTGTTTTCCACAAAAAGAGCTTTCGTTTGGTGGTATTTAATCACCAATGGGGCCAGCAGCTTACTGGATAATAAGACCCTCAAATTACAGAGTGGTCATATTTGCTGGATGTAATAGTGAACATCCTGGCTTCGCATGGCTAGATCTGTCTTTCACAATTGAGCACCCTCCAAGGGCCGATCCTCAAACTCCATATACTATAACCCAGAAATATTACGGCAGAATAGCAATAAGGAAATGTCTCGTATGGATAAAATGAAGTGAAAAAGTTCCTGTAATGAAGTACGTTCTAAAAAACAGTATCTTTATTGAAAGTAATACACTCACATGAATAATAGTAAACAAGTGCTTGTAAAACAGACCATCAAGATGGCTGTGGCGTCCAGCATGATGACGTTGGGCAGGACCTGTGACGTATGATGTCAGCATGCCATACCAGACCGGTCCCCTTCCTAAAGCATACCAGGCCACATGCCTTCAACATGGGGGGTGCTTTGGGGTGGGGGGGCTCCCCCCCAAAGCACCTTGTCCCCACAACCCTGGCCGGTGGTTGTGGGGGTCTGCGGACAGGGGGCTTATTGGAATCTGGCAGCCGGGGGCCCTCCAGATCCCCCCCATGTGAATGAGTATGGGGTACATGGTACCTCCTGTAGTATAACCCCATCTTGTCTTCTTGCATATAATACAGTTTCTCCATCCTACATATCTGGTTCACTCTTTTCACCCAATCCTCTTCTCGCGGCACCTCTGAGCTATGCCAAAACTTAGGTATCAGACCCTTTGCCGCGTTCAGATAATACCATATACCCGAATCCTTGTATTTATTCATTGATAGCTCTGAATTATGTAGTAGACACAACTCTGGGTCCAAACCTATCTTTGTCCCAGAGATTATCCCAATTAAATGAACCATTGTCCCCCAAAAACCTTGAATCTTTGGGCACTCCCACCATATATGGTATAACGTACCTATTTTTCCACACCCCCGCCAACACTCTGGTGTATTCTCCCCACTCATCTTATATTCAATGTTCGGTGCAATGTGCCATCTTGTTAAACACTTATAATTTACCTCCACCTCTCTCATGCTTATATTTTCGTGTGTTAGTCTATATATTTTCCTTTGTTTGACTTCATCTATCTCTATTCCCAAATCTCTTTTCCCATTTTACTATGTGCATTGACTTTGTGTGTGTGTCTAACTCAGTGAGAATCTTTTAAACTTTTGTCGTGCCCTGTTTCCCATCTCCACGTGATTCCAACAGCCTCTCAAACAGATTCCAATCCTTTCTCAATCTCATAGATTTCGGAAGATTCCCAACAAAGTGTTTTAATTGATGATATCTCCACTCATCAATCTTAATAAAATTTCCCTTTTATCCTTTTTCAAATCTTTAAGTGTTCTCAATTCCTGCCCTTCCATAATATCCCTCAATTGAATATCCTCCTTCTTAAACCATTTTCCTGTGCTCTCCTCCCTACCTGGAGGAAAATATTCAGTGTTCCTCAGTGAAATTAATTGTGAATTAAAATCCCATTTCATAAACTTGTGCAATTTGTCCCAAACCTTTAAAACTTTTAATGTATAAACACTCGTGGTATCTTTTAATCCTCTATATTGTGCTGGTACCCATATGATTTTACTCAAGTCAACTCCACTTAATTCATTTTCACTCTTGACCCACCTTTTCCCCTCTGGATTGTGTGTCCAGTCATAGATTCTTGCTAGAACTGCTGCTCTATAATACCTCTTAAAATCTGGCACTCCCAATCCTCCCCTCTCTTTATTTCTACTCAACAAATCATAAGATATTCTAGGTTTTTTATTTTTCCATATGTATCTTGTTAACATCTTTTTAATTACCTTGAAAAAAACCTCCGGAAGTTTAACTGGGATCATCTAAAATTTATACAGGATTTTGTGTACAATTACCATTTTTATCAGATTAATATGTCCTATCCAAGACGGATTACCTCCTCCCAATTTCTTTAATTCCTCAATCTCATTTAAAAGTGGGATATAATTTGATTTATACAGGTTCGTATATGTAGCAGTGAGTTTAACCCCTAAATATTTTACTTTTTGTATCTTTTCTTTTTTGCTATTCGGAAGATTTACATTTAAAATCTCAGTTTTTGTTGGATTGATTTTCAAATTTGATAGCTCCCCATATTCCTTTAAGCTCTTCATTAAATTTGGGAGTGTTATCCTAGGATTTCCCACATAGAACAACAGGTCATCCGCAAAGGCTGCCACTTTATGTTCAATTCCTCTTATCTGTATTCCTTTTATGTCCATGTTTTTCCTAATTGTTGTCAACAAATGTTCCAATGATAATACATACAACAATGGGGACAGTGGGCATCCCTGTCTTTTTCCATTTGACATCCCAATAGGTTCCGACCTCTCTCTGTTAACCACAATAACCGCGGAGGGCTCTCTATACAATTTTCCTATCCACTCTCTCATTCTAACTCCCAATCCTATGGACTCCAGAGTGTCCATCATAAAGCTCCAATCTACTCGATCGAATGCCTTTTCAGCATCAATCGAAAGCACCACTACCAGAGTTTTCCCCTTCCTAGCCTTCTTGATAAGCAACAAAGTTCTCAACCCATTGTCTCTACCCTCTCTCCCTGGCACAAATCCCACCTCGTCCCCCTGAATTCATTCTGCCATTAGATCTTTCAACCTGTTTGCTAAAACCTTTGCATATAACTTAGTGTCTATGTTCAGAAGTGAAATTGGTCTATAACTAGAGCACTGAGAAGCATCCTTCCCTTCCTTTTGAATAAGCACCACATGGGCCTGTAAAGATTCTCACCTCATCTCCATCTCCCCACCTAGGGCGTTCATATATTTCTTCAATTTAGGTATTCATAATTCACTATATTTTTTATAGTACCTCACATTATATCCATCTGGACCTGGACTTTTCCCCGTCATGGTACTCTTTAATGCTAGTTTTATTTCCTCCTGCATAATTTCTAGATCAAGGGAATTCAGTTGATCTTCACTTAACTTTAATAGTCCTGCATTTTTTAGATATACCCTTCTTTTTTCTCTGCTCTCATTTCCACTTTTATTTACTGAATCCTGGGAAGTAATATTATACAATTTATTATAATATTCCTTAAACACCTTGACGATCTCTTTAGTAGAATAAACTGTTTCTCCCTTGGGGTTTCTTATTTTTTCTATATAATTCCTGTTTTTCTTTTTCCACAAGGCTCTAATTAAATATTTTCCTGGTCTATCTCCCCATCTATACCTCTCACTTGCCACTCTATTAAAGACTCTTCTCCTCTCCTCCTCCATCAATATCTCTAGTTCTTCTTTCTTTTTTATTACGTTCTGTCTTGTCTCTTTTGTTCTATTTTTATGTATCTGCTCCAGGTCAAATATTTCTTTTAACAGCCCAGTAAGTTTCTCTCTTTTTTCCCTTTTCTTTTTTGCCCCGGACACGATCAATATACCTCTTATGTAGGCCTTATGGAACTCCCATACTGTAGCCACCGACACTTCCTCTGTCTCATTCTCCTGAAAAAATCTTTCAATCTCTTCTCTAATCTTCTGATCAATCTCCTGATCCAGGAGAAGAGCCTCATTCAACTTCCATCCTATACCACCTGTCAACCGCCTCCCCCATTCTAATTTCAATGTAAAAGGGGCATGGTCTGAGAGAGACATTGCCTCTATTTCTACTTTAGCCACCATCTCTATAAGTTGATGATCATCCAATATATAGTCCAATCTTGAATACATCTCATGTGCATTAGAGAAGAAGGTATAATCGCTCTCTTTTCCATGTATTATTCTCCAAATATCCACCAGTTGACACTCATGCATCACCTTCTTTAAAGTTCTGAGACCTACCTCCCTATCGCTGCACAGAAGAGGTCATATCCATTTGTGGATCCATACAGAAATTCATGTCCCCTGCCACTATCAAGCGTCCCTTTTTGAAGGCCATCAGTTTTCTCAAAACACCTTTCAGATATAACTCCAGTCTCTTATTTGGGCAATAAATATTCACAATTTTACATTCCATCTCATGCAATCTACCTTTCAAAAACAAAAATCTCCCCTCAGGATCTATTTCTCTCTCCTCTATCTCCAACCTTATGTTTTTTGCAAACCCTATTGCTACTCCTTTAGCTCTCTTAATTGGGGAATCTGCATAAAACCATGTTGGGTAGTTTCTAGAATTCAACTTAATATTTGACTTAATCTTAAAATGTGTCTCCTGCAAAAAAACCACCGAAGCTTCTCTATGTTGCAACTCTTTAAATAGCTTAAATCTCTTCCCAGGACAGTTCAACCCATTTACATTATATGTTAGAAACCATAAATCTTCCATATTTCTTGTATCTCTACTTTTATACCTCCTTCTATCATGCAGAGTATTGTCCCTAAAACCCCACCCACACAACCTCCCTTCTGGCTCCCCATCCCACCTCTCCTCCCATCAATTCCCTCCCACTCCACCCCCATCCCCCCCTCACTACCCTTCCCATTTTTAGGCTTCCAATTTGCCTACTAACCATTTGTGGGCCTAGTCCCACCTTTGATTCGAACCTTGGGGTTAAACTCCGCCCATGAACGGCTCTCCCTCCCTCCAACCTCCCCAATTACCCCCCATCTATTTAGTTAACCCGGTAAATTACCACCAGCCTTTAAGATCTGAGATCCAGGGGAGATATATTAAGGTAGGAGCAAGGGGAAAAAAGAAAAAAAAACACACCCCTTCCTCCTCCCTACTTTCCCCCCCTTACAAACTGCCAGTCCTCTTTTCCCATAACTCCTCTTTCTCTATCTTCTTCTTCCCATCCAGCAATCTCTAATCTCTGCAAGTCCAATCTATCACAGAAGTCTCTCAAGTCTTCAGGGAACCTCAAATGAGCTGTAACTCCATTCTTCCATCCGATTAGGCACGCTGGGGTCCCCCATCTATAATGCACATTCTGCTTTCTCACCTGCTCTAACAAGGGTTTCAAGGATCTTCTTCTCCATAAAGTCTCAGGTGTTATATCCGCAAAAATCTGAATGTCTATTACTCCATACTTAATATTCGTTCTTCGTTTGATCTTCCTCCAAATCTCTTCTTTATCCCCATATTTATGGAATTGAACAATTATGTGTCTCGGTTTTTCCTTCCCGTTACCTTGTTGAAACTTTCCTATTCTGAAAACTCCATCCAATTTGATCAACTCTGTATCAGGTCTGTCCATTATAGAGTTTACAATTTTACAAACTACTACCTGCAATTCCTCCCCTTTTGAAATCTCTGGGACTCCACGTATCCTAAGATTACTCCTCCTGTCCCTGTTTTCCTGTACCTCCATCTTATAAAGCAACTTCTTCTGAACTTTCCCAATATTAGTTATCTTTTTTTCTAGTTCGGATATGTTTTGGGCCTGATTTTTAACTTTCAATAACAATACCAACTGCCCCAAGTCATTCCGAATAGTTGCCATTTCTTGCTTTATTGTTTTCTCAAGATTTTTAAACATTTCTGCCATCTCTTTTTTATTCGGTACACCTTGGAACCTTTCTGGAGTCACATTTCCCTGGGACGTATATATTTTGATCGTACCAGTTTGGGACCCTTTTGACCCACTTCCTTTAGCACTTTTGTTCTTCATATCTTCTGTGTATCTTATTCTCTTCTACAGAGCTCAGGATAGGTAAATATTAGATTTATATACTGGGAACTCAGACTTGGCTTGCTATAAGTTCATTTCCACTCGTTTCTAGTTCTCTCAGTCCTCTCTTCTCTCCCACTCCTTCATGACCCCCGGGAATCCCTCCTTCTCTCCTTCACCTCCTGCTCCTCTATATGGCACCATACAACATATAGCCTCTTGCAAGCCCCAGCCGCTCTCACTCACCCTCCTTTCTTTTCTGGCGAGACGGCTCTGGGCTGCAGATGTCAATCTTTCCATTCGAGTTCAGTCCTTAGGGGCATTTCTCAGGGTCTCTTCTTTTCTTTATTCCCCCATTTTAGTAGGGGTCTGGGCCAGGGAAAACAGGCTGGGACACAGGCTTGACTCCCCTTCACAAAAACTGGCTGGCAAATGAGCTGGGGAGTGGACCGGCGTCTCCTTCTCTCCTCGGGACACCGGCCGGCTTCCCCCCCCCCTCCCAGCGCTCCTTTGCGGCTGACCACGTGGTCCCGCCGCATCACCTCATCTCCCGGCAACCCGACACATCCGTCCTGGGTCCTCACCGGCGTACTCCAGGAAGACAGATTGCTGTCTCCAGCCTCCAGCCCTCCGTGCCACAGTTCCTTCACCGGGTCCGCTGAGACTTCTCTCCTATAGGTGAGTCTCGCCTGGTATCTTCCCTACATTAGGAGGGTCCTCGAGGAGGTCGGAAAGTGGAGCTTGTCAGAGAGCTCCTACAACATGCCCTCCTCAGCCGACCATGTTCAGGCTCTGCCCCTCCATCGCGGGTCTCGCTGATCATATTATAAACCAGCATAAACACTTTTCTGCTCTGGGAGCAATGATCTGTAGACAGTTGAGACAGAAGCTTGGCTTGGAAAAACGATCTCAACTACCCCTGGAGCAATGCTCTGAAGGAGACTCTGTGACTCTGTAGATCCACTTCATTCAAACACCATCCTTGTCATCGGGTATTGGAATAGCCACTCAGCAAAAATTTAAAGAACAGAAGCTCATGGTGCAGTACCTCTTAAAATCGTTGCTTTATTGAAAAACTTATCACACTTACAAAACATGGTGTCCCAGCCAACACCAGCACAATCAGCATATCCAAATGCAAGAAAGCAGACCCAGCCTCGTCACACCTGCGCTGTAACGATCACTGAGAACGTGCCAACGTCTCACCACTCAAAGCCCCGCCCTACTAGTTTCGTCATTCGAAACATCCGTGAGGACATCGAATCTAGCAGGGCAGGACTTTGAGTGGTGAGACATCGGCATGTTCTCAGTGAACCTTCCACCAACGGTTGCTGCCTTTCGCTTTGGTTCCACGGATGCCAGCTAAGTGCCTTCCCCGCTTCCACATTTTTACCTCCCTTGAATAGTAGTGGTTGGTGAGGGGACGCCCTCCTCCTCCTTCCTATAAATATTTGCCCTGATGGCGATTAAGGGTCCCTCTCCCCCAACTTTTTTTTTTTTTTAGTACAGTCGTCATCCTGTTCCATCCCGAAGCTCCAGTCCATGTCCAGCAAGTTTTTGCAGTGCTATTTTTAGCTGACACACTCCCTCTATTGTTATCTATGCTGGAGAGACCTGCATTTTCCCCCCCTTTTTTTTTTTTTTCCTCTCCCCTGGCACAGTTCCCCCTAGAGCACATCGTTGGCCCCCTGCTCTACTGTGTCTCTGAGGAGGGAAGTTTTTTTTCTCCTTTTTTCTTTTTCTTCTTTTATGTATGACATTTGGACATAGTACTGCACTACTGCCTGCACTTGTTACTGTTCAGGGTAAAAGCCCCATCTGCCCTTCCCAGTTTTCAGGATGCAGGATGAGGGCAGGGTATGCACCTCGGTGTATGTTGGGTTCTTGTTTTATATGTTTTGGTTCACTGTTAACCCTGACCGAGGTGGGGATTGCTGCTCTTGAGATGCTTTAGCTGGTTTCATAGCCTCCTGCAAATCTTTCTAGTTCACTGTATATATGATGGCTACGCCTAATGATGCTTCCTTCATGGTCCTCTCGTGGAATGTCCATGGATTAAACTTCAAATTCAAACGGGCTCTGCTCTTTCAATATCTTAAATCTCATTCCTCCCCCCCCCCCCCCATATCGTACTTCTCAAAGAGATGTATCACATGGGCAGCAAGCTCCAGGCTCTTAAAAAATCATGGATTCAAAAAGCCTTCCCTTCTACCTTCTTTACTTTTGCTAGAGGAGTATCCATCCTGATCAGCAAATCCCTTCCATGTGTGATTGAGACCATTCATATTGATCCAAAGGGCAAATCTGTTTTGATTGTTCTTACATTATGGGGTTAACGATATATTGTTGTCACGATATACATCCCCCTCCCTTCTCCCCCGCACTGCTATACACACTTCTGCTATACACACATTTCCCCGCCAAACTACTAAATATGGGGGATTTTAATGCCGTCTTAGCTCCTGACCTTGACGAACCTACACACCCCCCAAACATTTTTCCATTGATCTTGTTACCTGCTCCACATCCTACAAAACCTCTTCCCATATTGACCTAGCTTTTGCCAATCCCGCATTATTATCGGATGTACTCAATGGCCTCCTACCTACCCAGTGGATTGTCGGACCATTCTCCACTGGCTCTGACACTTTGCTCCCCCCTTCTCGAAATGCCTCCCTCTGGCAATTGGGACCCCATTGTATCCAATCATTGCGGATGCTATTCCAACACTACGGGGGGAATTCTGGGAAAATATTGTTGGGTCATCCTCTCCAGATGTTACATGGAAGATAATACAGTAGATATAAAAAGCCTACACATCCCTGTTAAAATGTGATGTAAAAAAATGAGACAAAGATAAATAATTTCAGAACTTTTTCCACCTTTAATGTGACCTATAAACTGTTCAACTCAGCTGAAAAACAAACTGAAATCTTTTTAGTGGGGGAGGGGAGTAAACATAAAAAACTAAAATAATGTGTTTGCATAAGTGTGCACACCCTCTTATAACTGGGTATGTAGCTGTAGGTTCAGAATTAAGCAATCACATTCAAAATCATGTTTAATAGGAGTCAGTACACGCCTGCCATCATTTAAAGCGCCTCTGATTAACCCCAAATAAAGTTCAGCTGTTCTAGTAGGTCTTTCCTGACATTTTCTTAGTTGCATCCTACAGCAAACGCCATGGTCCACAGAGAGCTCCCAAAGCATCAGAGGGATCTCATTGTTAAAAGGTATCAGTCAGGAGAAGGGTACAAAGGAATTTCCAAGGCATTAGATATACCATGGAATGCAGTGAAGACAGCTATCATTAAGTGGAGAAAATATGGCACAACAGTGACATTACCAAAAACTGGAAGTTCCTCCAAAATGGATGAAAAGACGAGAAGAAAACTGGTCTAGGAGGCTGCCAAGAGGCCTTCAGCAACATTAAAGGAGCTGCAAGAATATCTGGCAAGTACTGGCTGTGTGGTACATGTGACAACAATCTATCTTATTCTTCATATGTCAGGGTTATGGTGTAGAGTGGCAAGACGAAAGCCTTTTCTTACGAAGAAAAACATCCAAGCCCTGCAAAATTTTACAAAAACACATCTGAAGTCTCCCAAAAGCATGTGGGAAAATATGTTCTGGTCTGATGAAACAAGGTTTAACTTTTTGGCCATAATTCCAAAAGATATGTTTGGCGCAAAAACAACACTGCACATCACCAGAAGAACACCATACCCAGTGAAGCATGGTGGTGGCAGCATCTTGCTTTGGGGCTGTTTTTCTTCAGCTGGAGCTGGGGCCTTAGTCAAGGTAGAGGGAATTAAGAACAGTTCCCAATACAAGTCAATATTGGCACAAAACCTTCAGGCTTCTGCTAGGAAGCTGAACATGAAGAGGAACTTCATCTTTCAGCATGACAACCACCCAAAGCATACATCCAAATCGACAAAGGAATGACTTCACCAGAAGAAGATGGAAGTTTTGGAATGGCCCAACCAGAGCCCACACCTGAATCCAATGGAAAATCTGTGGGGGGATCGGACTAGAGCGCGGTGCACAGGAGATGCCCTTGCAATCTGACAAATTTGGAGTGTTTTTGCAAGGAAGAGTGGGCAAATATTGTCAAGTAAAGATGTGCCATGCTGACAGACTCATACCCAGAAAGACTGAGTGCTGAAATCAAATCAAAAGGTGCTTCAACAAAGTATTAGTTTAGGGGTGTGCACACCTATGCAACCAGATTATTTTAGTTTTTTATTTTTACTTCCCTCCACCTAAAAGATTTCAGTTTGTTGTTCAACTGAGTTGTACAGTTTATAGATCACATTAAAGATGAAAAAATGTCAAATGATTTATCTTTGTCTTATTTGTTTAATTACATAAACCTGCCATTTTAACAGTGGTGTGTAGACTTTTTATATCCACTGTATACCTTTACCATACAACCTAGCAAGTATTACTATCCAAAAAATTTGCTATCTCAATGGTTAAATAAATTTACAAGAGAACTTTACACTAGGGTTTAGCAAAGACTCGGGCCCAGAAAAATTTTTATCATAACTTTCTTGTTACAGTTGAACAGAATTGACAACAATGTAATGCTTGCCAGTAAGCAGACCTGAGCCTTACATACCCACATTAGTTTAGCACACTTGTGAAATGATGTGTCTTAAGACTGATTCAGCCATGTGCGATTTTGCTGTTACTCAAGATCAGTCAATCATGTCTGTAAGGTACTCCTGGAAAAACATTTCTCCTTGATCTCTCTGGATCAAGTGGTATGTTTTTAAAGCCAGTTGATGTTCTTTGCAGATTATATAGAATTTGAAAATTTCACTCTACCATATCATCCTCAAAGATATAGGACGTGAACAATTCCATCACACTCTCATTGAAATGTTGAGGACATTATGAAAAGAAAAAGCATGGACTTCTTATCTGCAAGAACTAGTTTCAAATTACAATTATTCTTTACAATCAGCCAGTAGATTTTCCCCTTTTTATGTCCCTTTGAGCCATCAAAAAGGAAAGCCTTTGAACATTCTCAACCATCCTCCATTCATGGAGAATTCAAATATGCCAAACTTATGGATATAAGAAATATGACAGAGGAATTTAAGTATTCTTCACACACACACACACACACACACATATATATATATATATATATAAATATATATATTTACTATGATTTAGTAATCATTTCCTCTATAATTAATAAATACAGTTTAACTTGTTGCCGACCGCAGATAGCCGAATGACGGCTGCACTGCGGCCGGCCACTTCTGAGTGGACGTCATATGACGTCCTCCCAGAACGCGCTCTCCTGCGCGCCCCAGGGGGCGCGCACCCGGCGATCTCCGTGATCGCTGTGTCCTACGGACACAGCTGATCACGTGATGTGGTAAAAGGCCAATCACAGCGGCCTTTTACCACGTGATCAGCGGTGTCCAATGACACGCTGATCAGAGGGAAATGCAAGTGCCGGTTCTCGGCTGCACTTTCCTCACGCTGTCAGATCGTGACGAAAGTACTGCCGAGAACCGGCAGTTGTCAGAGCGAGGATCGGCACCGATCATCAGGGCACTGATGATCGGTGCCCAGCAGTGGCACCCGAAAGTTCCGCCCACCTGTGCCCAGCAGTACGCCCACTAGCTCCGCCCACCTGTGCCCAGCAGATCACCCACCTGTGCCCAGCAGTGCACCCACCTGTGCCACTCTGCAGTGTCACACACCTGTGCCCAGAAGTGCCACCTACCTGTGCCCAGCAGTGCCGCCCACCTGTGCCACCCACCTGTGCCCACCCACCAGTGGTGCCCACCAGTGCAGCCCAGCAGTGCTGCCAGTCAGTGCCACCAGTCAGTGTCCAGCGGTTGTGCCAGTCAGTGCCCAGCAGTGATGCCAGTTAGTGCCGTCTATCAGTACCCATCATCAGTGTCACCTATCAGTGCTGCATATTAGTGCCGCCTATCCGTGACACCTCATTAGTGCTGTCTATCAGTGTCGCCTATCCGTGCCCTTTAGTGCTGCCCATCAGTGCCGCCTATCAGTGCCTATCAGTGCTGCCTCATCAACGCACATCAGTGAAGGAGAAAAATTACCTGTTTGAAAAATTTTATAATAGAAACAAAGAAACTTTTTTTTTTTCAAATTTTTTGCAATTTTTTTATTTATAGCGCAAAAAGTAAAGCGCCCAGTGGCGATTAAATACCACCAAAAAAAAGCTCTATTTGTGAGAAAAAAATGATCAAAATTTCATATGGGTACAATGTTGCATGACCGCGCAATTGTCAATCAAAGTGCGGCAGCGCTGAAAGCTGAAAATTGGCCTGGTAAATAAGGGGGCATAAGTGCCTGGTAGGCAAGTGGTTAATATGAATTTCATCACAGTATAAAAACCTTTTGAAAAGTGAATTAATGGGATTCCTTCTAATGCATTATTATCCCTATTGATTTTAATGTTATCATATGGAAAAATTTGTATGTACATTTTTTATTTTTATTGATTGAATTTAGTTTATAGAATTAGCATTCCCTAACCAGCTCCAGCACACTCACAACATTTGCCATGTCGCGAGGTACAGTATCAAAGGTTATGATGGCATATACAGTTTCCAAGAAAACGTCATCTGCTAAGCATAGGCGCCGTCAATATGGTCAACTGACTGAAAGAGACTAAAGTACATTGCGCAGGATTGTGACCCAAAATAAGAAAACTGTTGAAAAAGTTAGTCCAGAGCTCAATATTAGTCTTCAAGGAGTTAAAATTGAGAGAGTGAAGTTCTTCTTTAACGTAGTTGTAAAGGCTGAAGGTAAAACACCTTCAGTGTACAGCAGCTCCCCCAGACCCCCTTAATACCTGAGCCCCATCTCGATGCAGCAATGTGCATGGGTGCCTTGGCTCTCCTCCTCATTGGCTTAGACAGCTGAGGGAGCCATTGGCAGTATAAATTCAGTTCAGCTAATCTTTTTTTCATACGTGGGTTACTCCATGCCTTGTATCAACGTCATCACAACCATTTACCTTCTCTGCACTCTCTGCAGTTCCCCAATGTTATTTTTATTAACCGGTGCCTTAAACTAACCTGCATATTTCAGATAAAGTCTTAGTAATGAGGCAAGATTGTCTCTCTCTGAAGTCTTACAAGAAAGCATTGAGCTTGCTTTAGACACTGGGACTTGGCATTGCATGCTGTTATTAAGGGCTCAATTCACTACAGAATATTTCATGAGATAATTGAATCACGTTACACATTTTTTCTAATGAATATGTCAATGCACTATCACCTTATCAGGAATTTACCTCAAAAAGCAAAAACATTTAGTAAATAACTCATAAAATGGCGTTAAATTCAATTCACTAAAGGAAATAAATAAATAAATGCATGGGTTAAATAAGTAGTGGTCCAGGCATGAGATATTTAAGGAATGTAAAAATATATTAGCCAACTTGAAGTAGTATTTACCTTTTTGGATCAGTTCTCTCAACGGTATTGCATAGAAACCTAAATATGGAAAAAAACACAGAATCATTGGGGTTGATATACTTAAAAATAACTAAAGGAATTTTTTTTTAGTTTTGGATAGAATGGAGAGGAATTGGAACCCCTGTCAGGTTTTTATTGCGGTCTGTGCTCTGTTAGGGAGATTTGGCCTATTTGTCCTGTTTACCAATGTAATTGAAAGTAAATGAAAGTCAAAGAAAGCCTACATTTTGGGTAATAAATAAAAAATCTATAAAAAAATCTTCCAATGGGGACACTGATTCTTTTGACTTGGAGGTGTCCCCAAGCAATTCCTTTATATTATAGGGATTTCCTCTCACTTCCTGTTTTGGCTATGTGACAGGAAGGGAAATCTCCCCAATGACAATGTTGTCTTTTTTTATTGGTGGAAGTGTATTTTCATACACTATTTGACATTTATAAAGTCGTATTTACCTCATTTAACTTTAGTTGTCTTTGATACATTACATGTGTTTTGTGAAAGCAGCTTCCAATTGACTGGTACTATAGTCACCTTTTTCCTTTTGTGCCGAAGGAACCGCACAGACTTAGTTGGCATATTTCTACGGTTTTACCTCTTTATTAGCAATAAAAACTGACGGGTTCTAATCCTTCTCCACTGTATCCATCCCACTGGATATCGTATAGTCTATGATCTATCAGAACACCTAGATCCTTCTTGATTAATTCCCCCTCTTCCTCCTAGAATGTATGATGTATGTTTTTAGCCCCCAACTTTACATTTCTTACATTAAACTTCATTTTCCATTTAGTTGCCCAACTAAACTATTCAGGTCTGCTTATTAATTAGAGACATTCTACTACACAGCGTTGTGTCATTTGCAAACACAGAAATGTGTAAATAAGTGAAAATTAACGGTCCCAAGACTGAATCTTGGGGTACACCACTAATAACCTTAGACCATTCAGAGTGTGGATCAATGCTCTTTGAATACTGTTCTTAAGCAAGTTTTCATTTTTTACAAATTACATTTCCTAAGCCTATAAACTTTAACTTATACCTAAGCATATGTGGAAAACTGTGTCAAATGCTTTTGCGAAGTCCAAGTATACTGTGTCCACAGCCACAACTTTGGTCAATCTTTGTAGACTATCACTTAGAATATTGTTTTCTCGCTAGGTCCGTGTGCTGGGAGCTGGGTTCTCAGAAAACAACCTCAGGCCATCATAAATGCATATGTGTGGTGGCTAAGCATTTAAACGCACCCTCTTTGCCACCGCGCATATACCGTATTTTCCGGCGTATAAGACGACTTTTTACCCCTTGAAAATCTTCTCAAAAGTCGGGGGTCGTCTTATACGCCGGTAACGGCATGCTGACACTTTTTAGGGGGGCGGTGCCGCCGCCGCCCCCCCCTTCCAACAGAAGGGAAACTAAGTACAGGGGTGGGCAGGGGCTGCTGTCTCTTACCTGGCTCCGGTCCCACGACAATCCGGTCCAGGAAGCGTCGCTGCTCCTTCCTTCGGTTCGTCCACTGGATGTTCGCACGGCTGCTCGGCTCCGCCTCCTCACCGGTGATTGGCCACCAGAACTGTAGCTCAGGAAAGGCACACAGGCGGCCAATCACCGGCGAGGAGGCGGAGCTGAGCGGCCCCGCGAAAATCGAGTGGAGATGCAGGTGTGCCGTGCTTAGGTGCTGCTGCAACCACATATGCTGGCTGCAGCAGCACCGTACTGGAACAGGGGTCAGCAAGTGTCAGTGGGAGGAATAGTGCCCCATCGTTGGTGTCACTGATACCAATGATGGGGTATTATTCCTCCCACTGACACCAATGATGGGGCACTTTTCCTCTCCCCCACTGACACCAACGATTGGGCACTATTCCTCCCCCCCCACTGACACCAGTGATGGGGCTCTATTCCACCCCCCACTGACACCAGTGATGGGGCTCTATTCCACCCCCCACTGACACCAATGATGGGATACTATTCCCCCCCCCCCCACTGACACCAACGATGGGGCACTATTCCTCCCCCCCACTGACACCAATGATGGGATACTATTCCTCCCACTGACACCAATGATGGGGTGCTATTCCCCCCAATGATACTAATGATGGGGCACTATTCCTGCCACTGATACCAATGATGGGGCACTATTCCTGCCACTGATACCAATGATGGGGCACTATTCCTCCCACTGATACCAATGATGGGGCACTATTCCCCCCACTGACACCAATGATGGGGCACTATTCCTCCCACTGACACCAATGATGGGGCACTATTCCTCCCACTGACACCAATGATGGGGCACTATTCCTCCCACTGATACCAATGATGGGACACTATTCCTTCCACTGACACCAATGATGGGGCGCTATTCCTGCCACTGATACTAATGATGGGGTGCTATTCCTCCCACTGACACCAATGATGGGGCACTATTCCTGCCACTGATACTAATGATGGGGCACTATTCCTGCCACTGATACCAATGATGGGGCACTATTCCTCCCACTGACACCAATGATGTGGCACTATTCCTCCCACTGATACCAATGATGGGGCACTATTCCTCCCACTGACACCAATGATGGGGCACGATTCTTCCCACTGGTGTGCACTGAAAGAGGGGTAGTCTTATACGGCGAGTATAGCCCAAACACTACATTTTAAACAGGAAAAGTAGGGGGTCGTCTTATACGCCCAGTCGTCTTATACGCCGGAAAATACGGTACATTATTCAGTTAGCAAGAGGTTAAAGAGTCAAACATGTCTACTATTACCATGGCCAAACAACTTTATCCTTGATTCATCAGTCCATACCACTTGTTCCAGAAGGCCCGGTCTTTGTTCAGGGGAAGACTGTAGTCTTGCTCTAAAGCTACATTCACAATGATGATTAGCATCAGTGTGAATGACAGCAGCTGAAAACTGCTGTTTCTGCCTTTTGTGAACAGCTAGCTCCAGCCGCCAAGCCCTTTACTCTTCAATGACAGGTTGTCTGCCGCTGCAGTTAATCCTTGGCTGTCCATGCAGCGATCACCACCAGATAGCTGCGGCCACTTCTGACTTGTCATTGAACTGTACAGGGCCTGGCAACCACAGCTTGACACTCAAAGATGACAACAATTGCTGCAGGAATTGGCAGATTTCTGCTACTTTCATTAGCATTGGCTTTAGTTGCCCATAGGAATGTAGCCTAATTTTCATTTTGGACAGCAATGGCTTTTTTCTTGTGCATCTCCCATGCAAGTTTAATTGACACAATCTCTTTCTGATTGTAAATCTATTCACTTTTACACCAAAGGGTTGATTTACTAAGCCAAATATGCTGTGCACTGCAAGCGCACTTGCTTCGGAGCATAGTAAATGAGGTAAATCTTCGCTTTGCAAAGAATACCAAATCACATGCAAGAAGATTAAAAAAAAGCATTTTTGCTTGCACATAATTGGATGATAGAAATCAGCAGACCTTCCCCTCTGATCTAGAGGAACTGCACCCCACACAGTGACTTCCTTTTTGCTGCCTACCACAGTGATCTACATATGTCTTTTTAAATGGAGCATATATTAAACATTTAATTATTGATGTACTGTGTGTCCTCACAATGTTTTGGTCATGTATTTGGCAGTCTTCTGATGAAAGCCTGTGTGTCAATTCAAATGTGAAGAAAATATCCAGCAAATGTTGACCCAGGGTGTAGTAGTTACACACAACTGAAAGCATTTTTACAGCTTTATATGGACTATATTTAATTGGTTATTTAAGTCCGCAAGCTACACTGAAGGAATGTCCTCCGGTGTGTGCTGGGTAGACCAGTGCCAAATCTGCTGCATTACAGACCTTTCTATTTTGGGTTGTATTTTTTTAATATCACTTTATTATAATATCACAAGTAAATTTTAGTGCAGTGGCATTCTTATGTGTTAGTTTTAATTTTAATGTACGCTATTAAAAAAATAATAGTACATTCAGCCAGTTTTGCCAACCTACACTGCCACAGCGCAGTGTAGTGAACTGACTTCAAAGAAAATAAGCCAAATTGCCTTATTTTTGCATTAGGTTGCTGTGACCAATGTTTCCTAGCACAAATGTTCTAAATGTGCCCTAAACTATGTTTTGACATAGCAGTCTGAGTGTTATGGTTCAGTCTGGCAAAAAGAACTTTGTTTGACTTTGCACTCACACACAAATACTGTGCTTTGTGAGACCATTTGGTCCTAATATATTTTATATTTTTCTACTGTATAGATGCCTAGTCCATGGCACAGTGCTCTGTCTATTAGTGCACACAGTGTCCCCAATTGACAAGCATGGACCTTGGCTAATTTTGTTTGGCCTGCTAATTGAACATTCAATCCTTCCTTCATTTTTTTCTATCCCCCATCAATATGAAGTATTTGCTGTGTACATAGAGGATTGCAGAAAGCCCAGCAGAACAGAGCTAGCTGTTGTATTTGATTGGATAATTTGTACAATTTTTTTTTCCAAGCCTAATATGGTGAGCTATCTTCTTTCAGGAAATACAAGAACTGACACAACAATTGAGTAGGATCATTCAAGAAGGAATGGGTGATGATATACCTTGTTTTCAAAATAATACTGAATAGGGTCTGGATGACATTATCCCCTCTCCTGAAACACCGTCAACTTATCGTGTAAGTAATACAGAATGGTGCAGTTGTTTAAGATGCATATCCATGCCAACACTGAAGAGTCCAGCTGCTGCAAGGACTTAGAAGTTCAACTTGAGTACTTTGAAAGAGGACTAAACTGCATTATTAAAGAACAATATCTAACATATCATGTTAGAAGAGGGAGTGCTGCTGTGTCATATCGGATTTTCAGAATACTTTCCACATTATCTACTGAGACCATCCAAAGTGGCACACCTACATCTTTTTTATTACATCACTAGTCAGTTGTCTTCACACCAACATAGAAAAAGAGTTCAACACTATGAGGTTGATTTACTAAAGGCAAATAGGCTGTACACTGAATGTGCAGTTGCTCTAGATCTGAGTGGAACATGCAAGGAAAATAAAAAACAGCATTTTTGCTTGCCCATGATTGGATGAAAGAAATCAACAGAGCTTCTCAATTCAGAGCTTCCTCAGATCTAAAGCAACTGCACTTGCAGTGCACAGTATATTTACCTTTAGTAAATCAACCCCTATGTGTATTGATTACGTATTGTTTTTAGAGTAAAAATATTGGCCTTTTTCAAATTATATAAATGATGCAGTCTGTCATTAGGTTAAAACATTTTCCGTCTATACCATAATTCTTATTCCTCTTTATCCTGCTGGTAAGTGTGTTACTTTATCTAATTTCTTTAGTTACCAAGCTGTTGGCCATACTTCTCTTTTGGTTCACAGAGTGCACTTATGCTCTCCTGTGACCCAGAAGATAGTGTGTTAAAACCTTCTGTCAAATATAAAAGGAAAAAATGCGCTTGATACAAAAAAAATGAATAATAACTGTAAGAAAACCAATCTGTAGCTGCACTCGAAAACAAATAGATACAACCGTGTAATACATCCAAAAGCAAAAAATGTTGCAGTATAGTTTTAAAACAATAAAACATACATAAAACCCTTAAGTGCAAAAAATGTGTTTAGAAGTCCAACATATCCAGATTGCAGGGGAATTCCTTTGATCTTTGCTGGTGTGCCATATGGTTCCAATCATCCCAAGGCATTTACGTTGTATGTGAACTGACCTCTGAAGCTTTAAGGTCTGTTCATTTGATAAGAGGCTGTCATTTTATATTTTGATGTGGCGTCACAAGGGAGTTTGAAGCAGCTTTCATATCACTGGATCATAGCTATATCTCCTATCGCCCGACGCTCGAGACATTCAGTTCCGGGAAGGTTTTTTTTTTTTTTTTTTAGTTTTTACTGTTTAGCCCTTCTGTGGGTAAGCAATAGGGCTCACTTGTCAGATGGAAGCATTCGAGTGGCAGCGCTGCCACTCAATTTGCTTCCACACGCCCCACTACAGTGCCAGCCTCCACCCCTCTCCCGCTCCTACTCTATAGCTCTCACCTTCTGAAAAGAGCGCAACTGTGCAGGGTTCCACCCACACAGCCACGTCATCCATTCACAGAGTTCTGTGATTGAATCAACTATGAGTACCGACATCCTTTGCAGATGTCAGCTTGTAGTTCTCAATGAACTACCATGACGCTGTTGAGTGCTATGGTACTTCGTTGATTTTTCCTGTCAGTGTGGAACTGCCATCATGTACAATGTACGAGCAGACCCCTTACACTGACTGCAGGAGTCTTGCATGGCACCAGCGATTTGCTGATCTCTGGTGCAATGCTTTCCAGGCTCCTGTAAAAAATGTGCATTTATTATCTTTTTTTTTAAAAAGTTTAACGTTTCTTTTAATGGAGCAGACACCAGAGCTTCATTTGGCTGCTCAACATGCGTTTGTACTTAGCACCCAAGTGCTTCTGTGTGTGAGGGTAACCTGAAGGAACAAAGTTTGTTTTTCTCATGTGGGCCAGTGCCTCATTTACTTGCTCAGCAGATGCCCTTCTGCTGGGCGTTAAGAGAGCCCGACACTGCCCTTTTCTGATGCGCACTCAATCGGTGCTCATTACACTGCAAGGTCTCTCCCCTCCCTGCTAGTCCCCCGGTGCGATGCTGGAGACAGGCAGGGAGGTGAGGAGGAGATAAACAGCGAAATGTTAAAAATATTAAACATTTAAGTTGCCATAGAGTCCCTTTCATTTTTAAAAGCTCCAGACATTGCTAAAAGCACCTCAGATTGAAATACGATTTTAGATAAAAATTGTATTTATTTTTTTTATCTGGACAAGTAGATTGGGACCCCAATTTAGTCCCTGGACAAGTAATTTCTTCAAAAATTTCCACACCCCTGTGTTGGATTTGTATACACGTTTTTTGCGCTTAAGGGCATTATCTATGTTTTATTAATTTAAAGATATAGTGCAACAATTTTTGTAAAAGATGTAAAACCTGCTGCTGGCTGATATGACAGAGCCACTCCAAGCTCTAGAAGGATCCTGACCATGTTGTTGGGAGCCACCGATCTGCCTGATTGTCAACTGGCTCTGGCTTTCAGTGAACAGCTGTAAACCAAAGCCACCTACCTCTCTCCAGCTTGGTGCTCCAGTGAGCACTGGAGGGGCAGAGCAGAGAACGGGAAGCTAGAAGAATAGGACTGATCTATCAGCCATCATGTGATCACTCCGTTCTTGGTCTTAGAGCCAGCAGGGGTCAGCTACAGCAGCAGCATCAGAACCTTTATCCCAGAAGAAACAAAATTTGAAGTAACTGCCTAAAAAATACTAGCTACAGTTAGGCTTACATTTTTGTAATTTATACAAAGTTCATTTAGATCTATGACACAATTTATTAATTAATAGGTTGAAAATACTCCTGTCCAACAGTGGCTATGTTGTTCTTTCATATATAAAGTGTAGTTACCTTAGGACGAACAGTGTATTACTATCATAATCAACTGGCGAAATGAAAGTAAAAAAAAAAAACACAAATATACATTCACCATATCGAAGGACTGATAGTTTGCAATATATACCATTTTTGTTCCTTCCTATAGTAAATCATTTTTTACTCAACACTGAGACCTCTCTCACACAGATGTTACTGATGCAGTTTGTTGCCTACCTTCATATCTATTTGTGATATAATGCAGCAACTGTGTACTACCATCATCCACCAATCGTTATTGATGATGCCTTCACAATGCAATAGAAACAGATTTATCCAAAAAGTCCCAAATGCTCATATGAAAAGGGCCTAACTACACAGGAAACAATATTGCAAAATGTTGCCAAGTACCTCTGTTATGTGTTTGAGAAGGTTGTGATGCATCAAAATTTAGCTTGGTACTAATCATTCAGATATGATTATCTGTATTTACGTTTAAAATGTTAATGTAACTTTCAATATTTTTTTTTAAATAAAAGGTGTCTATGCAAGGCTGCCCATGCATGTGCACCATACCTTTACCTCCTTTGCACATGGTCATATTGGGTTCAAATATTGAATCCCCATATTCATGCTTGATGACATTTTTGTGAACATACTTTCCAGACCCTGAGTGCCAGTACCCAGGGTTTTTTGAGGTTCCAACTACAATGCTGTTGTTGAGATGGCAGAAGATGACTTCTAAATGAAACAGATCTATCAGATGGGAGTCAATTGTTTTTCGTTCACTTTGTTATGTAGAAAATTATGTCTATCAGTTGAGAAAATTAAAAAAATTCAATAAAAATGTCTTGGTCACACCTATTTTTATTTGAATACTTTGTGATTGTGAAGCCAATTGTTACATAAACATGTATAACATATGCCTATAAAAGCGCATTAACTGTCATAGGCCTTAGAAAGCACAACATTCAACTGTATCTAAGGGTTTTGACAAAACAATTAAAATGCATAAGTATCTCCCCCCCCCCCCCCCCAAATAAGTCCAGTGTGCATGGACTGAAAAATTTCTTTATTGAAAACATATTAGCAACTTCAATATCGGGCACTTTTACCCCCTTCCTGCTCAGGCCAATTTTCAACTTTCAGTGCTCTCACAAGTTGCATGACTAGTGTTTAGTTATGAAACACTGTACCCAAACTAAATTTTTAGCATTTTTTGAAATAGACCTTTCTTTTGGAAATACTTAGTCACCACTGTGGTTTTTTTTATTTTTTGCAATATACGTGAAAAATCACCGAAAATTTAGAAGAAGAAAAAAACTCAAATGCAAATAAGTAGTTTTTCTTTAAAAAATGAAGGCCAAAATTTATACTGTTACATTTCTTAGGCAAAAATAACCAGAATCAGTGTATATTATTTAGTCTGTGTGAAAGTCATAGAGTCTACAAGCTATGGTATATATCAGTGAAAATTGATCAATCCTGATGTACTGTTTTCTTATTTCTTGAGACTCTACAATGCCAGGACAGTGCAAATACCCCCCGATGACTTCTTTTTGGAAAGTACACAGTACAAAGTATTTAGTATTCTTACTAGCTTTAGCTTCTGCATGGTGAGTTTTTTGACGTTTTTTGGAAAATTAAGAAATCATTTTTATTTCCACAAAATTGTCATGTTGACAAGTTATTTCTCTCACACGGCATAGGCATACTTGTAATTACACATCAAAATTCTTTCAGCCTGGCCACATAGAGAGGCCCAACATCCAAGCAGCACCTTCAGGAGTTGTAGGAGCATAAATTACACATCCATTCTCTCTCTACCTATCACACTTTTGAAGGCCCTGGAGCACAGGACAATGGAAACACCCCAAAATGACCACATTTTGGAAAGCAAACACCGCAATCTATGAGGCATAATGAGTCTTTTGAGCATGTCATTTTATTTCACAAGTTTTAGGAAAATGTGGAAAGAAAACAAAAATTTTTTCTTACACAAAGTTGTCAATTCATAAGATATTTCTAACAAACAGCATGGACATACCAAGAGTTACATCCCAAAATACATTTTGCTACCCCTCCTGAGTATGGCAATACCACCTGTGTGAGACGATTTTACAGCCTAGCTGAACAAAGGGTAAACAAAAGATTATCTGTGATTTTAGTAGAGCAGTTATCCGCAGAAGAAAAAAATGGTCCAAGAAGCAGGCAGAGATGTGGTCAGCAATAGCCAAAGGAATTGTCCAGGAAACAAGCAGGAATATGGTTGATAACCAGGCCAAGGTCAGTACAGGCACAAGACTGACATCCAGGCAACAGGTAGGAACATGGTCCATAAAAGGTCCTGGGTCATTACAGGCAGCAGGCAGAGATATGGTGAGCACAGCCAAAGTATTGGTCCAGGCAGCAGGCAAGAACATGAGGCTTAGGGTCTCAGTCAAAACCTGGGCACAAGGGTAGAGGCTTCTTTCCACCCAACCTTTTCAAAGCCTCCAGACCCCAATCAGGGATATACAAAACCCAGAGTAAAGCCCCTCACATACGTGAGACCCCTGTGTTATCTAGAATACCACTGCTACCGAAGCAGGGCAAGAGATCACTCCAAGCGGCAGGCAAAAACCATGGTCCAGTAACAGGCTGAGCTAAGTGCAGGTGGAAGGCAGAAACATGGTTTAGAAACAATCCAGATGGTAGGCAGAGACATCATTGGTAAACAGGCCAGGGTTTGTTAAGGTGGAAGGCAGAGGCATGGTCAATTGAGGCAGCAGGTAAATAAGTATAGATATTAGAAACAAGGAAATGGCAGGCTGTTAAAAATAAGGGATACTAATATTTTAATGACATGATAGCATCGGGAGCAGTCTCTGATGCATAGGCCCAATTGGGAGGGACATTGGGGACAATGAAAATTGGTATTTCTCCTAACTCTCCCTCTGCTACATACTCAACATTTTTTCAGGCATCTTCGGTCTGCTTCTGTGGGAGGAATGTTCTTTGGAAAATGTTGTTCATGCAGTCTGCTCACACAATCAGAGCGAATGCTTTCTGGTGGTGATCCTTGCTGGTGGATCAGGGCAGTGATGACATATAAATTTGAGGAAGGTGGTGGGTATTTCTGTTGACTTTTGATAGGTGACATACACATTATAAATGGCCAAATGGGAAAGGAAAATTGCAACTTTTTATACCAGTAGAGGGACTGTTGTTGGGTTGTTGATAAATAGGGCTATAGCATCTGATAGTTTCCCCCATGAGCCAATTGTAATCATGGATACACTCAGGCTTTGGGTTGGGACTGTATCTTTATCTTCTGTGAATTTCCACCGAGGTTTCATTGTGGATGGTGAACAGGACATACACATCTCTTATGCCTCCACTTCATGACCAATACTTCAACATTCCTCAGACTCGCTCATTCCCCCTTTGTAGCCTTGTGGTCACCAGACTTTGTGGGAAGCCCTTCCTGTTTGTTTGGGTAGTACCGCAGGCCAGGGTTTTCTCAAGGTACCGATGGTGAAAAAGGGCAGGCTTGTATAGTAGGTATCCAGGTAGATGTGATACCAGTTTTTGAACTGTGGAAATGCCAGGTCCCAGAAAAGAAGTCATGCACATATCCTGTGGTTCTTTCACAAAGGTTGTAGAGCTTCAATCCATACCTGCCCTTTTATTGGGAATGTATTGCTTGATTCCAAGCTGGGTAGCAAAGTGTACAAAGGACTCGTCCAGACAGATGTTTTGGTCAGGGATATAAAGTTCAGCAAATCTGTTAGAAAAAAATTAAGTCTCTGACCATCTCCTGTAGTATGTCTGCAGTCTCTGATCATGTCATGTACAGTGGATATAAAAAGCCAACACACCCCTGAAATCTTTAAGGGGGGGGAGTAAACATAAAAAACTAAAATAATGTGGTTGCATAAGTGTGTTCCTGACATTTTCTTAGTCGCATCCTACAGCAAAAGCCATGGTCCGCAGAGAGCTTCCAAAGCATCAGAGGGATCTCAATGTTACAATGTATCAGTCAGGGGAATGGTACAAAAGAATTTCCAAGACATTAGATATACCATTGAACACAGTGAAGACAGTCATCAAGTGGAGAAAATATGGCGCAACAGTGACATTACCAAGAACTGTACGTCCCTCCAAAATTGATGAAAAGACAAGAAGACAACTGGTCTAGGAGACTGCCAAGAGGCCTACAGGAACATTAAAGGAGCTGCAGGAATATCTGGCAAGTACTGGCTGTGTGGTAAATGTGACAACAATCTTCACATGTCTGGGCTATGGGGGTAGAGTGGCGAGACGGAAAACTTTTCTTACGAAGAAAAACATCCAAGCCCGGATAAATTTTGCAAAAACAGATCTGAAGTCTCCAAAAAGCATGTAGGGAAAATGTGTTCTGGTCTGATGAAGCCAGGGTTGAACTTTTTGTCTAAAAGAAATGTTTGGCGCAAAAACAACACTGCACATCACCAAAAGAACACCTTACCCACAGTGAAGCATGGTGGTGGCAGCATCATGCTTTGGGGCTGTTTTTCTTCAGCTCGATTTTATTGTATAAAAGTAGACTGTAAAACAACAGTACATTTTCGCACAGAACTGACAGCAAAAACAAGGCACTTTTGAATAGTACAATACAGAAAAGTATATTAATGTAAGAGAGAGAAGGAATACAAAAAAATAGATTGCGAGTACATGAAATGTGTAAATGATAAGGTAGGTTAAATGATACATCTGTCAACAGTATATGCCATTTAACTTTCACTGGGAATGTTATTAATCATGCAGTAAATGTCTATAATCCCTCCATAACTCCCATTTTTTATCAAATAAGTGCATCTTATCCAATAGGGTATAATGAATGCGTTACATGAGCATTACAGTATCAATTCTGTGTAAAACGGAGGTCAAGGGTACAGCATGGGACTTACAATGTAAGGCAATAGACCATAAAGTGGCAATACATATAGTATGTATCAATCTCATAATGGCATCAGAGACCCCCGGGATATGAGCCCCCAATAAACAGGTCTGCATAGACAATCGTATCTGGGTACCCACCAGTGAGGTAGCCACCTCATATATCTTGCACCAAATCAAAGATAAGATCGGGCAATCCCAAAATATATGAACCAAAGTTCTTGTGAGGCCACAGCCCCGGAAACAGAAGGGGGACGTTTGTGGGAACAGTACATGTATTCTTGATGGGGTGTAATACCATCTGGTTAAAACCTTAAGGGCCATCTCACGAACAGAAAGAGATCTAGAACACTTACATATGTTATCCACCATGGAATCCCAATCCTCATCCGAAAGGGTGATACCACTATCCTCCTCCCATTTTTGTCTGTATAAAGGGGGTGTATGAGAAAGACAGGTCAAAGATTGATGATAACGATCAGAAATAAGACCCCTACCTCTGGGAGAGTCACGACTGATACGTTCAAAAAAGGAAATCGGGGAGGATGGTATAAGGCCAAAATGTGAATTAAAAAAGTGTCTAATATCAAAAAACTTGCGCAGCATATCAAAGGTAATGTACAATCCTCCTCTTTGGAAATCAGATAATCTGATAAGGGAGCAATCATACTACCAACGAAATGTTTGAGGGGAGAAAAAGCTGCAACAAAAGTAGGATCACCAAAAAATGAAACACCTGGGGGAATAAGAGAGACTAGATTCAATTTAATTTTGTATTTGAACCAAAGCGTCAGTGAATGGATCACTATGGAGTTATGGAAAGTAAGCGATCGGGGGGAGATTTTGGACCACAGAATTCCCGGTAAATAGAATGGGCGTATAGACTGAGATTCAAATTTGATCCATGGGGTCTGAGAGTTAATAGTTGCCCATTGTGATAGTTGCGCAAAACGGGCCGAGAAGTAATATAGCCAAAAGTTGGGAAGTCCGAGACCTGTCCGTTGTGAGCGGTACAAAATAGATGAAGCAAAACGTGGACGCTTATTACTCCAGATAAAATTGTTAATAGTCCGCTGAAAGTGGTCCAAAAACGTTTTCAAGACCGGGACTGGAAGTGCTCTAAAAAGATAAAGTAGTTTAGGCAAGATATTAATTTTAACCGCCATGACTCTACCCAGAAAGGAAATATGGTAACCATGCCAAATCTTTAATAGAGTAGAGAGACGTGATACACATGGTGGATAATTGGCAGCAAACATATCCGAGTATCTGGGAGTGAGATTAACACCCAAATAGGATATACGATCCATGACCCAACGAAATGGAAAAGAACTACGGAGAGATGCACTTAGGGAATCAGGAACATTAACAGGCATAATCACCGATTTGGTAAAATTAACAGCGAGACCTGACGCTATAGCAAAATCGTTCAATACGGCACATAAATTAGGCAATGAGGTTAACGGGTTAGTAAGAAAAAGCATAACATCATCAGCATACATGCTTATTTTGAAATGTGAAATTAATAATGGATAGCCAGAAATATCCGGATGTGATTTAATCGCCACTGCCAAAGGTTCCAACACCAGCGCAAACAAGAGGGGTGGAAGAGGACAACCCTGACGGGTGCCTCTACCCAATGTAAAAAAGTCAGAATTACAGCCAGGGAGCCTTATTCTCGTTTTAGGAGAGTCGTATAGGGCGTGTATACCAGCCAAAAACCCATCACTGAAGCCCATTTTCCGTAGCAAGGAAAATAAATAGGGCCAAAGCACACTGTCAAAGGCCTTGTTTATGTCAAGACTCATCAGCAGAACCTCTTTAGAATGTAAATTGGCATCTTGAATAACATTTAGAGTGAGGCGAATGTTATCAGTAATGAATCTGTCAGGAATAAAACCCAATTGGTCTGGAGAGAGCAAAGAGGATATAATAGGGGCCAACCTGTCCGCCAAAATGCGGCTAAATATTTTCAGATCGTTATTCATTACTGAGATTGGTCTATAGTTTTGTGGTGAACAGTGGTCTTTCTGTGGTTTGGGCATTAAAGACATATTAGCCAACAGCATCTCCTCAGGGAACTTACCCCCCTGCAAAACATCATTAAATAATTTTATCAAATAGGGAGCCAACGTAGAGGCAAAGTGTTTATAATAACTAACGGTGAATCCGTCAGGACCCAGTGCAGTAGAACTTTTTAGTGCGCTAATCGCACGAGTTATTTCCTCTATAGTACAAGGGGCATTAAGAGAGGCAATCTGAGAAGGTGTAAGGGCAGGGAGGGGTATAGAATCCAGCCATTAGTCAGATGAAGGAACAGAATCTGACTGGGGAGGAGCTAATAGACCAGAATAAAAGTTTTCAAAATACCCAAAACTTCCTGAGGTAGAGATGAAATAGCACCCGAGGTGGTGCGCAACTTATAGACATGTGGGGGGCACAGAACAAATACCAGTCAATATTGACACAAAATCTTCAGGCGTCTGCTAGAATGCTTAACATGAAGAGGAACTTCATCTTTCAGCATGACAATGACCCAAAGCATACATCCAAATCAACAAATGAATGGCTTCACCAGAAGAAGATTAAAGTTTTGGAAAGGCCCAGCCAGAGCCCAGACCTAAATCCAATCGAAAATCTGTGTGGGTGATCTGAAGAGGGCTGTGCACAAGAGATGCCCTCATAATCTGACAGATTTGGAGTCAGGGGCGGACTGACAACTCATGGGCCCCCCGGGCAATAGGGGATCATGGGGCCCCTGTGTCTTGCCCAAACTCCAAAAAGCCTATGAAAAAGGTACCAGGGGCATCTCATGGGGCCCCCTACTGACCCCAGGCCCTCGGGCAGTGCCCGAGTTTCCAAATGGTCAGTCCACCCCTGTTTGGAGTGTTTTTGCAAGGAAGAGTGGGTAAATATTGCGAAGTCAAGATGTGCCATACTGATAGACTCATAACCAAAAAGACTGAGTGCTGAATAAAATCAAAAGGTGCTTCAACAAAGTATTAGTTTACGGGTGTGCATACTTATGCAACCATATTATTTTAGTTTTTTATTTTTACTTCCCTCCACCTAAAAGGTTACATTAAAGGTGGAAAAAGTTCTGAAATGATTTATCTTTTTTTTACATCACAGAAACCTGACATTTTAACAGGAGTGTGTAGACTTTTTATATCCACTATAGATGTGTAATATAGGGTGCATGTGAATGTTGTGTTATCCATGACTCTTCTTGCTCTCT
This sequence comes from Staurois parvus, assembly GCF_062004578.1. Lineage (NCBI taxonomy): Eukaryota > Metazoa > Chordata > Amphibia > Anura > Ranidae > Staurois > Staurois parvus. The sequence continues at coordinate 871,664 of NW_028318455.1, forward strand.
CCATCCCTGCTGCTGTAACTATACTAGATACATAATTTGTGCTAGGAAAAAGGAAAGGGGAGATTGGGGGGGGGGTTTGGGGTTGTGGAAGCAAATACCGCTACAGCCAGCCGGTTGTTCACACTAGTCTTGCAATGGTTGGAGACTTCAGGGGTGCTGGTGGCTTCCAGCACTTCCTGAATGGTCCAAGAACCCTGGGAGGATGGAGATGACATTATCAGTGAGGATTATAATAGTTTTCATTTTATTTCTCAATATGTATTAGCTCATCCTGTTGTTTAGTTGTATGAGGGGTGACCTCTACTGGACAATCGTCTTTCAATAGGTGTATTTACACCGTTGTTGAACTTGTCTTCATTTACATTCATCTGTCAAATATAGGGTATTATTGCCCTTCTATCATGCGTCTTTGAGCTCCATTAAAATGGAAGACGGAGCCACGCACATGCGCCTTAGTTATTGCACACTGGCGCATATGAAACCGCGCATGTGTCATTATGCTTATTTATATGCGCCTATTTGCATCATCACGCCAATGGTTCCATACCTCTGAAGATGTGTGTGCGCACGTAACGCGTAAGGAGGAGCCTGGACGTCGAGACGCTACGCCGCCGGAGCCACGTGGAGGCCCAGCGGCCATTATTCAGAGTGTCAGGGTTAGTTTGTCTTGCTGACACATCTTTATGATACCTGCCTACTTTGAATTGGATGCTATATTTTTTTAATAAAGCTGCTTTTTATAACCTACTACACTATGGGTGTCCTTCCCTAAACTCCCCTGAGGAGCTTTTGCTTGCAGAATTCTGATCTTGGAATCCTACACCTAACTGGGAAGAGGAGGATCTGTTGCTGCATCCACAGAGGAGGGATCCACTATTCCTGTAACTGGACCAGCTTTATTCTCTTCTGGATTGAGGATCCATGAGCTCTAGATGCACACTGCATTTGTGTCTTTCTTCTGGTGAGTGCGTTTTTCAGCCGTTTCCACACGGATCACCAATTTTGAATCCTCACTTGTCACTGGACACGTTCTTATGACCAAGACTTTAAGTGGACTCATACCTGTTTTACTATCACTACTTTTAGCGCTGCACTATTTTTATGTTATTCTATTTTAAGTACATATTGGTTGCTTAGAGTGCTTAGCCGCTTTCAGGACTAGCGCTCACTGTTGTTCTCCCTATTTGTTCTACTGGACAATCACTCTAAGTACCAGCCTATGTTAGGCACTGTGTGTTCCCTTGGTGTGCTGCCCATATAAACCTTCTCTAAGATGGCTTCTCCCATGGCTTGAAGGAGCATGCATGCTCCAAACACATGCCATGCCCACCGCCTCCAGCAGTGCATACTGATGTCATCCCCATCCTCCCAGGGTTCCTGGACCATTGAGGAAATGCTGTAAGCCAACCAGCACCGCTGAAGATTCCAACCATTGTGGGACTAGTGTGACCAACCAGCCAGCTGCAGAAGTGTCTGCTTACACAGGATAAGCGTTTTTGTGTCAATAGTCCATCAGTAAACCACCAAACTGCTACACGCATAAAGGTGCTGCTTCCCTCTCCTGTTTTTTAGGAAATAATACAACCATTCGAAAGGAAATTCCATTTCTTTATCTCATTCTGATTGCTAATATGCATATTTCTCTTACGTTCATGATGGACACAGCTCTTCTGATTCTTGACCATTGGGTTTATAGCACCATAGGAGTAGAACACTAAATTGAAAAAAAACACAGCACTGCTTATGGGCAGTTCTAGCTGATATAAACCCCCTCTCTGCAGTTATTTCTGCCTTTCAAGAGTAAGGACCTAGTTCCCTGCTGGGACCTGTGATTCCATTGCTTTTTTCCTGTGCAGATCTTCTATCAACAGCTGGGCTGAATAATCTAGATCACATAGTCACCCCACTCTGGTTAACACGCAGACCTTTAGCTGCATGCTGGATTTGCTGTGACAGCCCCATTCTGGATCAGGGCAGTCCAGGGGTGGACTGACCATTCGAGCACTCGGGCAGTGCCCGAGGGCCCGGGTTCAGTAGGGGGCCCCATGAGATGCCCCTGACACCTTTCATTGGCTTTTTCATAGGCTTTTTTGGGTATGGGCAAGGACACAGGGGCCCCATGATCCCCTATTTCCCGGGGGCCCCATGAGTTGTTAGTCCGCCCCTGGGGCAGCCAGTGAGTTAAATGTCTCCCATGGACACATATGACCAAGCTCAGGAGTCCATGTCACAGTGTTACCCTGGCCAACATCCCCCACTTCAGTGGAGAGTAGTATCTGTCATGGAAGCCTTACCCGCACTCTGCACTGGATCAGTAAGTAGATGCCCCCTCACCCTTCCTGACATATGGGGCTTGCCTGACTGCGATGTGTATTCATCTCTCCTCCATGGGTCCCTTGCTGGGCGTGCAGACCCATGGCAGTCCTGCGGAGGCCATGCCCTCCTTTCCTCTGAAGATGGTGCCAGATTTTCATCTGAATGAGGACATTGTCCTGCCGTCCTTGTGTCCACAGTTGTCACATCCTAAGGAGGTTGCATTGCACTCCTTGAATGTGGTCCGGATGGTTCATGTGTGCTGATCTGCTATCGCCTTCTGGAGGTTGAATTCTCTTTTTGTGCTCACAGACAGTCCAAGTCAAGGTCTGGCGGCCTCTTTTGCTACTCTATCTCATTTGACAGACATTCTGGTGTATGCCATTAAGGGTCAGGTTACGCCCTTACACATTGCAGCACACTCCACCAGGTCATTTAATGCCTCCTAGTTGTCTGCACTCTTTTAAAACAATTCTACAAGTTGATGTATTTGCATCATAAGAGCTGTGGAAATGTGGAATGAGTCTGTAGGGAGTCTCAAGAGTTGGTTCTGGCCAGCTCAGTAGATTGTTTTAAAAAAAAAAAAAAAGCCTGGATTCTTTCCTCGATACACATACTATAATTGGATACTAACATACTATATATAAGGGATCAGGAAGGATTTTTTTCCCCTGCAGGAGCAAATTGGATCATGTTTTGCTGGGTTTTTTTGCCTTCCTCTGCATCAACTGTGGGTATAGGATCATAACTTTTTTTTTTTGTTAACTACATGTACTTTTGTCTTTTTTCAGCCAGACTAACTAACTATCCTCAGATGGTTGTTTTGGCTGCAAGGTTTTGCAGGCTGTGGTTTTGGGTTCCTTGTTTTTTGCTTTCTCTCCCCTTTTTGAGACACTGCTTTGGAATGCCTCATTAGCCAAGAATCAGAAGAGCTGTGTCCATCAATGAACTCAGAGAGAGGTATTTTAAGTCGAGTAACAAAAATCTTGTTTTCCCTAGCTGATAAATCACAAGCATATTTTCTGTGTCTGCCATACACTTTAAAATCACATCCATGAATATTAAAAGGTTAAATTGCCCAAACAAGAGAGATTCCCTATGAAGAGATGTAAATTTCAAGAAACCCACTTTACCAGTCTAAACACACTTTTTTTTTTATTCAGTTTTAAAATTAAAATACAAAGCTGGGTTTATTGGGCATTCCCAGGCTCAGTCTAGTACATGAGTAAATCACAACCAAAACACATCTAACAACCAACTAAAAGGGTATGCTCATCCACCATGTAGGATTACTCACAGTATCCTTAAACAAAGGAACTCAGGGTCCTACATGGAAAAGAATAGGAATTGCCTAAGTGATGGAACAGCAGTTAAATTACAAGGGTCACCAGAAATCCCAGGGGCTGAGATATCAAGAACAACCGGTTGAGAGCTAAATTGAGTATGGAACGCATGTTTAAGCTGCAAGGACTAAAGAAATGTGTGTTAGGGAGATTATACTGTTGCGTCAGGCTATCAAAAGTCCTCAGCCCTCCCCCTGCACAAATCTGATCAAGGTATTTGATGCCCCTCTCTGGTCAGACATGCGGATCAGGTATCGAGAAAAATTACAGCAACTCATAATAAACCATAAGGGAGTATATTGAGAGATATGCCCGGGGGGGGGGGGGGGGGGACAGGATGTCCAACCTGAGCCATCGACCAAACTCTCAGTACAGTTTTCATCGCTGCTGTTAGGAGAAGATGGGGGAACAAGGCCACGATATAGGAGGGTTTTATAGGATCCCAAGCAGGATCCTAATCAGATTTGAATTAATTTGAAAAAGTTTTAAAAATAAAAACCAATAAACAATATACACCAATAAGAAAAATTAATAATAGCGCCTATGGTCAAAATTATATAACTTACTAATAGTGTACCAGCTGCAAAAAATCACCATATATAAAGTGTACCAATAAATAAATAATTTGCGCTAGTAAATGTGTATAAATATATAAATGTATATAAAGAAATCATCAAATCATAAGTCCAGAAAAAAATATATATATGCCAATACCACAAAAAAATATAAAAAAACTTTTAAGTGCAAAAAACTTTTGTGCAAAAAAAGTGTCTAAATATGAAAAATTTCACCAAAAAACCTTGATAATATAATGGCAGATCATCCATAAATATATCTTCAAAAACGGAAACTCTGCAACACACCGATCCTCATCGATCGAAATAACAGGATGAAAAACTTTGTAGTTAATCGAAAATCCACTTCTCCAATAGATAAAGGACCACCTTCAAACGTATCCATGGGGGGAAATGCCAAGCACTCGAGAGAAACAGAAAGACTTCATGGTGCAATATTATAAAAACCAATTCCTTTATTAGGTACTCATTGCACTTACTCAAGAGGTGTCCCAGCCGACACCAGCATCAACAGCATAACAGCAATCACATAAACGAGCCTGGCTACTCAGCACATGCGCAGTAGCTGGCAGCCAAAAACGTAATGACGTCACATCAATCAAGCTCCGCCGTACGCGTTTCGTCATCGACGTCCTCACGGAGCAGATAGATGTGAGACGTCTCAACCTCCTTAAATATTCACTCACAGGAAACGAACAGCTGACATCAATGGGGAATCAAGCAAAGCAAGTCGCCCCACAGATGACAGGAGTCCACAAAGGATATACAATGTATCCAATATATTTGCCATCACAAGCAAAAAAACTTTAAAACAGAACAAAAATAGAATAAAAAGAAATTTAAATAAAACACTAATGATAAATAAATTAAATAAATAAATACATTAACAGGCCTGCACCCTCTAAGACTGTGTTTCAAAAAGGGAACTTAAAGGGCCAGTAACACTTTAAACACAAATAAAAGGGAACTCTAGTAATAATACAAAAATAATGCAAAAATTGTACAAAAAACATACAATCTCCCATATATCATCTTTAAACAGTTGCCTATATAAAAATATACTTAAAATAACATAAAAATTAAAAATTTGTGAGAAAACAATTCAAATCTATATCGACATTTAACCCAAATGGTTGCAAGGAATTTAGTTCATAAATCCAAAACGTCTCTTTTTTGGAAATCTCATTAACCAAATCCGAGCCCCTCCAATGGGGTTTTACCATCTCGATCCCATAAAAGGTAAGTAAGCTCGGATCACAATTATGTACCATTTTGAAATGTTTGGATACACTATGTTTATCAAATCCTTTTACTATGTTTCTTATATGTTCGCCTATTCTTGTTTTTAAACATCTCCCAGTTCTCCCAATATATCTCAAATGACATGGACATTCTAAAACATAAATCACATGTGTAGAATTGCATGTAATCAGGGATTTAATATCATATTCTTTTTTGGAAAATGAAGAGCAGAATGACTTTCTTTTTTTATTATTACCAACTTTTACAGTCCTACAAACTTTACACTTCGTACAAGGAAAAAAACCATTTAAATTTGGAAACAGATCGAACTTTTTTGGGGGTTCGATGACATTGCGAGCCAGTTTCATCCTAAGAGACTTATTTTTCTTATAAATGAATTTAGGAGTTTTAGATAAGAATTTATTTAGTATATCATCTTTTAACAAAATGGGCCAATATTTTTTAAAAATTCGTTCAATATTTTTGTATTGCATATTATAGTTAGTAATAAAGGGTACATTATTTTCAAATCCCAAATGAGCCTTTCTATTTCCAAGAAACGTCTCCCTATCTTTAATACTAATCGAATTTCTCTCTTTAATCAAAAAGGTCTTATCATACCCTTTCTCTATAAATCTTTCAATTAACACCTCAGATTGATCGAAAAAATCTTTGTTAGCGCTACAATTTCTTTTTAATCTAGTAAACTGACTTTTTGGAGTGCTATATAACCAATTTGGATGATGTCCACTAGAAATAGGTATATAGCTATTTTTGTCCACTTCCTTGAAGTAAGTTTTGGTACAAATTTGGCCATTATCTTTATATAGGACCAGATCCAAAAAATTAATTTGCTCAAAATCACTCATAACAGTGAATCTCAATCCATAGCGGTTCATATTAATATATTCCATAAAGGAATCGAGCTTTTCTCTGGATCCATCCCATACCATTATAATGTCATCAATATACCTCTTGTATAGCGCCATCTCTGGCCATTTATTGAAAATACTTTCTTCCTCCCATTTATCCATTACCAGATTTGCCACACTGGGAGCATACTTAGCTCCCATGGCAACACCCTTACATTGCTGAAAAAAAAGTGTTGTTGTACCAAAAGAAATTGTTATTCATCGCAAATTCAAGTAATTCAACAACAAATTTCCTCTGCGATCTTTTCAGGAGTGATTTATGTTTAAGGGCCCATTTTACCGCATTAATTCCATCATTTTGATCGATGTTAGTATATAAAGATTCTACATATATAGTAACCAACATACAATTATCAACATTATGTAATTCTTTAAGGATGTTAATAAGATGTCCACCATCTCTCAGAAAAGCCCTATTTGTCATAACAATGTTTTTCAGAAAAGTATCAACATATTCACCAACTCTTGCAAATAAAGAATTTATCCCACTCACAATGGGTCTCCCCGGTGGGTTCTCCTTATTTTTGTGTATTTTTGGTAAATAGTATATAGTAGGTATTTTCGGATGTTTAATCTTTTTCAGTTAATACCCCCAACTCTTTTCCTTTGTTAATAATACACTTAAGTAGTAATTTAAGTTTCTTAGTGGGATTTTTTTTGCAAAATTTTATATGTATCTTCAGATTGTAATAATCTCTTCATTTCTTTTTCATAGTCATTCTTATTTAAAACAACAATACTTCCCCCTTTATCAGCACTTCTAATTACTATATTCTTTCTCTTTTCAAGATCCTCAATACCCAATTTTATATCTGGTGGAATACAGTACGAATTTTTAACATTAATACTCTTAATCTCATTTTCTACCATATTTTTAAATACCTCCAGAAAAGCATTACCAGAAATCTTAAGGTTAAATGTAGAAGCATTTTTTAAACCACTATTTTGAAAACCATGAGAAGATGAAGTAGGATTGTTTCCTTGAGATTTATTCAATTCAAAAAAATTTTTAATATTAAGTTTTCTCACAAATTTTTGCAAATCAATAAAAACATCGAATTTATTTAAATTCGTCCTAGGTATATATTTCAAACCAAGGTCCAAAACTTTAATTTCTCTTTCAGAAAAAGTAACATCACTCAAGTAATAGATTCCTGCCCCTATTATTCTCTTTTTGTCTCCTTCCTCCTCTTTTGCCTCTGTATTTCTTGTTCCCTCTTCTCTGCCATAATTCCCTTGTTCTCTCCAATCTTTCTCCTGTGGTCTGTAACCCCTTGGTGCCATATTCCACCCCCGGTGATGGTATGAAAAACCCCCCCTCGATGGAAAAAAATTTTGGTTTTGATAACCTCCTCTCCTATATCCATTACCCCTATATCCACCTTGACCTCTATAGTTGGAAAAACCTCTTGAAGGTCTACCACTATATTCATATTGATGAGGTGATTTATCATGAACATTTTCAGGTGTTCTATTGCCAGAATTCTGAAATGTCACTTTTTGTTTAGGAGGAGATATAGTGGTTTGATTAAATTAGGTATAATAATTTTTTCAGGTGTAGAAAGTTGGGAGTCACACCCATCTGTAGTGATCTTATCTTGCCATTTATACACTCTATTATTCCTATAATCTTCATGTCTCTTTTATATTTTTTAACCTTTTTGTTTTTAGTATCCTTATCGACTTTAACAATATGATCCTGTAAATTCTTTGATCGATCTTTATAATCATTGGTATCTGCAAAAGGTAACATCACATCCTTCAACTCTTTAATTTTAAAGTCTACTTTCCTCAATTTAACCTGTCGCCTTTTTATAATTAATTCCAATAAACTGCTTTCACAATGGTTAAAAAACTGAAACCACTCATCTACTAATTCTCTATCATCCATCCCATCATTGGCAGGTATATCCCATCTCAACCTCCTGGGAGTAATTTTCTCTTTTAGATAGAGATCCAAAGTATTCACATCCCACCATATTTTAATTTGCTTCTCCAAAAGATATTTTAAACTTTTGAAATTTTCTTCTAAATTCATATTATTTGAAATACCCATGGGATTGAAAACTTCACTAAAAAAATATCCATGGCTGCCAATTATAAAATCCCTCTAAAAAGAGAAATTACTAAAAATAAGAAAAATTAATAATAGCGCCTATGGTCAAAATTATTTATTTAAAAAAATAAAGTTTTTTTGCTTGTGATGGCAAATATATTGGATACATTGTATATCCTTTGTGGACTCCTGTCATCTGTGGGGCGGCTTGCTTTGCTTGATTCCCCATTGATGTCAGCTGTTCGTTTCCTGTGAGTGAATATTTAAGGAGGTTGAGACGTCTCACATCTATCCGCTCCGTGAGGACGTCGATGACGAAACGCGTACGGCGGAGCTTGATTGATGTGACGTCATTACGTTTTTGGCTGCCAGCTACTGCGCATGTGCTGAGTAGCCAGGCTCGTTTATGTGATTGCTGTTATGCTGTTGATGCTGGTGTCGGCTGGGACACCTCTTGAGTAAGTGCAATGAGTACCTAATAAAGGAATTGTTTTTTTTAATATTGCACCATGAAGTCTTTCTGTTTCTCTCGAGTGCTTGGCATTTCCCCCCATGGATACGTTTGAAGGTGGTCCTTTATCTATTGGAGAAGTGGATTTTCGATTAACTACAAAGTTTTTCATCCTGTTATTTCGATCGATGAGGATCGGTGTGTTGCAGAGTTTCCGTTTTTGAAGATATATTTATGGATGATCTGCCATTATATTATCAAGGTTTTTTGGTGAAATTTTTCATATTTAGACACTTTTTTTGCACAAAAGTTTTTTGCACTTAAAAGTTTTTTTATATTTTTTTGTGGTATTGGCATATATATATTTTTTTCTGGACTTATGATTTGATGATTTCTTTATATACATTTATATATTTATACACATTTACTAGCGCAAATTATTTATTTATTGGTACACGAAACAATATACACCGCACAAAAAAGAAAAAAATTCAGCAACAAAAAAAAAACCCTCCACACAGAGCATACCTAAGTGAATTTGAAACAATAAGTGAGTAAATGGCATAATAACAGCTGAAAAAAATTTTACTTTATATATGGCCTTAGCTTAAAGGAACAATGAAGCTATACCTAAAAGGGCCTGAAATCTAACTCAATACTGAACTCATATGATCTAACCAAGGTGCCCAAATTGCTTCAAACCTCTTTGATTTCTAAGAAAGAATCGAGTTTCCAGTTGCATAGGGTCGGAGGATGTGGCGAAGACCATTTAAGGGCCATTCGCCCTCGGGCCACGAACAGTGCATGTACTGGTGGCTTAAAGTGTTACTAAACCCAGGACCTGCATTCTCTATATTTGGTCTTAGACAGTACACAGAAGTACAATTATTTTAATAAATATAAACTGCTAAATACCTTTTCTCATCAGCAATTAGAGCAGTCTTGTGCCTTCTATCAGTGTCCAGTTGAGCTTGTAGGAGGAGTTTTCTATCTGCTCTGGGAGGATGCGGAACCCCTGACCTCTATCTGGACAGTGCTGATTGGCTCTGTGCTGATCACATGCACTCTCCCAAGAAGAAAAAAAACCTTTACAACAATACACAGCAAACTGAGCATGTGCAATGTGACTCCACATGATATGTCTTATCAGGAGATGAGGGGACACTGGAAGAAGGGGAGGATCACAGATATCAGGATCAAACCGCCTTTTAAACAATGCAGAGGATTAACCCCTTAGGTTCCACAGTGAGTATAACAAGCATGCTTTACTGCATGTACAGACTGATTTTACTGTTGTGGGTTTAGTACACATTAAGCACAGTAAATTCAATGCAGCCCAATAAGTATCGGAGTGGATCCACTAAAATATTCACATCTAAAAGCCCATTAATTGTGCCCACAACTTCAGCCCAATACCTCTGGAGTTTAGGACAATGCCACAATAAGTGCATCAGGGACCCCGAATTACCACATCTAGGATAGGCTGGTCAGGTTTTAAATCAATAGCATGCAGAAATTCTGAGGTCCTATACACCTATGAAGAAAAAAATCTGTTAGCCTGTACAAAAGAGAGTGAGACAAGGAGAATTGCTTGAAGCATCTCCTCCCAGACATGGTTCAGAATAGGCCCAATATCCTGTTCCCACTTTGCCCTGAAAGGCAGAGGGACTTTATGGTGTTCTCTAAAAGGGATAAATAAGTAGCTGAGTTGAGGCCTTTGGCGGAAGTCTCTGTCCAACACTGGCACCAAGGAAAGCAAAACTAGAAGAAAATTGAGCATGCAAGGCATGATGCAGCTGTAAATATTGATAAAACCACTTAGGGTTCAGAGAATTCCCTTATCAACTGTTTAAAGGATTTAACGAATGAACCAATCTCATATAATTGTGAATGAGTATGAACTGCTGCCCCCTCCCACCTCTGAAAGTCCTGCAGGGTAGATAACTTAGGGGACCTGTCATTACCCCATATAGGGGTATATTAAGTAAGGAAAAAATCCCATAATGACTTTCTAACAGCTTCCCATACCTTGAACACAGAGGTGGGCATTTTGAAAAGAGCAGAGCAAGCCAACAGCCCGTCCAGGGCATGCAGAGGTCAGCATCCGTGAAACGTGCAAGAAATTGAATGGTATGAAGTGTTGCTAACTGGATCAAACCACCTTTTAAACAATGCAGAGGATTAACCCCTTAGGTTCCACAGTGAGTATAACAAGCATGCTGCAAGGAAATAAATTATTGGCTTAGGAGCAGCTAATCCACCAACATCTTTTGGATATTGTAATAGTTCCAGTTTGATGAGCGGAACCTTATTCCAGAAAATTAGGTTTCTAAATACACCATTAACCTTAGTAAAATTCTTCAGTCGAAGCTAAAGTGGGAAATTATGTAAAATAATAAAAAATTATATGGATGCCACAGCTGTTATATAAGTTTATACAGTCTGTTACAGAAAGGGGAAGCTTACACCAGACCTTGCTTTGGATTTTAAACCTTGTCAACAATGAGAGAACATTACACACACTATTTTGCTAAAGTATTGGGACGCCTGCCTTTACATGCACATAAATTTTAATGGCATCCCAGTATTAGTCTGTAGGGTTCAATATTGAGTTGGCCCACCCTTTGCAGCTATAACAGCTTCAACTCTTTGTTGTCTGATATCATTTGGAGGATGACGAGTGTATTTATAAATGTATATTCCCACAGCAAGTAGTCCAACAGTTCTTTTCTAAAGAGAGATTTAATGGGCTCAACAACAATTTATAAGACAGAGGTACAGATAAGGCAGATGACAGGGTACTTAGAATATTCATGCAATTATCAGACACCTTCAGAGGACCCACTTTTTCCTGTCCCAACTCAACCAAAAAACTTTCCCTAATATATACCTTTTTCTATTGACCAAAGTGTTGGCCAATCTGATTGTTTGGTTTTATGAGCATGTTTGATCCTACGTGTTACAGGCAATGTGTCTAGAACAGCTGTTTGCATAGATTTTAATTAAAAAGTTAAATAGATACTCCTTGTCTTGTTAATGGTAAAACTGCAATATTTTTAACATCCTTGTACAAAGGGGGACACGATACCCACTTTGAAATTCTCTTCACCATACACAAGTACACTATGAATATTTAAGACGCCTTAAACCCCTTTACCATATACTTCTCAAACTGTTTAAGGGAAAATTGCATGTTTTTACCCTTCTTGCATAGGTAAACACTCCACCTCTTTAACCACCTTCCGCCCGCCCTATAGTACAATGACGGGCGCAAAGTGGTTCTCTCGTTCTGATAGGACGTCATACGACGTCCTACCATCCTCACTGCGCATTTGCGGCTCAGGGAGGGCGCAGCGATCGCCGGTGCGCTGTGTCCCTCGGACACAGCGGATCACGGAAAGAGCCGAAGATGTCGGCTCGGTCATGTGATCAGCTGTGTCCAATCACAGCTGATCACATGTAAACACGGAAATCCTGGTTATCGGCATTTCTCTCCTCTGGAGCTGTCACGCTGACAGCTCGAGAGGAGAGGAGAGCCGGTAATCTGTTTTCCGCAGAGGGGACATGTACACTGATCATCAGGGCACTGATGATCAGTGTGGCCCCAGAAGTGCCCCCTGTCAGTGCTCATCAGTGCCACATCAATGCCACATATCAGAGCACATCTGAGCTTTCAATGTCACCCATTAGTGGCAGTCAGTGCCACCTATCAGTGCTGCCAGTCAGTGTCACCTATCAGTGCGCATCAGTGCCGCCTAACAGTGCCAGTCAGTTTGCCTATCAGTGCCAGTCAGTGCTGCCTATCAGTGTCATGTATCAGTGCTGGCTTTCAGTGCCCATCAGTGATGCCTGTCAATGCCCATCAGTGCAACCTACCAGTGCCTCCTCATGAGTGCCACCTATCAGTGTCCATCACTGCAGCCTCATTAGCGCACATCAGTGAAGGAGAAAAATCACTTATTTACAAAATTGTATAACAAAAACTAAGAAAAAATGTCAAAATTTTCAGTGTTTTTTTAAGAAAAAATAAAAATCCCAGAGGTGATTAAATACCACCAAAAGAAAGCTCTATGTCTCATAAAAATGATAAAAATTTCATATGGGTACAGTGTTGTATGACCGCGCAATTGTCATTCAAAGTGTGACAGCGCTGAAAGCTGGAAATTGGCCTGGGCAGAAAGGGGGAATAAGTGCCCTGTAGGCTAGTGGTTAAACAGGCTATTTCTCATAAACAAGGGCCTCATTAATATTTAAGACCTTTCCAAATCTAATCACACAAACTTGCATTTTACAATGCTGATAGATTTGCAAATAAGCTGGTCTGAAACTCCCCAACTTTCCACATATTTATCCAAAGGAGATCTTATTCTATCCCTTTGATATTAAAAAATGCCGTTTGTCTGGTCCACTATGAGTGCCAACTTCACATACATGAATGTATATACAGTGCATTTACTCATATTTTATATATATATATATATAGTTATATCTATGATGCACACATTTTATATGCCTACATATTCCCCCATTAGGAGCGGTTCTCATTAGAACTGATCCATAACCAATCAAACTGCTCAGACATTTCCTGCTCTTAATACTGATGCCAGCTCTATACTTTCCTTATTTCCCTGGATTGTTCTTAATTGTCTTTTCACACAACAATATAAACGAAACCGTAAACATAATAAACACAAAAATCTTTGAAAGAGATTGCAATAGTGGGTGAGTGAACGTGTTATAGGGTATTCTCCACAAGGGCTCCTGAAATTATTTTGAAATTGTATTAGAACTGATGATGTTTTTCTTTACCAGTTCTTGTAACTCTATAATTTTCCTACTATTCTTCTTAAATAATGTATCCAATTCAACTGTAAGTGATGGTATTTTCTTAAATAAAGGAGAGATCACAGATTCCCAGTTGCCAAGATCAGTTTTCTCAATGTCCACAGATACATGATTCATCTGAATATTTGCTCGAATGTCCTCATCTCCAATTGTCAACAGTCCATCAGTGAGGTTCACACAGCAATCAGTGATAGGTGTCTAGCACTGAATTTGTCTCTGCCAATTAAACGCGGGAACCCCTAATGCACAGACCTTTGAGTCATCTCCATGAATTATTCTTTTTACAAGCCAATTCATATTTCTGCAGTTGAACCATGTAATTCCCAGAATATGTAGCAGCACAGCCATCAACATACTCCAGCTGCTCAAAAGAACAGGAATAAAGTCAGGCTTGGCCATGTTGGGTACAGCAGTTAGGGTCCATAATGGGTTCTCCTTAACGATGAGTCTGCTTTGTGGTAGCAGTTGTTTCAGTACATTAATGCCACCTCACCAAGAATGATCATCTTTTACAAAGATAAGGGTGTTGTTGGCCATGTAGGAATGTCGACGGTCAGAGATATTTCCTGCTTCCCGATTTGATCTTTATTGCAAAGAGTATTCAGGCTCCTTATTTTAGCAAGAACAAAGTTCTTACAGGTAACACCACTATCTTGATTAGATTGAATAATAAAGTCAAGTTCATTATCCTTGGTCGTTCTCCTTGTTTAATTTCTTGAAGTCCTTGGCTCAGGTGTTCACTCTACAAGTTCCCTATCATACCACAGATTTGGATACATTATTGGTTTGAAGTGTTTTATTCAATGCACTCACTGACATTTGAATATCCTGCAAATCTGCAGCAATGGTGTGAATGTTATCAATGTAAATTTTAATTTCAGCTAGAGTGTTAAAATCCACTCTTCCCCCTTTAACCCCTTGACGCTGACGTAACACAAATATGCGGCCTCACGGACCTGGGATTTTTTCCGTGGGGCCTGGGATTTTTTCCGTGGGGCCGCATATTTGCGTACCTGTCTTTGTGTTGGGAGCGCGCCCCTCAGCGCGCTCCCAGCACCGAGACCGCGGTGTCACTGAGAGCACTGAGTCCCGTTCTAACGATCGGGACCCGGGACTCCCGGTCCCGGGTCACATGATCGCTGTGATAGCCTCTGATTGGCTATCACAGTGATCAGTCACTGTGCAGCCCGGCCCCCTTGTTTTTTTTCTCTCTCTCTCTCTATGAATGGAGAAGAGAGATACATTGTATCTCTCGAACTCCTGTCAGAGAGAAGAAAAAAAAAGTTTGTAAAAAAAAAAAAAAAGATAAATAAATAAATATTAAAAAAATAAAAGAAAAAATAAAAAAAAATACCTAGATCAAGGTTTGATCTAGTTCAGTGCCAGGGTTAGTGTTTAGGTCAGGGTCAAGGTCAGGATTTAAAAAAAAATTGGTATCAGTGTCAGTTAGTGTTAATGTCAGTGTCAGTTAGTGTTAGTGTGTTTTAGGTAAAAAAAAAAAAATACAAAAACAAAATGCGCACTATGGTTTCTGGGCTGTACTACGCGTACAAACAACAAATAACATACACATATATGGTATCACTGCGATCGTCAAGAGCTGGAGAATTTATTTTGGGTTGCTCTTTGGTGGTAGGTTATGGTCATAACAAGAAACACATAGCTAAATAAAAAAAAAAGGATTTTTTTTACTATTTTTGGCCAGTTTTCCTTTGATAATAAAAAAAAAATCAGGAGATATCCATTACCATTTACCACCAAATGAAAGCCCAATTTGTCCTGAAAAAATCAAGGTATAATCCACCTGGATGTGCAAAGTAGTTGTGATGATATGTACGGTTTTGCTATCACATGTCAACGGTGCAGAATTGTGCTTAGGCCTTTAGATTTGTTTTACCCTTAGGCGTGAAGGGGTTAAGCAGTATCTGCTGTAATCAACCCACAAAATGTTGTTCTCTTATATTTACACTCTCTAAGTTAGCCCTATTCCAAGATAAACTACCCAAACTGAGTCCTGATATTATATCAGTACCCATATCCCTCTTTGGAACCTTCTTAAAATTGAGCCCTTCTGTAGCATCCTAAAATAAGTTTAGATGTGTTTAGGGGTGGACTGACCATTCGGGCATTGCCCGAGGGCCCGGGGTCAATAGGGGGCCGTAAGAGGATCACTGTCCAGTGACAGTGTGGGGAGCAGAGGAGGAGGCAGTCTCAGATCCCGACCCAGAAGTAGCTCACTTGTCACTTCCACGTGGTGGCAGAGTGAGTCGGCTGACAGGAGGGGAGGCTTCCACCTGCCTTGTTGAAATCCATGCAGGGAAATCGGTGGTGCCACTGTCCCTCCACTGCACCGATCATCCCTGACTGTGCATTGGAGAACCATCCTGGGCCCCCCCCCCATGTGCTCCTCATCCCCCCCCCCCCCCCGCAGGTCTCTGATGCCTCGTATTCTCTGACAGTGTCCAGCCCCTCCCCCCATCCTCCACGGCAGAGCAGAGAAGAAAGGATCTGCTCTGCCTCCCCTGTCCAGATCAACCGACAGCTCTGTAATGCTTCTGAATGTACACTCTCTCTCTCTCTCCCCATCCCTTCCTCTCTCCCTCTCCCTCCCTCTCACATCCATTCCTTTCTTCCTCCCTTTTCTTCCTTCCTCCATCCCCTCCCTTCATTATTTCATCCCTCCCTCCCCCTCTCTCTCTCTCCCTCACCCTCTCTCTCCCTCACCCTCTCTCTCCCCCTCCCTCTCTCTCTTCCTCCCACCTCCCTCTCTCCCCCCTCCTCCCTCCTCCCTCTCTCCCCCCTCCCTCTCTCCCCCCCCCCTCCCTCCTCCCCTCTCCCCCCCTCTCTCCCCTCTCTCTCCCCCCCTCCCTCCTCTCTCCCCCCCCTCCCTCCTCTCTCCCCTCCCTCCTCTCTCCCCCCTCCCTCCTCTCTCTCTCCCCCTCCCTCCCCCCCCCTCCCTCCCTCCTCTCTCCCCCCTCCCTCCTCTCTCTCTCCCCCTCCCTCCCCCCCCCTCCCTCCCTCCTCTCTCCCCCCTCCCTCCTCTCTCTCTCCCCCTCCCTCCTCTCTCTCTCCCCCTCCCTCCTCTCTCTCTCCCCCTCCCTTCCTCCTCTCTCTCCCCCTCCCTCTCTCCTCTCTCTCCCCCTCCCTCTCTCCCATCCATTCCTTCCTTCCTCCCTTTTCTTCCATCCCTTCCCTTCATTATTTCATCCCTCTCTCCCTCCCCCCTCTCTCTCTCTCCCTCTCCCTCCCTCCTCCCTCTCTCTCTCTCTCTCCCTCCTCCCTCTCCCTCCCTCCTCCCTCTCTCTCCCTCCCCCCTCCCTCTCCCTCTGGGGGGGAAGGGGGGCTCTCTCTCATCCATTCCTACCTCCATCCACTCTCTCCCTTTTCTTCCTTTCTCCATCCCCTCCCTTCATTCTTTCCTCCCATCCCTCCTTTAATTTCCTTCATTCCTTCCGCTCTCTCGCTATCTCTGTCTCCCCCTCTCCTCTCCCTCCCCTCTCCTCCTCCCTCTCCCTCCCCTCCTCCCTCTCTGTCTCTCTCCTTCCGGGGGGAAGGGGGGGCCCTCTCTCTCATCCATTCCTTCCTCCATCCACTCTCTCCCTTTTCTTCCTTTCTCCATCCCCTCCCTTCA
This sequence comes from Staurois parvus, assembly GCF_062004578.1. Taxonomy (NCBI): domain Eukaryota; kingdom Metazoa; phylum Chordata; class Amphibia; order Anura; family Ranidae; genus Staurois; species Staurois parvus. The sequence continues at coordinate 889,052 of NW_028318455.1, forward strand.
TTCTTTCCTCCCATCCCTCCTTTAATTTCCTTCATTCCTTCCGCTCTCTCTCCCTCCCCCTCTCCCTCTCCTCTCCCTCCCCATCTCTCCCCCCCCTCTCCTCTCCCTCCCCCCTCCTCTCCCTCCCCCCCTCCTCTCCCTCCCCCCCCCTCCCCTCTCTCCCTCCCCTCTCTCCCTTCCTTCCTCCCTCCCCTCTCTCCCTTCCTTCCTCCATCCATTCCCTCCCTCCCTTTTCTTCCTTCCTCCATCCCCTCCCTTCATTCTTTACTTCCTTTCTGTTCCCTCCCTTCCTTTCTTCCTCTCCTCCCTCCCCTCCTTTCATTTCCTTCCTTCCTCCCTCTCCTCCTTTACCTTCATTACTTTGGCCATTTCCTTCCTTCCTTTATCCATTCCCTTTTCTTTCTTCCTCCCTCCCTCCCCCCCTTCTTCCTTCCTTCTTTTCCTCCCCTTTCTTCGTCCCTTCCTCCATCCATTCCCTCCCATTTCTTCCTTCCTCCATCCTCTCCCTTTATTCGTTCCTCCCTCCCCTCCTTTCATTTCCTTCCTTCCCTTCCCTCACCCTCCTTCCTTCCTTCCTCCATCCATTCCCTCCTTCCCTTTTCTTCCTTCCTTCCTCCATCCATTCCCTCCTTCCCTTTTCTTCCTTCCCTTCCTTCATCCATTCCCTTCCTTCCTCCCTCCCTTTTCTTCCTTCCTTCCCTCCCATTCCTTCCTCCATCAATTCCCTCCCTTTTCTACCTTCCTCCATCCCCCTCCCTCCCTCCCATTTCCTTCCCTCCTCCCTTACTTCTTTCTTTCCTTCCCTCCCCTCCTTTCATTTCCTTCCCTCCTTCCTTCCTTCCTTTACCTTCATTACTTTGTCCATCTATTTTTTTTTTCCTTCCTTCCTCCATCCCCTCCCTTCATTCTTTCCTTCCCTCCTTTTTCCTTCCTTCCCTCTCCTTTCTTCCTCCATCTATTCCCTTCCTTCCTTCCTCCCCCCTCCTTCCTTCCTCCATCTCCTCCCTTCATTCTTTCCTCCCTCCCCTTCTTTCATTTCCTTCCCTCCTCCCTCCCCTCCTTTTCTTTCTTTCCTTCCTCCCTCCCTTCTCTCCCCTTCCTTCCTTCCCTTCTTTACCTTCATTAGATTGTCCATCCATTTTTTCCTTCCTTCATTCCTCCATCCCTTTTCTTCCTTCCCTTCCTTCCTCCATCCCCTCACTTCATTCTTTCCTCCCACCCTTCCTTCCCTCTCCTTCCTCCCTCCATCTATTCCCTCCCTTTTCTTTCTTCCTTCCTCCATCCATTCCCTCCCTCCCTTTTCTTCTTCCCCTTCCTGCCTCCATCCCCTCCCTTCTTTTTTCCCACCCTTCCTTCCCTCCTCTTTCTTCATCCATTCCCTCTCTCCCTTTTTATTCCTTCCTTCCTTATCCTTCATTCCTTCCTCCATCCATTTTATTTCTTTTCTTTATTCCTTCATTCCTCCATCCATCCCCTCCCTTCATTCTTTCCTCCCACCCATCCTTCCCTCCCCTTTCTTCCTTCCTTCTTTCCCTCCATCCATTCCCTTCCTTCCAATATAAGGGGGTACAGGTTCTGTTTATTCATCCTAATCTAATGACAGCCCAACATATACTAGTACTCCCTGTTCACTCCCTACTGACACTGTCCACTGCCCCCACAAAATCATTGTGAAAAAAATACAGAAATAAATTGTAAAAAAATAAAATAAAAATTCTGACACCTACACCATTGCTCTGCTGACCCCATCCACTGGCCACCCAAAAGCATTTTGAAAACAAAAATGATAAAAATAATAAAACATTTGTAAATAAAAAATAAAATTGTAAAAAAATAAATAAAATACTAATAAAAATAAAGAACTACTGACACCATCCTACACATACTACCCACAGCCATACACTCCGCACTCCTCTCCCTGTACATTCTACGCACTGTCATACACACCACACTGTACATTTCCTATTTAACATTACCTCATTCTGCACTATATGTCATCTCAGACACTATTTAACCACACCCTTTTAAGCCATGCCCACTTTTTAGTGCAATTTAAAACACACCCCTCCTCTCTCATCCCTTCTTCTCTCTCTCACACTCACACACACCCCTCCTCTTTTTACCCTCTCACTCCCCTCTCTCTTTTACTTCCTCCACTTGGCAGCCATCTTTAAACCTGGAAGTACCCAGTGGCTTCTACAGAAAGAAGCCGGGAACATTCATGTAGACTTTGCTGCAGTAAATATTTAAATGCCCCTTCTATGCAGCTGAGCTGCAATATGTAGGTAGGGTGTTGTGTGGGTGTGGCTTGAGTGTAGGTGAGGGAACAGGGGGCCTCATTATCTCTTACTGGCCGGGGGCCCCATGAGTTGTCAGTTAGCCCCTGAATGTGTTTGAAAGATAGTTTCAAACCATGTTCTCATTGATTCTGGGCAATTCTCTGGAATGTTAAATAATGTAACATTCAACAATGATTATTGTGTTTAAATGCTTTTCTCTGGTTTTAAGATAAAGATCAAGAGATAAAATAAGATAAAAAAAAAAAATAGAAAAGCAGGATGGTAGAAAAAACTAATCACAATGTAAAGTCCATTGCTTGATGAATATTGAGACAGTCCATTATAAGTCTTTGTAGTTCATTGTATAGAGGTGTCAATGCAAAATAACACATTTGCTTGTCAATATAGGGCAGCCTGTTCTCCCCCACTAGCAAACAGTTTCACATAAATTAGATTTCTCATCCTTCTGTCCTGCACTTTGTCTTGGAAATTCGCTTTCAACGAATTTCTCCTTACCGTGAGTATCCGCAGTTGGATGCGCAGCAATCCCCCATAAAGCTGTGCGAACTTTGCTGCAGCCGTATTGCTCCCTCCACTTACCGTGACTATAGCTTAGCTCGATTCCTGCGCCTCCAACTGGTTTAGCTCTGTTGAGATGTGGGGAAAATGGAGCTCCCGTGACCCAGGAATAATCAGATGATACTCTCAGGTTAGAGGTTGAATTCACTCTGTGTCTGGCTCTAACCCCAGACCCTTGTTTTATTAAAAGCACACACGCCCCCCCTCACAGGAGTCAGGTCAATCCCCTCCCACAGAACAATGTGTAGGGAGTGTCCATACATGAGAATGTACATCCTGTTTGGAGTGTATTATTTCCTCTTATCTATACTGAAAACCAGTTAAACCAGTCCTCCCCTCCCCCATAAGCTCTCTTTGGAGAGCAAGCTTCCCATCCTTTACATGCTATCAGCTCCTAGTAGTATGTACATTGTCTGTACAAGCATCCCTTAGATTAAACAGTGCCAGTCTGTATCTGAATGGGCCCGATACAATCTTTATTAAAACACATCCATCCAGATACAGTTCAGGTCGGTAGTGGCTTGTAAGATATACATGAGCCTACACACGGAGTTCGCACTGCCTGGCGCCTGGCCATACGAAGTCCATGTGGTACTATGCTGCTGATATGTGAATACAGGCCTGCGGCCTACCGCCGGCGGCATTCGCATCGAATGCCGTGGTGGCATACACGCCAGTCTATAAGCGCAGATCTGCCATCTCATCCATTACCGAGGTGAGTACTGTAATATATACATTGTAAATGCGCATGGCCTAATTGCAGCCTTCAGAGCCGCAAGAGAGACATATGAATAACACTAATATATGACACATTTAAAGTTCAACCTGTAAATAGAAAATTTCCATGACATTTTGCAAATGAGTATATCTGGTCACACAGATTCACATGTCTTCAACATCTGAAAGACAAAATTTCTCCATCAAGAGTTGATTAGAAAAGTCCTTTAATATTGTGTTTGAAGATAAAACAAAGTCTGCTTACTTTAAAAACAAAGACCAGACTGAATGCTGCTTTCACACTTTTACATTCTATTGTATCTTGACTGTTAAGAGCAAGGAGCATGCAGTATGTTAAACTTATTAAACATGACATAATAAGCATTCTATGAACCACATATGGATGGAGCTGCTAGCAGTCACTCTCCTTTGACATTGGCAACCTTTAGGAAAAACAAAAATGGATACAGTTGCTAAATTGGGGATTTACCCAGCAACTGTCTTTCAGGTGGCTGAAACTATACAAACTACAAAAAACTATTTGGAATTTATTTCCTACCTGACATAAAAAATATACTAAATTATGAAGGCTTATCCTTGGAAACACAAAAATACATTAGGGTCCTCCATAATAATAATAATTATTATACAGGATTTATATAGCATTTATATCAGTTTGCTCAGCGCTTTGCAATATAAAAGGGAGACAATACAGAAACAATATAGTTCAATACAAGAGGGTTAGGAGGGCCCTGCTCCTTGGAGCTTATAATGTCCCAAATACTGAGGCCAGTAGAGCAGTAGGTAAATCTTAATGCATGAAAGTGACAAAAAGTTAATAAAATAAAAAAAATGCTGCTGGCAAAACAATCAGATAAACTGTACAAATAAGCATAAATCAATTGCCACGCTACACCATCATTGTTGTCAAATAAATACATAAATAATGAAATTGTATGAAAGAAAATATCAACATATAATCAAGTCCCAATTGAAAAATCGTAAATAAAGTCCCAATGTTCTGTTAATGTGTAATCAAACACTGTGGGGTTTATTTACTAAAGCTGGAGAGTCCAAAATCAGACTCCCTTCTGCATAGAAACCAATCAGCTTCCAGGTTTCATTGCCAAAGCTTCATTGAACAGCTGAGGTTAGAAGCTGATTGGTTTCTATGCAGAAGGGAGTCTGATTTTGGACTTTCCAGCTTTAGTAAATAAACCCCTGTGTGTCTTCAAATAAATCAAGTGCACCCCCACCAAGTAATGGTAGGACTCTTACCGGAACATGTGGACCTTTAAACTAATAAGAGTCATAAACGCATGAATGTAATGGCCTGACAATGTGTATCCACCATAACTCTCAAGCAGAGGAAAGATGCTGAACAATCATAATGAGCAGAAAGGATCCCTTCAGACTATCCCCCATCTTATATGTCTCTCCGATGTGTACATTCAATTAGACCATAAAGGAAGAAACAGAAGAGAAAACATCACGTAAAACCATATGGACAATTTTATTAAAAGTATTGAATTCTGCTCACATTTAAGTTGACAAATATGCGCTCTATACAAAAATAAGGCCTCTGGTCCTGGGAACCAATCCAACTTCCTGGTAATCAGAAACAGCATGATGACGTCAGGAGCACAGACTCCACCCTAGGAAAAATACTATAAATGTATTTTCCTGCAGCAACTAGTCCAACAGTTCTTTTCCAGAGAGAGATTTAATGGGCTCAGCAACAATCCATAAGACAGAGGTACAGACGACAATGTACTTAGAATATTCATCAGTCACCTTCAGAGAACCCACTTTCTCCTGTCCCAATTCAACCAAAAAACCTTCACTACTATATACATTTTCCCATTGACCAAAGTGTTGAGTAATCTGATTGGTTTTATGAGCATGTTTGATCTTATTATGAAGTAAATTGGTGCAGCGCTACCCAAATTCTACACTACTCTTACACTAGCTTAACTCAATAGCCATATATACAAAATATACAAATAAATGATGTACCATAATCAAAATTAAAACTTTGTGTATTCACAAAGAATAGAATGCACGAACATTTGTAGAAATCATCCAAGCATGGTCTAATGGCTCATATCCACCAGAATAGTAACTAATGTATGCCACCAGTGAGAATTTAGTGAAACAAAAATACAGTAAACAATCACTCACAAATCATAAAGTGAACTGTTCCACACAGGGATACATGGTGAAAAAAAAAACTGAAGTACTAGTGATGTATTAAGAAATACCAGTGATAGGAATATGAACAAAAAAGTAAAAAGTCCCAATGGGATGCTAAAAGGTCTAAACTAAAATAGTCTATGATGAAACAAAAATTAACATATAAAGTGAATCCCTGAAATGTGGGATTATAATCAGTTATCACACTGGTATATGGCACATATGGTGACCAAGGAGGCTATAAGTAGCCAAAGGAGATTGTGAAAAAATTGTGAAAATAAATAAGTGAATCCCTGAATGTGGGATTTTATATATTATCGCATAATAGTGATGAGTGCGGTGATCAAAAAACACAAATACTAAGCAAAATACATAAATTGATGATATCACAACAAAGGTGATGTTAAAAAAACAACTATAAAAGTGTCGCATAAAAAATGTGAAAGAAGTGTAAAGTCTAAAGATACCTTGAAAACACTGAATATTCCAACAGATCAAATAGTGCAGGTGATAGTGTTAAATCCGCACGAAAAGCAGAAGGAGATTATCCATAAACAGCTGAATCGCCTTCACACCTCCTTGAAGTGACCCAAAGGGCCAAAACACCTGTTAGGAAACAAAAGTAAACATGCAGGGCCTGGGCTCCCCTTCAAAGATAATATGGGTCCGCATCGGTGATATCCCCTTCACAGGTAAGTGGAAGAACAGCAGGATCCCCCTCAGGGATGATATATTAAGATTCAGCCAGCTCACATCAAAAGGCAGGATAGAAACGGAAAGAGATCTCCCATACTGTATAATATTGTTTTAAAAATATATAGCCAAATGCTCTCTCACGTTTGTTAAGCATATACACAAGCTGAAATAAACCACATGCTATGGGTGTACTTGCATGGGCGTTTTAGGGTGAAGCAAGATGGCATCCACACCGGAACTACGTCACCACATTCCTACGCGTTACATCCTCTTAACACATGACTTCCTCTGAGACTTCCCTGAGGAAGTCACGTGCCACCTATATAGTTAGGAACAACAATAACTTCTTCTATGGAATACCTTGAACCTCTGCTATGTACCTCAATGCATCTAGGAATCAGACACGTTTTCTACTGAAACAACAACTATTATTAGTAATGTTTCCCCTGAAGCAAGCATTAACTAACCCCTTAGTATTATAATGCATCCCGAATTCTCATTTTCCAGAATGTACCCAATTATGCACGGGCCAGATCTGTGTGCCCAGATAAGACCTCCCATTGGCTATTCTATGGACAAGGTACACTTTTATGCCTGATCTATGTTGAGCTGCATTGGTCAATACGTTGCAATGGCCAGAAATGTTTGGACCCAAACCACATGAGCTCAGGTATCCAAAAGGTGACTGTTCTTTCATAGCAAACCTCAATTATGTACTGTATGGGCCTGGCCCATTCTAAATTAATGCATTGTTCCAGTAGATCCTCCTATTACAGTTTTCATCAATCTTAAGTCTAGAAAATAAAATCAATGACACTTTTTTAGAAACCAAAATAGTCTTCATTCGACACAAAAAAAGGGCAAATACATGGCCTGATGTGAACACATGCCTGCAAGCTCCCAATTGGTTGGAAAGCCAAAAGCAGTCTCCACTCTTTGCCAGCACACGGCTTAACCACATCTGGAAAATATGGGGACTCCAATATCCTTCGCAAGTTCGTTCAGGAACAAGAAGCAATTATGCACCCCCAAAAGCAGCATAGAGGAAAGGGATGGACAAGTTTCTGTGCTGCTTCCAAACCACCTCTGGCATGCCAGAGTGTTTATGCAGGTCCTTGATGCCAGTTCTTGCCTGGTGCCACAAAGTATCCACTTTCCACAAATGAAGGCAAGTGGAGGACATGAAGGTGGCTTTTTCCCAGCTTGAACCGCAAACAGGACTACTCCCGTTAAATGAGAGCAAAGAATCATTGACATTTCATCGTGACAATCACTTCTCAGTGCAGGTTAGCTAGAGTGTCTTTTTCATTCTTTACCACTTCAGGAGTTTAAGTAAACATTTTTGAAGCAGTGTTTGGAAAGGCACAAGGTCCCCCCTCCCCCAGGCACACTAATGCTTACTTGAGCCCAGGGGCGGACTGACCATTCGGGCATTGCCCAAGGGCCCGGGGTCAATAGGGGGCCTGTTGAGAGGCTCACTGGGCACAATTCACTAAGCAGTATCTTACCGCAACCAAAGCACCTTATCCCCATGTTTATGGGGACAAGGGCCTCTTCCCCACAACCGTGATTGATGTTGGATCTACTTCAGGGGACATTCTTTTATTTTTCTTCTTTTAATAAAGGACTTGTCAAAGACTGTCTCTTGTCTTTTTTCACACTACACTTTTTTATTTGTGAATGGGTAGCGGTACCATGTATCCCATACTCATTCACATGGGGGAGCCAGGATCTGGTAGCCCACTTGCTAAATGGGGCTTCCAAATTCCGATAAGCCCCTCTGCCCGCAGACCCCCACAACCACAGGCCAGGGTTGTGGGGAAGAAGGCCTTGTCTCCATTAACATGGGGACAAGGTGCTTTGGGGGGACCCATGTTGAGGACACGTGGCCTGGTATGGTTCAGGAGGGGGGCCCTCGCTTGTCCCCACCTTTCATGACCTGCCTGGCTGCATGCTCGGATAAGGGTCTGGTATGGATCTTGGGGGACCCCCACACCATTTTTTTCAAATCTTGGCATGGGGGTTCCCCTCAAAACCCATACCAGACCTGAAGGGCTTGGTATAAATGGAGGGGGGACCCCACAATTTTGTTTTTAGTGGTGTGAATTTATAAAGTGATTTCCTGATATCAAAAGGGGGGCAGATGCGGGCTGTGATGCTGCCCTGGGGCAAGAAGATTCATGGCCAATGACCTAATTCCTGGAGGGTTCAGGGTAAAACAGTACTTCCTGGGGTTTGGAAATGATGCCCCCTTCTAAATTACAAATGCTAACTCCTTGGCCAGAGAACAATATGGGCCGGTTCCTGAGCATTGAATGGGTGTTGCTTTTGAGTGGTATAAATGTCATTGGCAGCCATGGCCCCTCTTATCCATAGACCAACCAGATACTTAAAGCGGAGCTCCACCCAAAAGGAGAAGTTCTGCTTTAATGCATGTCCCCTACTCCCCATTAAGGATTGGCACCTTTGGGGATCGGCTAGCTGAATTTGGTAGGTACCCGCTCCCAGTTCCACTGCGATCTCCTAAGGCGATCGGAAGCGGAAGTTGTCATCTCCCCCTCCCTCCCCGTAGTCTTCTGGGACACGTGACAGGTCCCAGAAGACTACGGAACCATTCACAAAGTGCAGCACCACTCGCGCATGTGCAGTGGACAGCCGGGTGCCCACACTGAAGATGCCGGAGCCAGGGAGAGAAGATGGCTGGTGAAACCAGCCGTGTTGAGGACCCCGCTGGATCGTGGGACAGGTAAGTGTCTGTATTTTAAAAGTCAGCAGCTACAGTTTTTGTAGCTGCCGAGTTTTTCTTTGGGGAAAAACCAACTTGAAATCCACTTTAACTTACGAACTGTACATAACGTCTAACCTTTGCTCTCTGATTTTTATATGCTCTGTCATAAAGTTTGTTACTTTCTTTGTCAATAAATAAGACCTGTATTTGTGGATCCTTGTGTTGATTATTCTTGGTAATATTTTAATCTGCTACTAATATTAATATTATCCGAGCTCAGATATACTAATTCTAGGGACTGACAAGATAGTACTTATTTTAAGATAACTATTGTCCAAGACCAAAACAAGGCCCTGATTGATTTCAAGTACAACAAAATTCATCTCTACCTATGTTAGAATATGTACATGTAAAGTAGTGGGCGATCAGGTCAGTTTGAGTGGCCACCCCTCCTCTGTATTCTGGGGACCCACAGCTGACGAACCTCTGGCTCCCTGTCACGATGTGAGGTCAGGTTCAGAGACCAGTAGCTATAGCAGCAGACCAGCCAACAGGATAGGTAAACAAGCAGGTCACCCTGGGAAATGACGCAAGCTCACCTGAGGTGCGGGGTCTAAGCACTAACCGGTATTCACTAGAGCTCCTGATTGTGGAGATGGATTTTGCTGCATGTTAGTACCAGGTTGCAGTTCTCAGGATCACCCCACCAGGAAGTGAGCAAGCCTGGATCCAGTAGCAGATATGGCAGGTAGGGATCTAGCAGAAGCGTAGTCAGTAAACAAGCCAAGGGTCGGCGACAAGTGGTAGCAGGTTGGGATGAGGCAGAATCGTAGTCAAGGAACAAGCCAAAAGTCGGTAGCGATGGTATGGACGGCAGCAGGAGAGACAAAGCGAGATACTGGCTGGAGAAGGCACAATAATTTGGGAAACAGGAAATGCAGAAACATGGCTTTTATCCGGAAGTTCATGGGAGGAGCAAGGGGTTCAAGATAAACAAGGTCAAGGTAGGATCATCCAAATAATTGTCAAGGGAGCTGTCCACCATTCCAGGTGGCTCAGCAAGAAGAAACATTGCCCCTCAACCGCAGAATGCCCAGGTTAGGACCCAGACTCTGACAGTGTCAGGAATGGACTTGCCAATGGTGGTGGGACTCACCTGCCTTGTGTGCTGCAGTACCAGGGCTGGCCAGCGGGTGCTCTCAGCAACCAGAAGCTCACTCCTGCAGTCAGCCATCACCTGAGGCTGATTGCAGGAGGTGTATTTAAGGAATGGCCAGACATGCAGTCAGTGCCTTGGTGTATGTTTCCCATGAGCCCCTGTACCTGCATCCTGTCTGCTTCCTGCCTGATTCCTGATTCTGCTTGATGCTGACCCTGAATGAACTCCGCCTGTCCTGACCTCGGCTATTCCTGACCACTCTCCAGCCTGCTCCTTTGGTACCTTGTCTGCCTGATTGTTCCTGACCCGGCCCGTCTGACTACGCTCTGCCTACTCCTTTGTGTCTTGTCTGCCCGATGATTCCTGACCCGGCCCGCCTGACCTGACCACTCCACCTCACCAGCCCTGACTGCTCTTATCTGTGTACATTCCATTATCAGTTGGAGGTTTGCTTTTGTTACATTATGCATTATACAGTTGCAAGAAAAAGTATGTGAACCCCTTGGGATTACGTGGAGTTTTGCATGAATTGGGCATAAAATGTGCTCTGAACGTCATCTAAGTCACAACAATAGAAGAACACAGTCTGCTGAACATAATACTACACAAACATTAGATGTTCCCATGGTTTAATTGCACATAACATGTAAACATTCACAGTGCAGGGAGGAAAAAGTATGTGAGTCCCTAGCTTAATGACTTCTCCCAGAGCTAATTGGAGCCAGGAGTGAGCCAACCTTGACTCCAATCAGTGTGATGATATTGGATGTGTTGCTGACAGCTGTCCTGCCCTTAAAAAACACACACCTGTTTTGGGTTTACTGGTTTCAAGAAGCACTCTCTGATGTGAACCATGCCTCGCAGAAAAGAGCTCTCAGAAGACCTATGATCAAGAATTGTTGACTTGCATGAAGCTGGAAAGGGTTACAAAAGTATCTCCAAAAGCCTTGATGTTCATGTGTCCACAGTAAGACAGACTGTCTACAAATGGAGAAAGTTTAGCACTGTTGCTACTCTCCCTAGGCGTGGTCGTCCTGTAAAAATGACTGCAAGAGCACAGCGCAGAATGCTGCATGAGGTAAAGAAGAATACCAGAGTGTCAGCTAAAGACCTACAGAAATCTCTGGCACATGCTAACATTTTTGTTGACACATCTACAATAAGGAAAACATTAAACAAGAATGGAGTACATGGGAGGACACCACGGAGGAAGCCATTGCTGTCCAAAAAGAATATTGTAGCACGTTTGAAGTTTGCAAAAGAGCACCTGGATGTTCCACAGCACTACTGGCAAAATATACTATGGACAGATGAAACCAAGATTGAGTTGTTTGGGAAGAACACACAACACTATGTGAGGAGAAAAAAAGGCACAGCACACCAACATCAAAACCTTATCCCCACTGTAAAACATGGCGGAGGGAGCATCATGGTTTGGGGCTGCTTTGCTGCCTCAGGGCCTGGACGGATTGTTGTCATTGATGGGAAAATGAATTCCAGAGTTTATCAAGACATTTTGCAGGAAAACGTACGACCATCTGTCCGCCAACTGAAGCTCCGCAGAGGATGGGTGATGCAACAGGACAATGACCCAAAGCATACAAGTAATTCTTCAAAACAATGGCTGCCACAGCACAGAATACGCCTTCTGGAGCGGCCCAGTCAGAGTCCTGACCTCAACCCGATTGAAATGCTGTGGCATGACCTTAAGAGAGCGATTCACACCAGACATCCCAAGAATATTTCTACACTGAAACAATTTTGTGAAGAGGAGTGGTCCAAAATTACTCCAGATCGTTGTGCAGGTCTGATCTGCAACTACAGGAAACGTTTGGTTGAGGTTATTCCTGCCAAAGGAGGGTCAATCAGTTATTAAATCAAAGGTTCACATACTTTTTCCTCCCTGCACTGTGAATGTTTACATGTTATGTGCAATTAAACCATGGCAACATCTAATGTTTGTGTAGTATTATGTTCAGCAGACTGTGTTCTTCTATTGTTGTGACTTAGATGACGTTCAGAGCACATTTTATGCCCAATTCATGCAAAACTCCACGTAATCCCAAGGGGTTCACATACTTTTTCTTGCAACTGTATTTGTGTATAACCCTTAATAAATTATATTGTTACACCATACTTGAGCCTGCGTTTCCCTGTGTCAGTTCACGCATCTCTGGTCTTACCGGGAGCCCTGACAGACAGTACTCCCCTCCTAACAGCATGTCCCCTGGACGTCTTAGGACCAGGCCTGTGAAGAAACCTCTGGTGGAATTCTCTTGTTAATCTAGGAGCATGAACCTTTTTCCTCAGGCTCCCAAGAATTCTCCACTTGTCCATATCCTTCCCATTGGACAAAATATTGCAATTTTCTTCTAAACATCCTAGAGTCAAGAATCTTCTCCACCACATATTCTTCTTCACCCTGTACCTCAACAGGTGGAGGAGGTGGAAGAATTCTTCCAGAGAAAGGATTTTCATTAAATGGTTTGAAAAGCGATACGTGAAAAACGGTGAATCTTCATACTGTCAGGAAGTTTTAAGCGAAAGGTGACTAGGTTGATCTGAGCAGAAATCTGGAAAGGTTCCACAGACTTTTGGCCCAACTTTGCAGATGGAACATGAACCTTCAGATTTTTGGTTGACAGCCAAACCTTGTCGCCCACATGAAAGGTAGGAAGTGATCTGCGATGACTGTTGGCAGCCCTTTTATAAAATTCCTGAGCCTCCCCCAAAGTCTCGATCAACTTTGCCTGAATCTCCTGCAATGTAGTTAATCTGTTGGCAACAGCAGGAATTTGAGCTGGGATAGGGAGATCAGGAATAAAAACTGGATGATACCCCGTATTGAGGAAAAAAGGGCTTTTGGAGGTGGAGCTATGTTTAGCATTGTTATAGGCAAACTCTGACGTAGGTAGATAGCCCACCCAGTCATCCTGAAGATAACTGACAAAACACCGAAGGTACTGCTCCAAAGTTTGATTGGTCCTCTCAGTCTGACCATTAGACTGTGGATGAAAAGCAGAGGACAGGTTAACTGTTACACCTAAAGCTGAACAAAAGCTTTTCCAAAATTTTGAGGTTAACTGTACTCCTCTGTCAGATACCACATCATCAGGAATTCCATGTAGTTTAAAAACATCTCGAACCATCAACTCCGCAGTTTGTTCAGCAGAAGGTACCCCCTTAACAGTTATAAAATGAGCCATCTTAGTAATACGGTCGACAACTATCAAGATAGTGGTAATTTCTTTTGAGGGAGGTAATTCGACTACAAAGTCCATAGAAATTGACCCCCAAGGTCTTGACGGAACAGGAAGTGGCTGGAGCAACCCCAAAGGAGAAGCTCGGGGTGTCTTATGACGTGTGCACGTCAGACAAGAGGCCACATAGCATTTGATAGCTTTCCTATAATTAGGCCACCAGAAGGAACATGACAAAAGTCCATCTGTCTTTGAAATCACAAAATGTTTAGAGTCATGAACTAATTTGAGGGCTTCCACCCGAGCAGACTCAGGTACATAGAGACTATGTGCTTGCATCCGAAAGCCGTTCTTGTACTCAAGGTTAATGTCCTCAGGAGGATCATTGAGAAGAGGGTCATTATCATACCCTTCTTTGAGAAGACTCAAGAATGTCTTTGTACTTGTGGCCCCTAGGAAGTTCTTTTGAGTTAGGATTGAACATTCAGAGTTGCCCTCCTGGGGAGGCTCAGACAGCATCCTTGATAAGGCATCGGCCTTACCATTCCTCGATCCAGGTCGATATGATATAATAAAATTGAATTTGGAAAAAATTAAGACCAACGTGCTTGTCTAGAAAGCAATCTCTTGGCCGAACAAGATTTTTATGGTCAGTGATAACAGTTACAGGATGATTAGCCCCTTCTAGCAGATGCCTCCATTCAGAAAAGGCTTCCTTAATTGCCAGTAACTCTTTATTCCCAATGTCGTAATTCATTTCGGCTGAGGACATCAAACGAGAGAAGTAGGCACAAGGATGAAGCTGCATTTTTTCATCACTTCGCTGAGACAGGATAGCTCCCACGGCAGAATTAGAAGCATCCACTTCCACTGTAAAGGGTAGTTCCGGATCGGGATGTACCAAAATTGGTGCATAAGTGAAAAGAGTTTTTAGCTTTCCAAACGCAGCCTGTGCCTCAGGGGTCCACATGAAGCGTACCCCTTTCTTTGTCAGCTGTGTAATTGGAGCTATCACTTTAGAAAAGTTTCTGTAGAAGTTGGCAAACCCGACGAAACGTTGAATTTCCTTAACATTTCCAGGTGCTGACCAATCTACCACTGCTTTGATCTTCCCGGGATCCATGCTCACTCCCTCTAGAGAAATGATATAGCCTAAGAACTGGATCTGGGTTTGTTCAAACTCGCATTTCTCAAATTTAATGTAAAGTCTATTCTTCCTTAATTTTTCAAAGACAGTGCAAATATGTTTGCAATGCTCCTCCCAATATTCAGAAAAGATATAAATATCATCCAGATAAGCAATTACAAATTGGTCCAACAGATCACGAAAAACATCATTGATGAAATGCTGATAAGTTGCAGGGGCGTTGCAAAGTCCAAACGGCATAACCAAGGACCCAAAATGCTCATACCTGGTTCTAAAGGTGGTTTTCCATTCGTCTCCTTGACTAATGCGGGCAAGGTTATATGCCCCTCGTAAATCAAGTTTTGTAAAGATTTTGGCAGAACGAAGTCTTTCCAACATTTCCGAGATCAAGGGTAGTGGATAGCGGTTTTAAATTGTGATTTTATTCATGTCTCTGTAGTCAATGCATGGACGCAAGGTGGAGTTTCTTTTCAACGAACAGGGCTGCTCCTGCAGGAGATGTTGAGTATCTAATAAAGCCCTTCTCTAAATTCTCATCGATCCACACCCTGAGCTCTTTTAATTCAGGTTCCGAAAGATTGAAAAGGCGGCCAAAAGGTATTTCTGCCCCTGGGAGCAGCTCAATAGGACAATCATATGGGCGATGAGGGGGTAATTGATCGGCATTTTTCTTGTCACAGACATCCCGGAACTCGTGGTATTGTGGGGGCAAGTTGTCATATGACTGGATAGCTACTATATCACTTTGCGATTCCTTGGCTGGTGAAGAACTTGATTGACAAAGTTTCTTACAATATTTTTCACAGTGGTGGGACGTAAAATCTATAGTCCGTGCTCCCCAGTTGATGAAAGGATTGTGAGTGGAGAACCAAGGAATGCCCAGGACGATGGGAAACTTGGGTGATGTAATCAGCTGAAAGTTGATGGTCTCACAATGGTCAGCCTCAAAGTGCAGTACCAGGGGAACTGTTTTATGGGTAACAGGTCCTGAAGATAAGGGTGAACCATCAACTGTCTCCATATCAATAGCGGTAAATGTATTTCTTGCTTGAATATTATTGCTGTGGGCAAATTCTATATCCATAAAGTTCCCACCAGCCCCAGAAGCCAGCATAGCTGAGCAGGAGGTTTCACGGCCCTCGGAGACAAGTTTAATGGGGATGACAAAATGAGAGTAGAGCGTTCACTTTATTTTCTTCAAGAATCAGTGGGGAGACAGACATTCCCAGCCTCTCCTTCCTCCTTTCTGTAAGTCTTTGATCAATTTGGATACATAATTGGATGAATTCCTCAAGATCATTAGGAATATCTACTCTGGCAAACTCATCCTTTACCTGTTCAGAAAGCCCTTGGCTGAACTGGCTTTTTTGTGCTGCAGGGTTCCAAGTGGTATCTGCGATCCAACATCTGAATTCAGCTGTGTATTCAGCGACTGAGCGTTTACCCTGCCGCAGACTATGCAACTTTGCTTTGGCAATAGCACAACGGTTGGGATCATCAAAAACCTGATTCATTGCGGTCAAAAAGGTATCAAAATTATTGCCATTGTCTTGTTCTTTTTTTTTATTTAAATATTTATTCATTTTCCATATAAAATACATTTTCCATCATTACTCTCTTATAACATACAAAATCATCAAATTATATCCCTTTCTATCTTTATTCCCATTCCCCCCCCGCCCCACACACCTATCCCCACCCACCCTAAAAACCCCACCCCCCTCCACATCTAAAACCCACCCACTCTGCATTTCTCCATTACATCTTGTCCTATGTAAGGGGTACTTTCTCATATCCTACTCTATTCCTTCATATATTTCACCTTGGGCGCAAAAGATTCCCACTTTCCCCACCTCCTGTAATATAACCCCATCTTATCTTCTTGCATATAATACAGTTTCTCCATCCTACTTATCTGAATCACTCTCTCCACCCAATCCTCTTCCCTCGGCACCTCAGAACTATGCCAAAACGTAGGTATCAGACCCTTTGCCGCATTCAGACAGTACCAAATACCCGAATCCTTGTATTTGTTCACTATTAGCTCTGTATTATGCAACAGACACAACTCTGGATCCAATCCTATCTTTATCCCTGAAATTATCCCAATTAAATGAACCACTATCTTCTAAAAACCTTGTATCTTTGGGCACTCCCACCATATGTGATATAACGTACCTATCCCTCCACACCCCCACCAACACTCTGGTGTATTCTCCCCACACATCTTATATTCAACATTCGGTGCAATATGCCATCTTGTTAAACACTTATAGTTTACCTCCACCTCTCTCACGCTTACATTCTCATGTGTTAATCTATATATTTTCCTCTGTTTTTCTTCATCTATCTCTATTCCCAATTCCCTTTCCCATTTTCCTATATACATTGGTTTTGTGTGTGTGTCTGACTCAGTGAGAATCTTATAAACTTTTGCCGTGCCCAGTTTCCCATCTCCACGTGATTCCAACAACCTCTCAAACAAATTCCAATCCTTTCTCAATCTCAACGGTTTCGGAAGACTCCCAACAAAGTGTTTCAATTGATGATATCTCCACTCGTCTATCTTAATGAAAAGCTCCCTTTTGTCCTTTTTCAAATCCTTAAGTGTTCTCAATTTCTGCCCTTCCATAATATCCCTCAGTTGAATATCCTCCTTTTTAAACCATTTTCCTGTGTTCTCCTCCCTACCTGGAGTGACAGTGACATTAATTGTGAATTAAAATCCCATTTCATAAACTTGTGCAATTTATCCCAAACCTTTAAAACATTTAATGTATAAACACTCGTGGTATCTTTTAATCCTCTATATTGTGCTGGTGCCCATATGACTTTACTCAAGTTAACTCCGCTTAATTCATTTTCAATCTTAACCCATCTTTTCCCCTCTGGATTGTGTGTCCAGTCATAAATTCTTGCTAAAACCACTGCTCTATAATACCTCTTAAAATTTGGCATTCCCAATCCTCCCTTCTCTTTATTTCTACTCATCAACTCATAAGATATTCTGGGTTTTTTATTTTTCCATATATATCTTGTTAACATCTTTTTAATGACCTTGAAAAAGACCTCTGGAAGTTCAACTGGGATCATCTGGAATTTATATAGGATTTTAGGTACAATTACCATTTTTATCAGGTTTATGCGCCCTATCCAAGGCGGGTTACCTCCATCCAATTTCTTTAGTTTCTCCTTAATCTCGTTTAAAAGTGAGATATAATTTGATTTATACAAGTTCGTATATGTAGCCGTGAGTTTAATCCCTAGATATTTTATTTCTCTATCCTTCCATATAAAAGGGAATTCTTTTTCTACTTTTTCTTTTTCACTATTTGGAAGATTTATATTTAAGATCTCAGTTTTTGTTGGGTTGATTTTCAAGTTTGATAGCTCCCCATAATCCTTTAAGCTCTTCATTAAATTTGGGAGTGTTATTATTATTATTATTATAATACAGTATTTATAAAGCGCCATGTTATCCTAGGATTTCCCACATAGAACAACAGGTCGTCAGCAAAGGCTGCCACTTTATGTTCCATTTCTCCTATCTGTATTCCCTTTATGTCCACATTTTTCCTAATTGTTGCCAGTAAAGGTTCCAATGATAATACAAACAACAATGGGGACAGTGGGCATCCCTGTCTTGTTCCATTTGACATCCCGATAGGTTCCGACCTCTCTCCATTAACCAAAATAACCGTGGAGGGCTCTCTATACAATTTTCCTATCCACTCTCTCATTCTACCTCCCAATCCTAAAGTCTCCAGCGTGTCCATCATAAAACTCCAATCTACTCTATCGAATGCCTTTTTGGCATCGATTGAAAGCACTACTGCCGGAGTTTTTCCCTTCCTAGCTTTCTTGATAAGCAACAGGGTTCTCAGCCCATTGTCTCTACCCTCCCTCCCTGGTACAAATCCTACCTGGTCCCCCTGTATCCATTCTGGCATTAAATCATTCAACCTATTTGCCAAACCCTTTGCATATAATTTAGTGTCTATGTTCAAAAGTGAGATTGGTCTATAGCTAGAGCACTGAGAAGCATCTTTCCTCTCATTTTGAATAAGTACCACATGGGCCTTCAAGGATTCTCGCCTCATCTCAATCTCCCCACCCAGGGCGTTCATGTATTTCTTCAATTTAGGTATTAACAATTCACTATATTTTTTATAGTACCTCGCAGTATAACCATCTGGGCCTGGGCTTTTCCCGGTCATGGTGCTTTTTAATGCTATTTTTATTTCCTCTTGCGTAATTTCTGAATCCAGGGTATTCAGTTGTTCTTCACTTAACTTTGGTAGTCCTGCATTTTTTAGATATACCCTTCTTTTTCCTCTACTCGTATCTCCACTTTTATTTACTGAATCCTGGGAAGTAATATTATACAACTTGTTATAATATTCTTTAAACACCTTGGCGATCTCTTTAGTAGAATAAACCATTTCTCCCCTGGGGTTTCTTATTTTTTCTATATAATTCCTGTTTTTCTTTTTCCTCAGGGCTTTCATTAAATATTTTCCTGGTCTATCTCCTCATCTATACCTCTCACTTGCCACTTTATTGAAGACTCTTCTCCTCTTCCATCAGTATCTCTAGTTCTTCTTTCTTTTTTATTATATTCTGTGTTCTCTTTTCTTATGCTATTTTTATGTATCTGCTCCAGGTCAAATATTTCTTTTAACAGCCCAGTAAGTTTCTCTCTTCTCTCCCTTTTCTTTTTTGCCCCGGACGCGATCAATATACCTTCATGTTGGGCCAGATTATTCTGTCATGGTGTGAGGTCGGGTTCAGAGACTAGTAGCTATAGCAGAAGACCAACCAACAGGATAGGTAAACAAGCAGTTTACAAGTAAACCCTGGGAAATGACGCAGGCTCACCTGAGGTGCGGGGTCTAAGCACTAACCGGTATTCACCAGAGCTCCTGATGGTGGAGATGGATTTTGCTGCATGTTAGTACCAGGTCGCAGTTCTCAGGATCACCCCACCAGGAAATGTGCAAGCCAGGATCCAGTAGCAGATATGGCAGGTAGGGATCTAGCAGAAGCGTAGTCAGTAAACAAGCCAAGGGTCGGTAACAAGCGGTAGCAAGTTGGGATGAGGCAGAATCATGGTCAAGGAACAAGCTAAAAGGTCGGTAGTGAAGGTATGGACGGCAGCAGGAGAGACAAAGCGAGATACTGGCTGGAGAAGGCACAATAGTCTGGCAAACAGGAAATGCAGAGACATTATTATTATTATACAGGATTTATATAGCGCGAACAGTTTGCTCAGTGCTTTACAATATAACAACGGGAGACAATACAGCAACAATACAGTTCAATACAAGAGGGATTTGAGGGCGCTGCTCCTTGGAGCATACAATCTAGGAGGGAGGGGCTAGTGGTACAAAAGGTAGTAACTGTGGGGGATGGACTGGTTGGAAGAGTAGAAGATTCCAGTATTAGCTGAGGGCAGGATAGGCTTCCCTGAAGAGATAGGTTTTCAGAGATCGCCTAAAAGTGAGCAGAGTAGGCGATAGTCTGATAAATTGGAGCAGAGAGTTCCAGAGGATGGGGGAAGCTCTGGAGAAGTCCGGAAGATGAGCATGGGAGTACGGTTTGGGCGATATTTAGAGACAAGATCGGTGATGTAATTTGGGGCAGAGTTATAAATGGCTTTATACGTTATTGTTAGTGTTTTGAATTTTATCCGTTGGGCAACGGGAAGCCAGTGGAGGGATTAGCAGAGAGGGGTGGCAGATACAGAACAGTTAGTAAGGTGGAAGAGTCTGGCAGCAGAATTCATGATAGACTGAAGAGGGGATAGCCTGCGATGAGGTAGGCCAATGAGGAGGGAGTTACAATAGTCAAGGCGAGCTATAACAAGGGAGTGAATAAGTTGCTTAGTGGTTTCTGAGGTTAGGAGCGGGCGTATCTTGGAGATGTTGCGGAGGCGAAGTCTACAAGATTTGGACAATGATTGGATTTGGGGCTGAAAGGACAGATGGGAGTCTAGGATTACACCTAGTACCCTGGCAAGGGGGGAGGTACTGATGATTGTGTTATTGATCTTGATGGAGAAGTCAGGGGAGGGGGCACAGGCTGGAGGGAATACTAAGAGCTCAGTTTTGGAAAGATTGAGTTTGAGGAAGTGACATCCATGCCGATATGTCACTTAGTAGGTTAGTAATGCGAGTGGAGACTGAAGGGGTGAGGTGAGGGGTAGAAAGATAGATTTGTGTGTCATCAGCATAGAGATGGTACTTAAACCATGGGAGTTTATCAAGTGACCAAGGGAGGAGATGTAGATGGAGAAGAGAAGGGGTCCAAGGACAGAACCTTGAGGGACCCCTACAGAAAGAGGGAGTGAAGAGGAGGAGGCAGCGTTATAGGTAACACTGAAGGAGCGCTGCGATAGGTAGGAGGAGAATCAGGAGAGAGCAGAGTCTCTGAGGCCAAGAGAGTGGAGTTTTTTTTGAGGAGGAGGGGATGGTCAACGGTATCAAAAGCCGCAGAGAGGTCAAGTAGTAAGAGTACGGAGTAGTGGCCATTGGTTTTAGCAGTTAGTAGATCATTAGAGACATGGCTTTTATCAGGAAGTTCATGGGAGGAGCAAGGGGTTCAAGATAAAAAAGGTCAAGGTAGGATCATCCAAATAATTGTCAAGGGAGCTGTCCAGCATTCCAGGTGGCTCAGCAAGAAGAAACATTGCCCCTCACCGCAGAAGGCCCAGGTTCGGACCCAGGCTCTGACAGAGCCTCAGATCCCGGAAGATTTCCAAGGAGAGTATAGTAACTCACCCCCAGGCCTGGCCAAACACACAAAATGGGATTTTAGGAGCCCAATAGTGGTCTCCACTACGTATCAGTGGTGTGCCAGAGCTCGATTATAAGTCTGTTCGGCCAGGCTCTGGGGGTACCTGACTGGAGCTGTCAGCTGTGGATAGCTGGCATCCCCTGTGAAAAAAAGAAAAAATGTCAAGTAATTGCACTAGTATGGTTATATGTGTCTATTTGTGTCACTAAACCAGGCCAGACGTAACACAATTTTCATCTCTGACAGCAGGGTTGCCAGACACGGAAATTGATTCATTCATACATCCCTTAACTCAGTGGTCACAGGGGAAAAACATCTTATAAACAGTTACTATTATGCACTGCTGGTGTGGAGGGTGCCAAGCCTTGACAGGTTGCTGTACACCATGCTTGTAGCTGGCTATAGTCAGCCTCTACAGTTAGGGTGGAAACAGCAGACAGGCTGGGGGCACAGAAGCGGATTGCTGTATTGTTCTGTTGCTAACCAGGGTGCACATACATTGCTTCATAAAATGTGGCTTCCAGCTGAGTCCAACAAATAAACCTCCCACATCTCTTTCCCCGCTAAGTTAGGCACTGGGAAGATCATTGTAATACATTTTCTCTCTCCTCTTTAGCAGCGGAGAACAGAGGGAATGTGATCACGTATAGAAATTCAAACCGTACATTATTTCTAAGGTTGGTTTATACCGAGACACAATTGATTTCCTTTGCCTTTCTATATTTTACAC
This sequence comes from Staurois parvus, assembly GCF_062004578.1. Taxonomy (NCBI): domain Eukaryota; kingdom Metazoa; phylum Chordata; class Amphibia; order Anura; family Ranidae; genus Staurois; species Staurois parvus. Next base: position 911,275 of record NW_028318455.1, read on the forward strand.
TGACCAGCTTTTGTACAATGTGAATTTCAAAGCACTTTAGGGCATTAAGTCAGTGTTGTAATAAATGGACCTTATTTATCTCTTTTCCCCCATTATCTGCTGATGTGGTGCATATATGCGTCCTCTTGTATTTGTTTTAGGGCCTAGAGTCCACATCTATGTGGACTTTTGTCAACATTTTGCTGGGCTGAGAGGGTGCTCCCAGCACAGTCCTCAGTGGGTCAGGGATGTATGCGCACAAAGGTTAGGTTTATGATCATGTTATTGCTGTGACAGCCAAGCACAGTAGGCATGTAACTGCAGGGCCTGGCCCTATGTCAACTTTGGTAGCATGCATGCAACATTACAGTTCAGGTGGACCCACAAACACAATACTTTACCAATAAGCCAGCCGGCTGGCCTTTGACCACTCTCAAACTTCTCGTATACGCCCGACTGCTGAAGTATTTAGGAATCATGGCGCGACCCTGGAAAACCCCTCTGAACACTCATGATACGCTGTCTGGCATCACAGACAACTTGGATGTTGAGGGAGTGGTACTTCCACTTCATCTCTCCTGGGGGCTTTGATTGCCACGTGTGTGCAATCTGTGGTCCCCAGGATTTGTGGTATTTGTCCACGCTGGTAAAGAGCCACCTTCACGTCATTCCACTCATCTTCATTTTGTGACCAGTGAATAAATTGGGGCACCAGGTCAAGAATGGCATCTAGGACCTGCATAAACACCCTGGACACAGTTGGTTGACTTATCCCAACAATCAGTCCAGAGGTGGTTTGGAAGCTGCCCCGACCCAAGATATACAGGGTTGTCATCAACTTGACCATCCCAGGTATAGCATGACTGTGCCCTGTGGTAGGTGCAATTTATTCCTTTATGAGCTCATAGAGGCGCACAATTGCAGCTCGTCCTAAATGAAACCTGCAAAGGATATCAGAGTCCCACATATTTTCCAGATATGCACGTTCTGCAAAAAGTCATGGTTGGAGTAAGCGGGCAAAAGAGCAGCAGCAGCTTGGTGATATGCTGCATCTTCCTGTTCAGACTCCTCACAAAATGCTTGAATAAACACCGCAAGCGCCGTGTACAATACTTCATCCTCATCCGCCATTCAGTGCAGAGAGTGCACTCACGCATATACAGTCAGGTCCATAAATATTGGGACATCAACACAATTCTAACATTTTTGGCTCTATACACCACCACAATGGATTTGAAATGAAATGAACAAGATGTGCTTTAACTGCAGACTGTGAGCTTTAATTTGAGGGTATTTACATCCAAATCAGGTGAACGGTGTAGGAATTACAACAGTTTGCATATGTGCCTCCCACTTCTTAAGGGACCAAAAGTAATGGGACAGAATAATAATCATAAATCAAACTTTCACTTTTTAATACTTGGTTGCAAATCCTTTGCAGTCAATCACAGCCTGAAGTGTGGAACGCATAGACATCCCCAGACACTGGGTTTCATCCCTGGTAATGCTCTGCCAGGCCTCTACTGCAACTGTCTTCAGTTCCTGCTTGTTCTTGGGGCATTTTCCCTTCAGTTTTGTCTTCAGCAAGTGAAATGCATGCTCAATCGGATTCAGGTCAGGTGATTGACTTGGCCATTGCATAACATTCCACTTCTTTCCCTTAAAAAACTCTTTGGTTGCTTTTGCAGTATGCTTTGGGTCATTGTCCATCTGCACTGTGAAGCGGCGTCTAATGAGTTCTGAAGCATTTGGCTGAATATGAGCAGATAATATTGCCCGAAACACTTCAGAATTCATCCTGCTGCTTTTGTCAGCAGTCACATCATCAATAAATACAAGAGGACCAGTTCCATTGGCAGCCATACATGCCCACACCATGACACTACCACCACCATGCTTCACTGAGGAGGTGGTATGCTTAGGATCATGAGCCGTTCCTTTCCTTCTCCATACTCTTCTCTTCCCATCACTCTGGTACAAGTTGATCTTGGTCTCATCTGTCCATGGGATGTTGTTCCAGAACTGTGAAGGCTTTTTTAGATGTCGTTTGGCAAACTCTAATCTGGCCTTCCTGTTTTTGAGGCTCACCAATGGTTTGCATCTTGTGGTGAACCCTCTGTATTCACTCTGGTGAAGTCTTCTCTTGATTGTTGACTTTGACACACATACACCTACCTCCTGGAGAGTGTTCTTGATCTGGACAACTGTTGTGAAGGGTGTTTTCTTCACCAGGGAAAGAATTCTTCGGTCATCCACCACAGTTGTTTTCCGTGGTCTTCCGTGTCTTTTGGTGTTGCTGAGCTCACCGGTGTGTTCCTTCTTTTTAAGAATGTTCCAAACAGTTGTTTTGGCCACGCCTAAAGTTTTTGATATCTCTCTGATGGGTTTGTTTTGTTTTTTCAGCCTAATGATGGCTTGCTTCACTGATAGTGACAGCTCTTTGGATCTCATCTTGAGAGTTGACAGCAACAGATTCCAAATGCAAATAGCACACTTGAAATGAACTCTGGACCTTTTATCTGCTCATTGCAATTGGGATAATGAGGGAATAACAAACACCTGGCCATGGAACAGCTGAGAAGCCAATTGTCCCATTACTTTTGGTCCCTTAACAAGTGGGAGGCACATATGCAAACTGTTGTAATTCCTACACCGTTCACCTGATTTGGATGTAAATACCCTCAAATTAAAGCCGACAGTCTGAAGTTAAAGCACATCTTGTTCGTTTCATTTCAAATCCATTGTGGTAGTGTATAGAGCCACAAATGTTAGAATTGTGTCCATGTCCCAATATTTATGGACCTGACTGTATATCCACCCAGCAATCGCGCAGGTACAGACTCCAATGGCGAATTTATTATAAATAGGACGCACATGGTAATCCATCATTCTCTCAGAGCACCTGAGACCAACTTCACTAGAGGTAAGCTTACAATGTTGTTAGAGAATACATGTCTTAGATTCTTAGCTACAAACAAGAAACAATGTGCTATACCACACTAGCTAAATTAAAAACACACATTAAGTAGAGAAGGATAAATTTGTCTACAGGTAATACCTGTAGAAAAATGTATCCTCTACTTAATTGGCCCATCCTGTTTCTTGTATATTTTTTTTTAATTTAGCTAATTTTCAGCTGCCTACAGCACCTGTAGTGTGCCAGTAGACCAAAAAACATTTACTTATGTTCTAATGTGTTGTTTCTCTGTCCAAACATAGCATTTCTTCCTCCAGACCTGTTAATTTTCCACAGTCATTCATAGTAAATATTAGTGTGGTGCTGACATATTACACAAGGGGTCCGTAAATTTATACAACAGGGGCCAGTTCACTGACCTTCACACTGTTGGGGGCCAGACTAGAGTTTGAAATACATAAGAACAAATTCCTATGCACACCGCACATATCTTATTTTGAATGGCCCAAAACTGGAAAGCACCATACAATATTCCAAATGCACTGTACACTGTACACTATAACATTGTACAGTCTAACGCACTGGATACTGTAATGCACTGTACTCTAACACTATGTACAGTGTAACGCACTTTACACCATAACACACTGTACAGTGTAACACAGGTAAAATGGTCCACCAAGTACCTAACAACCTATGAGTAATCAGCTGTCAGTGGGATTCCCCACTGACAGCTGAATGTGTAAAAAAACCCAAAAAACTAAAAAGCCGGTAATTACAAAATAATACAAAAAATGATGTGGGGTCCCCCTCTCTCCATCCATACCAAGTCCTTTGGATCTGGTTAGGATTTTGAGGGTAATCCCCACGCCAAAATGTAAAAAAAAAATGGCGTGGGCCCTCCCCCCCAAAACCATACCAGACCCTTATCAGAGCATGCAGCCCGGTAGGTCAGGAAAGGGGGGGGACACAAGTGAGCCCCCCCTCCTGAACCATACCAGGCCACATGCCCTCAACATGGGAGGGTGCTTTGGGGCTCTCTTCAAAAGCACCTTGTCCCCGTGTTGATGGGGACAAGGGCCTCTTCCTCACAACCCTGGGCTGTGGTTGTGGGGGGTCTGCGGGCAGGGGGCTTATTGGAATCTGGAAGCCCCCTTTAGTAAGGGGACCCTCCAGATTCCAGCCCCACCATGTGAATGAGTATGGGGTACATGGTAATGCTACCCATTCACAAATAAAAACTGTAGTGTGAAAAAAGACAGGAGACAGGCTTTGACAAGTCCTTTATTAAAAGAAGGAAAATAAAAGAATGTCCCCCAAAGTAGATCCAACATCAATCACGATGCCCACTGCCGCCGACCTGAAAAAAAAGGCTCCACTCCCGACTCTGGCTCCCAGCCATCTGACTGCTCTGCTGGCTTGACAGTTCTTACATATGTAAAGTGCAGGACCATCACGTATGTGACCCCGCCCCATGTGACATCATTGACCCAGCATGCCCCAGTCGATGTCACACGGGAGCGGAGTCACATGGGTGATGTCACCAGGTGGCCACGCCCCTTTACATATTTAAGAACTGTCAAACCAGCGGAGCAGTCAGACGGTGGGAGCCAGTATCCAGAGAGGAGCCTTTTTTTTTTTTTTTTTTAGGTTGACAGTGGCGGCGGGCATCGTGATTGACGTTGGATTTACTTCGGGGGACATTCTTTTATTTTCCTTCTTTTTAATAACCTGACCTGCTGGACTGCATGCTTGGATAAAGGTCTGGTATGGATTTTGGGGGGGGGGGGGGACACCACGCCATTTTTTTTTTTGGCTTGGAGGTTCCACTCAAAATCCATATCAGACGAGAAGGGCTTAGTATGGAGGGAGGGGAGACCCCACTCCACTGACAGCTGAAACATTAAGGCATGTTTTTCACTACTAAAATACCGCATGACTTGATAAAATAACTCATGCGGTATTTTAGTAGCGTTTAATGAATTCAAACTTTAAAAAAAAAAAAAATGGTATGCAAAATCCTACTGCATACTCAGATGCGGTAAGATACCGCTTAGTGAATTGTGCCCAATATCATCTATTGCATCATTTGTTGCAAGGTTTTGGGAATAAAAACATGCAAATCTGTCCAATTTGATCTACAAAAGTAGCTCCAAAATTTTTTGAACTTCAGGCATTCCACTTTAGGCTGGAGTAGAGATGTGAACCATCTCGATTGAGTAATATTGATTTTTTTTCCCCCTGAGCATTTTGGAGCTTCGCACTACAAAATGCTCAGGTGTGGATGCAGTACAACACACTATTCTGTAATGCACGCACTGTACTCTTAACACACTGTACTCTGTAACGCACTGTACACTAACACACTACTCTGTACCGCACTGGACACGAACGCACTGTACTGTAACACTGTACTCTAACGCATGCACTGGACACTGTACTGCACTGGACACTCTAATGCATGTACTGCACTGGACACTCTAATGCATGCACTGTACTTCTAACACACTGGACACTAACACACTGGACTCTAAGGCACTGTACACTGTAACGCACTGTACCTGGTGTGCTCTTCTCGTCCTCTCCTGTTGCTCCTCTGGCTGCATAGAAATCAGCCTGAAGTCACGTGGTGATTCCTCACCTGGCTGCCACTTGCTGGCTCCTCCCCGCCAAGGAGCCTGCAAGCAGCCTAGCCATTTCCCAGAGCAGTTTTTTGTAATTTTTTTTTGGAAGGCCTGGGGAAATAACTTTTGCGGATAGGATCCAGCATGCAGATCATATTTAGAGGACCCCTGTATTACACCATGACATATTTACATGATGCTACATGCATGTGCTAGGTAGGCACAGTACATAGCCTGTGGCAGGACAGCATGCATGTATATATATATATATATATATATATATATATAAATTAAAAAATGTTTGTTGGGGACGTTTAACCACTTGCCCTCCTGAGGATTTACCCCCTTCATGACAGGCTATTTTTTGCGTTACGGCGTTGGGTTACTTTAACTGACAATTGCGTGTTCATGCAACGCTGCACCCAAATGAAATTTACGTCCTTCATTCCTATGAATTGAGCTTTCTTTCGGTGGTATTTGATCGCCTGTGCGGTTTTTATTTTTTGCGCTATAAGCAAAAAAAGACCAACAATTTTGAGAAAAAAACTATATTTTGGACTTTTTGCTATTAAACATGTTCAGTAAAAAAAATCTAATTTCGTTATAAATTTAGGCCAAAATGTATTTTGCTACATGTCTTTGCTAAAAAAAAAATCCCAATACGTGTAAATTAATTGGTTTACGTGAAAGTTATAGCATTTACAAATGGCGATATAGCTAATGGGATTTTTTTTTCTACTAGTAATGGCGGCAATTAGGGACTTTTAGTGGGACTGCGGCGGGCATTCTGACACTGGGGAGAACTAACTTGGTGTCACTGACACCCCAGTGACACCAATACAGTGATCAGTGCTAAAAAATAGCACTGACACTGTACTAATGGCACTGAACAGGAAGTGGTTAATGTCAGGGCGATCAAAGGGTTAACTGTGAACTGGGAGTGTTTTACTAGGGGGCGGGGGGTGTGTACTGTGCACAGTCTTCCCGAGCAGTGTGCTTGAGCTGACAGAGAGGAAGATTGCAAACAAAACAATCTTCCTTTCTGTTGGAGATGCTTGGTAATCACCAGGTGCCGGCGGGTAATTTCCAGCTGGGACCCGGTGATTGACATCTGCAGCAGTAAATGGCAGCGCAAGTAAGGCGCACTCGTGGCTCGTGTGCGCCTCCTACCCGGAAATGCAGAAGGACATATATACGTGATTCTGCCTACAGATGCCGCCCTGTAGCAGTATATCTGCTATAGGGTGGTCCTTAGGCGGTTAAAGTAATCTCCATGATTTGTGGAACACCATCAGCGTGTGCTGCGCTTTACCAAATGAAGATCTATACACACACACCATCAACACTGTATTTACATGAGCCTGTACAACTGCCAGAAGTTTCCAACTCTTTGGCACATCGGATGCTGGGAGGCAGGGTTTTGTGTCATGTGCCCACTGTGATTGGCTGTCACAGCAGTCACATGATCAGAAAATGCCAATTTGCACGAAATGCTTTGGAGCTTTGGCTGAGGCCCTGGGAAATGTGCCTGGAACACAGAGAAAAAGTGCTCTTGGCACATATGTGTACATTATACACACATATATGCCAAATCTAAACATGAAGGCCCAGGTGCTGGGATGCTTAAGATCTGTGACCGATAAATACCAGAGAGCTAATGTGCAGATAAACAGGAAGTAACATTTGTAAGAGCACATGTACAAAGTGAAGTACAGCTAGCCCCCACAAAGCTACACATTGACCCGTAAAAAAAACATAGCATCTACCTGTCACATCACCCCCACACACCATGAACATTAAAGCAATGGCTGTACTTACTTTGCAAATGAGCAGCAGCTCCTCTGTGGAGAAAAAGATCTCGCCATATCGTTTTCTAGCAAATCTGTCCTTCCAGCTCCCACTACCACTTCTGGGTGCCCACGAATGTCCTCCCGCAAACGTGGTGATGTATTTCCGGTCTGGCAGACGCTCCGGCGCTTTGTTGTACACCATAGCAGTTTTACATGTATGCACAATTGCCGATATGACATTGGCAAATATACTGTATGTTTTTCTGTGGCACAGGGCCAAAGGCAAAACACATTTAAGTCCCAAATTATTACTGTTAGGATTGTTTCAAAATAATGGCTAGCTGCACATTGAACATTACTTATCCATCGGCTACATTCACTGGTATACATAACATTCAGTCTTGTGGTGCAATAGGGTTCCTTTGGTTGGGTATTTTGCAAATGCTTGCATATGTGCCCTCTAAACATTTGTGCATACTATTATATAGGTCAAAAAAGTGGTGTGGGTGTGAATACACTGAACAAAAACATGCAATCAACAAAAAAAAAATCAAACAATACATAGTGCAAAGATTTATTGATGCAATACATAGTCAACATGTATTTTGACAGCAGAAACAAGTAGGTACATTCAATTTCTTGGGGAAAAGAAACCAGTAGGATTGATGTTGCAAAAATAGAATGGCCCTGCTCATAAGAGCTTACAATCTAAAAGATCACACCTTATAAAGAACGGTCCTTTAACAGGGTATAGCAGCAAATGGGTAATATGAATCAGGCAACATTTTCAGGGCAATAAACTTAGCACACACCATCAATTGGTTAGATGCAGAATTATCTGTCCACAAAACAGTCCCAAGATCAAATTATCTAAATAATACAGCATAATAAAGTGCAAATATCACAACCAACACCTCCCCAAGTCCCACACACATACATATCTGATTATGTTTGGTATAAAGCTGCATTTTGGTCTAAATAAGCAAGCAAATTCTATCAAAGTTAGAAGTTGCAAGAGCAGAGCAATTGACATTTGTTAGTATTACAAATAAGGCAAAGATCAGCAGATGCTCACAAACCATAAACACACAAAGTAGAATAATACACAACAGAACACACTTTAGAGGACAAAATGCAAAACATTTACAGCCCACATAAAACACAGCCTTAGTGGGGTCTTGGGCAATTAGGCACAATATCGCCTCCTTCCCCCCAAAATCACCACAGACAAGGACTTGCTGAAAATAACCTGGCCTATTATCAGGCCAAGCCAACTTGGCTACTGCAGCCCTTTATATAACATAGGCTGGACTTGGAGCACGCCAAACAAGGCCCCACGCCCAATAAAGGTCACACCCACCACTGTCATTCATTTGGTCTGAGAAAGTGATTGCACCTGATTAGTAGGCACAAATACTCTTTCCACCTGCGCTAACCCTTGGCTATGTGGCTATGTGCATCAACCCTGGTATACAGGCGCCGCAAATCATTGCATTAGCATACCCAGAAAAAAAAGGAACAGTAAAGTGTACCTGTACAGCATACAACAGAAAATTGAACAGGCATGTGAAGGGGAACCCCATGCCAAAATGTATTGGCACTATGGGCACAATTCACTAAATCTTATCGCATGAGTTAAGTCAGTCACATGACCACATCTCACATGCGATACTGTAAATGTCAATTCACTATTGCTAGTATGTGCTATTTACCGAAAATAGCAAAAACACTAGGGAAATACCGCATAAAGAGACCTTAAAGTCAATTCACAAAAGGAAATAAATATTTAAAGGCATGCGTTATTTATGTAGTGGTCCAGGCATGCGATATGTACTGGTATCTGTCAGTACTGTTATGAATTCTTAAGGAATGGGGGGACCGTGAAGTTCCCCCAAACCTAGGAGCCATCAGCTGTCAGCAGGGTTCCCCACTGACAGCTGAAGAAAACTAAAAGAATGTCCCTTGCAGTAGATCCAACATCAATCACGATGTCCTCCGCCACCCGAAAAAAGACACTGACACTGGCTCCTGGCCATCTGTCTGCCCCATTGGCTTGACAGTTCTTAAATATGTAAGGGGCGGGGCCATCACGCATGTGACCCCACCCCATGTGACATCCATCAACCAGGGAATGCTGGCTCATTGATGTCACATGGGGTGGGGTCACATGCGTGATGTCCCCAGATGGCCCCGCCCCTTACATATTTAAGAACTGTCAAGCCAGCGGAACAGACAGATGGTTGGGAGCGCAGCCTTTACTTAGTCTTTTTTCGGGTGGCGGACATCGTGATTCATGTTGGGTCTACTGAGGGGGACATTCTTTTAGTTTTCTTCTTTTAATAAAGGACTTGTCTCCTGTCTTTTTTTACGCTACACTTTTTATTTTTGTGAAGGGGTATCGATACCATGTATCCCATACTCATTTACATAGGGGGGCGGGATCTTGGGGCCCCCTTGCTAAAGGAGGCTTCCAGATTCCGATAAGCCCCCCTCCCACAGACCCCCACAACCCTGGGCTGTGAAGAGGCCCTTGTCCCCATCAACATAGGGACAAGGTGCTTTGGAATGCATTAGAAACACTGAAACGCTGCTTACAAATGATTAATAATGGGAATTACAAGTTATGAGATTATCGTTGTGGAGATTTATCTTTGTCGCAAAATTTCAACAGTTCCAATCGGGTAGGTATACGAGGACATATATTTAAGGCACAATAATATATATTATCAAGATCTTCGAAATATGATATATCAAATTCACAACATTTCAAGCAAAATATACAGAAATATGAATAAATGTCATGTAAAACCATCACAGAAAATCATTATAAAGGATAAGAAACAAAAATTGAATCAATAGAACTAAAGAAAACAAATTAGAAAACAAAGATATGCCTAGCTAAAAATAGTGCTGTTTCTGAAACTCAGTTGACGGTCACGACTGCCGTCTTCCAGAGTACTCCACACAGAGATTTACTATAAGACACAGTCTAAAAGAAAAGTGTGCGCGCTAGACGGCTAAATTTTATTCTGCGCATGTGCATTTCTATCAGTGTATAGATGTTGTAAAGGCGTCTATTTCTTGACAATCATGAATTCCCAAAAAAACCCAGCTTTTTACCCACTGAAATTTTTTTTTTAACCTCCCTAGTGGTCTGATTATGTCCATATTTCTGTGCTCAAAGTAGTAAATTTTTTTGCATGGAAATATGTATTGTTTTTATTGTAGGCCTGTAATTTTTAGGAATAACTTACTGAAATCTGTCCGAGTCAAAAAACTACCCGGGTATGTTAAAATTTGAAACACGAAATCATAAATTATAATTTAATACATAATCATAAAAAATAATATAATAAATTTAATTAACCACATGCCACCCAGCCTCTTTAGAAATACGTTGGCAGGGTGGCACGGCTGGGCAAAACCACGTTTTAAAATGTGTGCTTTCAAAACAGGTAGGGGGCGCGTGCAAGGCGCGCCACCGCCCTACCTGTCCCGCCGATCACGACCGCGGATGTCAGTCGCCGGGTCACAGCCGGTCGTTACCTGCTGTGTCCCATCGATTAGCGGCAATCACTGACAGAGAGCAGAGCTGCAGTAGCTCTGCTCTCTGTCAGTTCCCTGACAGCTCCTGACAGGCTGATCGGAAGAGAAGAGATTCTCTCCCTATCAGCATTTCCCTGTGCAGTACCGGCACTAATACCCTTGCCCCAAGTATTCTAAATAAGGTTGGGACAATTCCTCAGCATCTATTAGACATGACCTTTCTTTGTGCCAGCATTGCTGTCTCCTGATCCTGTCCTGTTTTCCTTGGCATAACACAACAGCCTCCTTTCTCCAGCACCCATCAGTATCAATCATCTGAGGATGTCCGGACTCAAACCATCAAAATATGATGGACTCGGGAGTGTAACACAGTAAAGTCCGATAGGATAGTACCAAATTGACTGCACACGTTGTTCAGTCCCTGCAACCGGACACAGGGATAAGACAGTGCAAGTCAGGTTTTGACAGCCATGAAACTGAGCCATCCACCAATCCTTATGACTCATAGCAAACTTGGATACTATCCTACCTTTGTCTTTGCAAAGTGGAAATGATCCCACGTAGAAAGAGGCAATCATTCCTCTGAGGTTCTGGAACACCTCTGATTTTACCTGGGTACTGGACAGAGCAAGTTGGATTTCCTGACCCCTTCACCAACATGTAGCAGACCTCCTGCCAAGAGAACCAGAGAGCACACAGAGACAGATGGCACGGAACCTGTAGCTGGCCAGCTAAGACCAGTCCTAGGTTGCTAGTATATGTGTATACCAAACCTGCCAATAACCTCAGTATAGTATATATGTGCATATGTTAAAGCCAAAAGCAAAATCATTGCTGTAATTTATGTCTTTGATTGTTATATGACATTTATATATTCATTGTGTTAGCAGAAGCAGAAAAGGAAAATATGCCTTTAAGAGTTAGTATAGAGCTGAGCCAATCACAGACAGCCTCACACTGTACAGAGCCTTAACCAATCCCAGCCAGTTTCACATCTATGCCTGTGTAAAACTTCCTGCTAGGATTTTCTAGAGACACATGCTCACCAGACAGAAGAGGAAACAGACAGTTCCAATCAGAAGAGCTTTATGGAGGCAGAGCAGGCCAAATAGGTATTTAATGCACTTGTGTGTTCCCCTATTGTTTGGCAGTGCAGGTGGATCTGTGTGTTGAAACTGTTGTGTATGTTTACTTGTAGTTCCATCGAACTAACGAATTTATCGAATATAACGAATCGAATATAGCAAATCGAATTTACTGAATCTAACGAATTTATCAATCTATCGAATCAACCCAATGTAATACAAGTTAAACCATTGTAATATGAAAGAAATAAGCCATTGTAAGCAGTTATATGAAGAAGATTGAAGTTATTAAAGAAGTTAACTAAAGTATTCGGTGTGCTCTTTAAACCTACTGCATCCATAGAGCGGCATTGGAGGAATTACAGAGTAAAGTCAGTCTAATTAAACAAAGAAACAGCAATTGCATAATTTTTCTAATGCCACAGCGCACTAGGCACCAAAGGGTGCTGCGCCTGCCACAGAACCCGACGTGCTTCTATTGGGGAGGTTTTTGGGGCACAGACAACAGTTCCTTTAGTCCATAGGTCCACACCAGACACAGCAACACAGTACAGTCCTCTGGAAGGCAATATGGAACAACAGGGATCTTGTAATCCACAGGGTTATCCACACAGGAGGCTCCAGACAGGGAAGGGTTAAGTCCAGACAGGTTCACGGAGAGCAAATTGTTAAGTCCAGGTAGGTTCACGGAGAGCAAGGGGTTAAGTCCAGGCAGGGGATAGATCCAGCCAGGCAGATTCACGGGGACAGCAGAAGATTCCTCCACAGTGCAGGGATTCCAGGCAGCACAGACAGTCCAGGAGATGATGAGGAGGACAGGGGATGGTCGAATGAGAGAAGCTGGCCCTCAGCACAGCCTTCTCTCACACACGCAGCCAGGAGAACACACAAGGTGTTTCTTGGCTCTCTCTTAAGTATAGAGCTATGTGCCTTGTTGGTAACCGGATACTTCCTGTTGGGTTACCATGGCAACGGGCCGTCTCCCAGGTCTCCAGACCTGCCCAGAGAGCCCATGAATTTGTGCATGAGGACGAAGGGAGGAGGGGGCCTGTTTGTCGATTCCTTCAGCAGGAGGCCAGACTGCAAGCCAGGGGGGTGAAGGGCTGCTGAGGGCTGCCTATGTCAGGGACACGGAGGACTAGAAGTCCCAGCATGGACAGGACAGAAGAGTGAGGGGCTGCTGAGGAGTGGGGGGTGGCAGCCAGCAAACCTGGAGGATGGGGAAGGAAGGACCAGCTCCGTGACACCTCCCAAATTGGTTCTGAATACCTCTAGATCCATAGTGTGATATTAGTTGAGGTACACTAGGAGTCTAGGACAGGAAGGACACCTCTGGGTACTATCTGAAGAGACTACAGCATACCCTCATGTATAACAAAGGTAAAGGGCTCCTGGAAGTGCCGAGGCGCAGTGTCCAAGGAACTGCTACTATTGGGATCAAATGAGCAATAAACAAATAAGAATTCCTTGCAGCACTGAGGCTCTGGGATCACTGAACAGTAGGGGGGTACAATTCAAGCTGACAGGTATGCATGGAAACACACAGACACTGAGGGCAAATACACAAAAACACATAAAAACAGCCATGCAAACAAACAGAAACCTCTAGAAGCAGGTAGAGGTGAATGGTGACACTGGGCAGGAAACAGGCTTGAAATACACTTGAGGACACACAGGCAGGCTGCTAGGAACAGTAAGGTGAAAAGCCTATGGTAATGAGGCAAGCTTGAAAAGAGATAGCCTGGCTGGGGGGTGTAGAGAACAACAGCACAGCATAGACATAACGGAGGGGTTAAAATACTTGCCAAAGTCCTGGGTTAAGCAGATCAAGTTTCAAAGCAAAAGGGTGCGGGTCTCCCCACGTGGTATTGATGTTAAAATGGGAGAATTCTTCAACTTCTTCTCCTTAGTCCTGACAGCCCAATTTGTAGTTCCCCAGCAGGGGGTGTCTCTGAAGTCAAGGACCAATACCCCGTTTAGGGCGTGGAGGTCTGGGCGTGGACCTAAACTAGAGCCAAAATCTTGTGTAGTTCATATTTTGGCTCATAACTTTTCCTATGCACAAGTGACACTCCACCCGCGGGTAGATTATTATGCAGACATGTCTGAGGATTGATTAGATATGAATTATGAAATTCTACACTGAATGGTTCACGAGATCTACTTTTCTGCTTCCCTATGTATTCAAGACAAGGCGAGTGACCTATCAAACTGTTTGACTCTTCTTGGCCAATCTGAGGGTATGCCTGGTTTTTATGTAAGTCTCTCATATTCCAAGATATGAGACATAGGGGAAAAATTGATCTTTTAAAAAGGTTATCTGGTGTGCTTCCTTGGAATGTCTTTGAACTCCTGGGTAGGCTTGCTGTAGCTTTTACGAGGTGCTACATTTTACAGGTTCTTTGGACAGTAAGGCCCCAGCTCCCTTGGGGGTCCTGGGCTCTGGCCTGTGACTTTTAACACACACACGCTGCCATATGTCACCTTGACTCTCATAGAGGGAGGGGGGAAAGTATGAGGGGAGAAAATGCAGATTCATAACAAAATGGAGGCTGCGTCCTGCCTCTAGCACGCATGTTCACAAGAGAGGGCCCCCTGAGAGGCTCAGTCCATCCTCTGGATATGCCGCTGCTGAAAGGAGGAAAAAAGGAAGTGTTGCAACGGGGCAGCGCGCGGCAGGCACTTCGGACACCTCTCCCCAAGGTTTCCTTAGAGGGTCGGGTCCCACATCCCTGCCACAGGACGGGTATGACCAGAGGTATGTGACTGACGCAGGGAAACGCAGGCTTCAGATATGTTATAAACAATACGATTTATTAACACTAACAATACATAAATGCAGTGCAATACTAAAACATAACACAGTGCAAACAAACCAAACCAAACCACCCACAGACAACAGTACATACAATGCAAGCGTCGTCAGGCAGGCCGGGTCAATAACAAACGGGCAGGTAGGAACAGGAGGAGCAGGCAGAGAGTAGTCAGGTCACGAGCCGGGTACAGCAACTAACAGGCAGGTAGGTACAGGGGGTCAGGCAGAGAATGGTCGGGGTCACAAGCCAGGGATCAGAACAGGAGAAGTCAGCAGAGGTCAGGATCAAACAGGGTCAGCAACAAGACAGGAACAGGAATGCAGGAACAAGATACAGGGCCCAGGAAAAACACACACACCAAGGCCGAGTCTGCAGGTCTGGCCATCCCTTAAATACACCAGCATAAGCAGTTTCAGGTGTTTGACTGGCTGCAAGGTTGAGTCTCTGATTGCTGGGAGCACCCGCTGGCCAGCCCTGGTACTGCAGCCCATAAGGCAGGTGAGTCCCACCATTGCTGGCCAGTCCATTCCTGACAGTACCCCCCCCTCAAGGAGCGGCCTCAGGACGCTCCAAACAGTCCTAGCTGGGCAAAATGTTCCACCGCCCGGGTCTGGTAACTGGCGGGATATCAAAGACTGCATAAAGGGGGGAGGTGCAGCGCTAACTTGATAAATATACACTTAAATAGTTACATAAACCAATGTTAAGGGGCTGTTAAAGTGCAAAACGGTGACTAAAATAAGTATAGTCCATAACGTGTTCAAAAAGTGTTCAAAACCCAAGAGAGTCTTCAAAAAGCTCCAATGCCTGGATTCGTGGATGAGGTGATAAAGGTATAAAGATTGCGCACTCACCAGATACGCAATCCAAATGCGCATTCAAAGCAGATAATCCTAGGGTCCTCATATGGATCTGGTCAGATCTGGTCACAAAAGCCCCTCGTCACTCGATGGTGTTTGCCACGCATAGAAGAAAAAAGGGGGGGCCACTCTGCAGATGTAAAGGGCTCCCAACGGAGCTCAAAGAACAAAGGAGGCCAAATAGTGTGATACCTTATAGGCAAGGGGTATTTATTCCCAAAGACACACAGTATACAAGCAGAGGCAGGAGAGATACTGACCATATAAAGATAACAAATGGCCGCCGGGGCCCTCGTGGCGCCGGTCGGCGTGACGTCACACCGCTGTAGCCGCTCCCTGACGCGTTTCGTGCGAAGGCACGTAGTCATAGGGGGTTAGCTTACAGCAGTGGACGTCGATGTGGGACCTAAATAAGGAAAATGGCGCATGCGCTGTGATCGCGCGCCATTTTCCCGTCCGCAAATGTCTCCGTATCGGGCGCCATTTTCATGTAGCCCGCCGAACAGCGCATGCGCGAGCGCTGTCAGCACGGAATCACACAATAAACGGCATAACGATGATCACCAGGGAAAGGTGTATTGCCCAGCAACCTATACGCGACGCAGATTAAAGGCAAAGCAGCCCCATAAATGATCTAATTAGCGTCGTCAGTACCAGGTTACCCAGTTCTGTGGCATAATAATCGTCAAGGGGAATTTATTATCCAAAACCTCATATGTAGATTAAGGACAGACAGTAATAGTATTAACAGTCTGATCTACACATTCATAATTCTCGATGCAAAAAAGGTCAGATTTAGATATATAAAAGGTCAAATGGTTAAATTTAAAATATAAATTATACCTGGTGGTCATTGCTAGTGCCACACTCTTTAATAAGTTCACATTCAAAATTTCAAATGCAGAAGAACATATAACATATTACAACAATCATATAAACATATAATAAAATCATATAAGTTAAAAACAGAATAAAACTGTATATATACAGAGAACTTATTTCTCTACATATAATCAATTTAAAAAATCTACTTCGCTATGACCTAAAACCAAAAAAGTAAAAAACCAAAAAACCAAAAGACTGGCACACCAGGCAGGACTCCGGGCAGAGGCACACCAGGCAGCGGCACTCCGGGCAGCGGCACATCGGGCTGGACTCCGGGCAGCGGCACATCGGGCTGGACTCCGGGCAGCGGCACATCGGGCTGCACTCCGGGCAGCGGCACATCGGGCTGGACTCCGGGCAGCGGCACATCGGGCTGGACTCCGGGCAGCGGCACATCGGGCTGGACTCCGGGCAGCGGCACATCGGGCTGGACTCCGGGCAGCAGCACATCGGGCTGGACTCCGGGCAGCGGCACATCGGGCCACCAGGCAAAGCGGCAGGCACCGGGCCACCAGGCGAAGCGGCGGGCGCCGGACCCCCAGGCGGAGCGGCGGGCGCCGGACCCCCAGGCGGAGCGGCGGGCGCCGGACCCCCAGGCGGAGCGGCGGGCGCCGGACCCCCAGGCGGAGCGGCGGGCGCCGGACCCCCAGGCAGAGCGACAGGTCTTGGGCCCCCAGGCGGAGCGGCGGGCGCCGGACCCCCAGGCGGAGCGACAGGTCTCGGGCCCCCAGGCGGAGCGGTGGGCGCCGGACCCCCAGGCGGAGCGACAGGTCTCGGGCCCCCAGGCGGAGTGGCGGGCGCCGGACCCCCAGGCGGAGCGACAGGTCTCGGGCCCTCAGGCGGAGCGGCGGGCATCGAGTCACCAGGCACGACAGTGGGCTCCGAGTCAACTGGCATGACCGCTGGCACTGGGTCAGACATTGGATCGTCTGGCTGGACAGCGGGCATCGGGTCACCAGGCATCAGGTCATTTGGCTCGACAGCGGGCACCGCGTCATCTGGCAAGGCAGTGGGCTCCGAGTCAACTGGCATGACCGCGGGCACTGGGTCAGACATTGGATCGTCTGGCTGGACAGCGGGCATCGGGTCATCAGGTACCGGATTGTCTGGCTCGACAGCGGGCATCGGGTCACCAGGTATGACAGCGGGCACTGGGTCACCAGGCATCAGGTCATTTGGCTTGCCAGCGGGCACCGCGTCATCTGGCAAGACAGTGGGCACCGAGTCACCAGGCACGACAGCGGGCACCGGATCAGGTACCGGATCGTCTGGCTCGACAGCAGGCACCGGGTCATCTGGCGCTGGATCGTCTGGCTCGACAGCGGGCATCGGGTCACCAGGCATGACAGCGGGCACCGGGTCATCAGGTACCGGATCGTCTGGATCAACAGCGGGCATCGAGTCAACTGGCCTAATAGGATCATCAGGCTGGATCAGTTCATCAGGCTGGGTAGAAACATCATGCTGGGTAGAGGCATCAGGCTGAGTGGAGGCATCAGGCTGAGTGGAGGCATCAGGCTGAGTGGAGGCATCAGGCTGAGTGGAGGCATCAGGCTGAGTGGAGGCATCAGGCTGAGTAGAGGCATCAGGCTGAGTAGAGGCATCAGGCTGAGTGGAGGCATCAGGCTGAGTGGAGGCATCAGGCTGAGTGGAGGCATCAGGCTGAGTAGAGGCATCAGGCTGAGTAGAGGCATCAGGCTGAGTAGAGGCATCAGGCTGAGTCACGGAAGGCAGGTTCTCAGACGGCAGGCTCACCAGTTTGGATACTGGCAGGATGGTACTGGTTGGAAAGAATTTTCGCTTTTTTCTGGTTTTAACTACTGGAGCACTGCAAGTAAACGCAGGTCTGCAAACGAATGGAGCAGCTGGAGACAGAGAAGAGCTGGAGGATGGAACAGGGTACTGACATGTGGCAGATAGCAGGGCAGGAGGAGCTGTTGGGAATGCAGGAATAGAGCTTTGAGGAAATAGGTTAGAAGCAGGACTGGGTTTTTGCAAGCTGACTGAGGCTGGGTGCAACAAATCTGTCCATGTCTGCAGTATGGGTTGAACAAAGCTGAGCTTACACAAAGCCTGTCTGACCAAAGACTGCACTGCGTTTATACAATCTCTTAGTATCTGTGGTGAACATGCAGAATAACACTCCAGAAAGTAATCTACATCATCCTCTAATAACCACACCAGGGACTCTACCTGGTCGGCACTAAATGGGGGCAAAAATTCATCCCTGCATTCGGGGGTACCAGATGATACCAACTCCGCACAAACCTGAATCAATGGCTGCACCTCAGAGAATTCTGTGCCCTGATCTACTAGAACATGAGCGATCCGTATACATTCTAGCAGTTGATCCCGGGGATACTCCTTCAGAGTCTGATAAGCATATTCTCTGTCATCAAACACTAGCAGATATAAATACACAACCTCATCAAGATCCATCCTTCCCAGCAACAAACCAAGATGGCTTCCCTGTGCAGCCACTTCTGGTCAGGATGGGCCTTGGTATAATGTCAGGGCTCCCGGGGTATGACCAGAGGTATGTGACTGACGCAGGGAAACGCAGGCTTCAGATATGTTAAACAATACGATTTATTAACACTAACAATACATAAACGCAGTGCAATACTAAAACATAACACAGTGCAAACAAACCAAACCACCCACAGACAACAGTACATACAATGCAAGCGTCGTCAGGCAGGCCGGGTCAATAACAAACGGGCAGGTAGGAACAGGAGGAGCAGGCAGAGAGCAGTCAGGTCACGAGCCGGGTACAGCAACTAACAGGCAGGTAGGTACAGGGGGTCAGGCAGAGAATGGTCGGGGTCACAAGCCAGGGATCAGAACAGGAGAAGTCAGCAGAGGTCAGGATCAAACAGGGTCAGCAACAAGACAGGAACAGGAATGCAGGAACAAGATACAGGGCCCAGGAAAAACACACACACCAAGGCCGAGTCTGCAGGTCTGGCCATCCCTTAAATACACCAGCATAAGCAGTTTCAGGTGTTTGACTGGCTGCAAGGTTGAGTCTCTGATTGCTGGGAGCACCCGCTGGCCAGCCCTGGTACTGCAGCCCATAAGGCAGGTGAGTCCCACCATTGCTGGCCAGTCCATTCCTGACAACGGGCGGCCAGAGAAGAGAGCAGAGTCATCTTTGTGCTGACCTGCCCTGTATCCTGCAGAAGGTCAGTGTGTAATCCCCTGACCCCTGGTGACACTGACAGCACTGCAGCTTAACCGCCTCCCGCCCACCATATAAGGAAATGACGGACGGGCGGCGGTTCTCTTGTTCTGGGAGGACATCATATGAAGTCCTCCCACTCCAACGATCGGTGGTGCGCTGTATCCCTGGGACACAGCGGATCACTGATCAGCGGAAAGAGCCGATGATTTCGGCTTGGTCATGTGATCAGCTGTGTCCAATCACAGCTGATCGCATGTAAATAAGGAAATGCCGGTTATCAGCATTCCTCTCCTCTGCAGCTGTCATGCTGACAGCTCGTAAGGAGAGAAGAGCTGGTAATCAGCATTCCTCAGAGGGGACATCTACACTGATCATCAGGGCACTGATCAGTGCCCTGATGATCAGTGTAGCCCCATCAGTGCCACCTGTCAGTATTCGTCAATGCCACCTGTCAGTGCCAATCAATGCACTTCAATGCCACATATCATTGCTAATCAATGCCACATATCAGTGCCAATGAATGCCACATATCAGTGCCTACCAGTGCACATAAATGCCACATATCAGTGCCCATCTGAGCTGCCTATCAGTGCCACCTATGAGTGCTGCCAATCAGTGCCACCTATCAGTGCCCGTCAGTGCCACCTAACAGTGCAGGTCAGTGCCGCCTATCAGTGCCATATATGAGTACTGCCTATTAGTGCCCATCAGTGATGTCTGTCAATGCTCAACAGTAATACCTGTCAATGCCCATCGGTGCCACCTACCAGTGCCCATCACTGAAGGCTCATTAGTGCATATCAGTGAAGGAGAAAAATTACTCATTTACAAAATTTTATAACAGAAACTATGAAAAAAACTTTTTTTTCAAAATTTTCAGTTGTTTTTTGGTTAGTTTAGCAAAAATTAAAAACCCTGAGGTGATTAAATACCACCAAAAGAAAGCTCTATCTGTAAAAAAAAATGATAAAAATTTCATATGGGTACAGTGTTGCATGACCGCGCAATTGTCATTCAAAGTGTGACAGTGCTGAAAGCTGAAAATTGGCCTGGGCAGGAAGTGCTTGGTAGGCAAGGGGTTAATAGTAGTATTCTATTCTATATTCCTTATATAAAACAGTGATATCTGTATACTGAGTGGCACTCAGTGTACAGATATCTATGTTATGTGTAAGGAATAGCAATCAGTGTGCAGATATCAGTGTTAACACTGATATCTGTATACTGCGTGCTATTCCTTATATATAACACTGATGTCTGTACAATGCGTACTATTCCCTATATAAAACCTTGAATGTACTTGCCTGTTCTCTGTGTTCCTTATTGTACTTGGCTCTCTCAAAGGGGTTGATGGTGTTCTTTCTTGCTGTTTGTGTATCTTCTGCCATGTTGTCTGCGGGGGAGGAGGAGACCCAGCTGCCTCCACGCCCCCTCTGCTCCGGCCCACTGTAAGTGCCTGGAATGTGATTACCTGTTCTCTGTGTACATTCTGGATCTGTGATGTGAAGATGTTTGTTGTGTTCTTTCTTGTTGTTGTAGCTCCAGCCATATTGGAAGAGGGTGAGCTGGACCCTGAGGAGAGGGATGACATCTGTCCCCGTCACACCCACTGTAAATACCTTCAATGTGTTTGGAGATGTTTATCTCTGTAGGTGACATCAAGGTTGAGGTGTAGGATTTGGGGGCTGAGGCAGAGCTGCTCCCATCAGGGCCAATGATGGGCTTTCCATTGCTGCTATGCTTTTCTTTCTTTCCGACATGGGAGGAAGGGGCGAAAGTCACTTTCTTCACATGTCAACACAGTCATTGCTGCTGTGTGATTGTCTGTCTTAGATTCTGGCAGCATTCAGGGCTGGTACAATACCCTGTTTTTAGTACTTGTGGCTATATCAGCTGCAAGTAACTGTATTAGCAAAAAGCAGACATGCTGGTTGTACCCAAGACAAATCCTAATTTGCCTTCTGTACAATCATGCTGACCATAGCTGTAGTATAATTTGGCTGATTACTACTGGCCGGGTCATAGTTTCTTAGGTAAGTCGACCTTGTTTTGGTTTCCAATACTGAGACCTAGATGGATGAAGCATTTTTCAAATGCTTCATCTGTCCCCCTTAGGCTGTAAGGGTGCTAACTCTACAATCCCATGTTCGCTGTCAGCTTAACTCCCCCAGCACTCACTGTAGCCCTGGGCTTTGGAGGGGGAGGGAGTGAAAGCCTCAAACTCTTCGTTGTTCGCTGCAAGGCTGAGCCAGGTGCTGCTCCACAGTCTGGAGTGGATTTGGACTTTGAAATCGGGATCTTGACCCAGCCTGACCATGCTGTGTGATGTCATCTGACTTCAGTCAGCTGTCCCCTGAAAATGGGTCACAGGAGTGCCAAACGAACTACACTCCTGTAATCTACAGGAGAAGTGCAGCCAAAAGATCTTTGTCTGGACTTCTCTTTTAATCTATGCATGTCAGGCTTAAAGTGTTACTAAACCCCGGACCCTGCATTCACTCTTTCTGGTCTCCCACACTACACAGAACATGGCAATGCAATTATTTTAGTCAATAAAAACTGCTAAATACCTTTTCTCATCAGCAGTTAGAGCAGTCTTGTGACTTCAACAGAGCACTGTTTAAAGTTTGTTGGAGGAGTTTTCTTTCTGCTCTAGGAGGATGTGAAACCTCTGCCCCTCTCTCTGGACAGTGCTGATTGACCCTGTGCTGATCACATGCACCCTCCCAAGACCAACCCCACAAAAGTATAGCAATGCACACCAAACTGAGCATGTGCATGTGACTATGGATTCTGTCTGTTTCAGGTGGTCATTTCAACAAGAGGAGGGGCAGAGAAGACAGGATCTAACAGCCTTTTTACACAATGCAGAGGATTAACCCCTTAGGTTACACAGGGAGTCTAACAAGGATGCTTTACTGCATGTACAGACCGATTTGACTGTTGTGGGTTTAGTAACACTTTAAGTACCATTTCTTGCTTCCTCATCACACAGGCTCAAGCAATTTTGGGAATACAGCTTACAATGTGGATCCTAGTGTAGTGGCTAGGCCGTTATTAGCTCAATATGTGTAGGCCTGTACACATCCATACCTTTCTGAGACGGTGCTGCTCCCTGGCACAGTGCAGGATGATAATTGGCCACTGGTCAGTATTTTGTTGGCCTGAGGAGGATGTCAAGCAGTCAGCCTTTGGGCCAAATTTCCATTGAACTACCGATGCAGGATATGTGCCCCCAAAATACACTAGCAGAGGGGTGGGAGAGCTTATCCCAGAGGAGCTTCCCAGCTATTAGTGTTTGGCAAGTGTTCAGAGTTGTGTTTCTTTTACTATACAATGGTTAAGGCCATTCCCTTGTGTCAACCTTTGAAGAGGTTACAGCTAAGAGTATAGTGGCTGTTGACACCACAATCCCTTACAATATCCAACATAAAGATTGGATTGGACATTTTCCGGAGCGCACCCTTTTCTATTTGGATGTTCAGGAGCCAGAATTTCGCATGTTCAACTTTCTTTGAACTCCTAGGGTCATACACTATCCAAACTTACTTGGAGTTAATTTACTCCTTGTGCTTCAAGTATGAGAGAATTTCAGGCTTGGGTTCCACATTGTGTGTGTTACTAGTAAACTCTTTAATTTACAAGGCCTGGAATTAGACTGATATCTGGAGCTCTTTTGCTTGTGTTTTTATCAAGTTTCCTGGTATTCCGAAAGGGCCTGGATGTACTCCATAGACCCCAGGAGAGGATGGACTTCAGAAGAGTCCTTGGGGGAGGGGGAAGTGTCCTCCGATTCCCCTGAGCCCCAGGGCCCAGTTTAGCCAAGTATGTCCCATTTGTGTGAATTTAAACCACTTTACAATATTTGGTTTTGGACAGTGTCTATGTGTGTATATGGGGGGGGGGGGGTCACATGGGGTGTGGTGGGGAAAGGCTGGGACGGCTGGCCAAAGACTTATTTGTTTTTTTTTCTTCAAAATCTGCTCAAAGGTTAAAATGCCACCTTGCAGTGTGCATGTGTTTACACTTAAGGGGGCATTTGTGTTTTTGTGTAAGGTAGGTGAATATTGTATGGACTGAGCCCTTCTGCAGCTAGACTGGCAGAGGCGTATACCTTGTGACATCTTTTTATGAAGCCTCATATATGCTGCAGACCTGTGGTCTCTGCTTTCGTATGCTTGAAGTCACTATTCTATAGGCCCCAGGAAGGAAAGTGGGAATGGCTGCAAGGGTTTGCCAATTAGTGTTTACACTCTTACTGCAGTGTAGGTGTAGCTAAGCTGATGTGTGTGAGCCAGTTCCTCTTGTCAACAGCAAGGCTCTCAAACATTGTAATGCTGGCACCTCACCACTGCCAAGGAAGACTGTTCCTTGTCATGCTTGTCAGCTGTGACATTTAAGTGTATCATTGTTATATATATATTGGTTACATCTTTGTTTTGTAAATATTTTTATTGCACCCCTTTTTGACTTTTCAGTAATAAATCTTTCCTTCTCAAAGTGTTGAACTGTTTCTATAGCTCTTAATTGCAATTTATGAATTCCTGCCTCTAAAAAGATGATGTAAAAAATTAGACAAATATAAATAATTTCAGAACTTTTTCCACCTTTAATGTGACCTAAAAACTGTACAACTCAACTGAAAAACCAACTGAAATCTTTTAGGGGGTTGAAGTAAACATAAAAAACTAAAATAATGTGGTTGCATAAGTGTGCACATCCTCTTATAACTGGGGATGTAGCTGTGTTCAAAATTAAGCAATCACATTCAGAATCATGTTAAATAGGAGTCGGTACACACCTGCCATCATTTAAAGTGCCTCTAAATAAACCCCAAATAAAGTTCAGCTGTTCTAGTAGGTTTTTCCTCACATTTTCTTAGTTGCATCCTACAACAAAAGCCATGGTCCGCAGAGAGCTTCCAAAGCATCAGAAGGATATCATTGTTAAAAGTATCAGTCAGGAGAAGGGTACAAAAGAATTTCCAAGGCATTAGATATACCATGGAACACAGTGAAGACAGTCATCATCACGTGGAGAAAATATAACGCAACAGTGACATTACCAAGAACTGGCCGTCCCTCCAAAATTGATGAAAAGACGAG
Source organism: Staurois parvus (assembly GCF_062004578.1). NCBI lineage: Eukaryota > Metazoa > Chordata > Amphibia > Anura > Ranidae > Staurois > Staurois parvus. The sequence goes on from NW_028318455.1 coordinate 936,066, forward strand.
AAGAAAATTGGTCTGAGAGGCTGCCAAGAGGCAACATTACCCACCTCCCATCCAGCCGTTGTATATAAATGGCTGGACGGTGGCAGTGCAGGGGCAGGTGGCCTTTTATAAACGGCCCCTCTGCCCCCTGCTTGTGCGTGCTCCCTGGGAGGGTGCAGCACCGCGATCCGGTGCCCGCTGTGTCCTCCGGACACAGTGGAAAACGGATCGTCGTACGGGACCCGATCATGTGATCACTGATTGGCCAGTGATCACATGCAGAGTAGTAAGCAAGGTGTCACTTCTGACATCATTGCTTACTACGTGTGAAATCTGTGAATGATCACAGAGGTCACATGGTACAAGGCTATTCACAACAACCTTGTACCATGTGACAAGCTGTGACCAATCACAGCTCACACAGTATTTCTCAATGGCTGCAAGAATGCAGCCAGAGAGGAGAAATGATTGCTTTTACAGCCTTTATGGGTGTAAAAGCAATCCGTGTAAAATAAAAAAAAACTTCATCACCCCCCACAAGTAGTACAGTGTCACCATGGTGACACTGTACTGCAAAGGTGACAGTATATGAAAAAAAAACATAAATAATATAAAAAATAAAATAAAAATGTAAAAAATGTATTTTTAAATTATAATTTTTGGTTATAAACTAATTTGGATTATTTTTTTTTTACTAAAAAGATAGCTGAATACATTTTGGCCAAGATTTAAGATGAAATATTATTTATTTGCAAAATTTAATGAGAAAAACAATTTTTTTCAAAATGTTTGGACTTTTTCATTTATATAGCAAAAAAAAAATCAAAATTCCAGCGGTGAATAAATACCACCAAAATAAAGCTTTATCTGTCTCAAAAAAATTTGAATAAATTAATATGGGTACAGTGTTGCATGACCACTCTATTGTCATTCAAAGTGTGATAGCGCTGAAAGCTGAAAATTGGCCTGGATAGGAAGGGGGTAAAAGTGTCTGGACTTGAAGTGGTTAAAGGAGCTGCAGGAATATCTGGCAAGTACTGGCTGTGTGGTACATGTAACAACAATCTCCCTTATTCTTCATATGTTTGGGCTATGGGGTAGAGTGGCAAGACAGAAGCCTTCTCTTACGAAGAAAAACATCCAAGCCCGGCTAAATTTTGCAAACACACATTTGAAGTCTCCCAAAAGCATGTGGGAAAATGTGTTCTGGTCTGATGAAACCAAGGTTGAACTTTCTGGCCATAATCCCAAAAGGTATGTTTGACACAAAAACAACACTACACATCACCAAAAGAACACCATACCCACTACCCACAGTGAAGCATGGTGGTGGCAGCATCATGCTTTGGGGTTGTTTTTCTTCAGCTGAAACTAGGGCCTTAGTCAAGGTAGAGGTAATTATGTACAGTTCCAAATACCAGTCAAAACTGGCACAAAACCTTCAGGCTTCTGCTAGGGAGAGGGAGAGAACAGAAATTGGAACATTACCAACAGCCATGATCCACTTTGTATGGGTGACACAGCAGTCTCCAGGGGCATGCTATGCAACCCAGACGTTGTCCAGGGATCCCTTAACCCCAGCAGACACCATGACAAATATGTAAACAAAACATTCACACTACCATACTCAGAAATGACTGTACAATAATGGTGGAATCATCTAATGTATGTTAGGCTAAATAATTTTTAAAATACTCACAATACCATTCTCTACAATACGTCAGTTTGCATATAATCCTTTTCTAAAAAATTAGCAAAAAAGAATAGAAAAAATTAAAAATGACAAGGATGGTGGGCACCACTCCTGTTGGTATTTATAATCCAAATGTATGCCCAATGCAACACTGCACAGCATAATATTAACAGCAACATTTGAAATTCTGGCTAACAGCCTAAACTAACAAAAACATTAAAAAAAAGTGCAAGAGTGGCGTTAACCTCCCAAAGAAAAAGTCATTAGTGTTGAAAAAGGGTGATGCAAAAATGAGAAAGTGCCAGGAAAACCCCTTAACTTTTTGCCTACCGGGCACTGTCACCCCCTTCCTGCCCAGGCCAATTTTTAGCTTTCAGTATTGTCGCATTTTGAATGACAATTGCGCGGTCATGCAACACTGTACTCATATGAAATTTTTATAATTTTTTTCACACAAATAGAACTTTCTTTTGGTGGTATTTTATCACCACTAGGTGTTTTATTTTTTGCCATATAAACAAAAAAATAGCAAAAAATGAAAAAAAAAAAGTTTTTCTTTGTTTCTATTATAAAATTTTGCAAACAGGTAATTTTTCTCCTTCACTGATGTGCGCTGATGAGGCTGCATTAATAGGCAGCACTGATGAGCACTGATAGGAGGCACCGATAGGCAGCACTGATGGGCACTGATAGGTGGCACTGATGAGGTGGCACGTATAGGCGGCACTGTTGAGCTGCCACTGATGATGCTGCACTGATAGGTGGCACTGACTGATGGCACTACTGCGCAGCACTGATGGGTGGCACTTCTGAGCACAGGTGGGTGGCATTGATTGGCACTGATAAGAGGCACTGAGAGGTGGCACTGATGATGGTGCACTGATGAGCTGGCACTGATGATGCTGCACTTATAGGCGGCACTGATGGGTGGAACTGACTGATGGCACTGCTGGGCAGCACTGCTGGGCACAGTTGAGTGGCATTGATTGATAAAGGTGGGCGACACTGATGGGCAGAGGTGGGTGGCACAGGTGGGCGGCACTGCTGGGCACTGATCATCAGTGCCCTGATGATCAGTGCCAATCACTTCTCTTACAATTGCCAGTTATCGGCAGTACTTTCCTCATGCTGTGACAGCATGAGGAAAGTGAAGCCGATAACCGGCAACTGTATTTACCTGGTGATCTGCTGTGTCAGTGGACACAGCTGATCACGTGGTAAAAGGTCGCTGTGATTGGCCATTTACTGTATCACGTGATAAGCTGTGTCCGTATCGTTAGGGGCGCGCAGGGGGCGTGTTCTGGAACGACGTCCAGGGATGTTGTCCCAGAACTAGACAACCGTGCTATAGCCATCCTTCGGCTATAGCGCGGTAGGGAAGAAGTTAAAAAGAAAGTATAAAACTTCATATGTGTCCACAGCGAGCACCAGCTTCGCAAAATCACCTTGGGATCCACCAGCAGGTAGGGAATGCTCTCACCTTAAACTCTGACCTATTCACAGGTCCCAAAGCGCTTTCCTCTTCCAGGGGTCTGATCCTGTGGCTTCTCCAATCCTACAGCTCTAATCCACAGGTAACAATGCACTTCTGCGATCCCTGCTCCTCAACGTATGGATTATGGCTCCAAAACCATTATTAAAAAAGCTCTTAGATTGTTAGCCCCTGTATGACCTGCTTGTGGGAGCAAATAAAGCAAATTTGCAACCCTCTTATTTTAGTGTGCACTAACATCTGTGCACATAGATATACAGCATGCCTGGGAGCAAGCATTTAGCCACCTTGGCAAAACTGGAAAACATGGTATCGCTTCCTACTTAGCTTGAGGCGTTGAGCTGGAGTCATTTGTTTAATAAGCACATTATTGCTTCATAATTAAATATATTTTCCATTTTACTGACAGTTTATGCTTGGCTCACTCTTTCCTCCAAATTCCTAAAGTATTTGGAGATCACCACCACTATTGTACTTTGGCTGTTTGGTTCTGATTGTTACACTGAATTCAGAATGTTTTCGGTATTTTTCCGATGTGAAATTTGGCACTTGCAGGTAATTTTTACTGCAAATATCTGAGGGTTTTCACATATCCCTGTTACTGATTATTTTAACTCTTCTATTGTTCTGGAACTTATTGTAGGGATGGTCACTGTGGTGATATTGCCCTTCATTAAGAATAACAGACATTAGAGGGTTCCACCATTATTGTTAAGTTAGAGATGAGCAGAGCAGAAAACACATTTTTGGGATTAATTGAGGGCTTCTTTCAGCATGGTAACAAATGACAGTGCTTATCGCAAGCATTTGTCCCACATTGTACCATTTTCATCAACAGTCATTCATAGTAAATATTAGTGTGGTGTTGACATACAGTATTATACCCGGGGTCTGCAAATTTATACAATAGGGGCCAGTTCACTGACCTTCACACTGTTGGGGGCCAGACTATAGTTTGAAATACACAAGAACAAATTCCCATGCACACCGCACATATCTTATTTTGAATGGCCCAAAACTGGAAAACACCATACAATATTGCAAATGCACTGTACTCCAACACACTGTATTCTACACCTGGTGTGCTCTCCTCCTCCTCTCCTGTTGCTCCTCTAGATGCATAGAAATCAGCCGGAAGTCATGTGGTGAGTCCTCACCGCCGAGGAGCCTGCAAGCACCCGAGCTATTTCCCGCCACAGGTTTGGTTTATATTTTTTTTGCGGACAGGATCCAGCATGCAGATCATATTTAGAGGACCCCTGTATTACACCATGACATTTACATGATGGTACATGCATGTGCTCGGCGGGCACAGCACATGGCCTATGGCAGGACAACATATGTGTATATTACTTTCAAAATAATATCCATGATTTGTTGAACACCATTAGCGTGTGCTGCACTTTATCAAATGAAGATATATACACACACAGCATCAACACTGTCTTTACATGAACCTGTACAAATGCCAGAGGTTTCCAAACCTTTGGCACATCTGGGCCCTTTAAGGGGTTTTGTATGCTGGGAGGCAGGTTTTCGTGTCATGTGCCCATTGTGATTGGCTGTCAGATGATCAGAAAACGCCAATTTGCAAGAATTGCTTTGGAACAGTGGCTGAGGCCCTAAGAAATGTGCTAAGAGCAAACAGAAAAAGTGCTCTTGGCACATATGCGTACACAGCGGCGAACTGACAACTCATGGGGCCCCCGAGCAATAAGAGATAATGGGACCCACTGTGTCTCTGCTACACTAAAGCCAAAGCCACACCCACACAATGCCCCACCTACATATTGCAGCTCAGCTGCATAGAAAGGGCATTATAATTTGTTTAAAAAAATAATAAAACGTCAAGAGGTCCCCCCTCCATCCATACCAAGCCCATCAGGTCTGGAATGGGTTTTGAGTGGAAGCCCCATGCCAAAATTAAGAAAAATGGCGTGAGGTCCCCCCCAAGATCCATACCAGACCCTTATGTGAGCACGCAGCCCAGCAGATCAGGAAAGGGGGGGCTACAGAGCGTCCCCCCTCCTGAATCATACCAGGCCACTTACCCTCAACATGGGGGGGTGCTATGGGGGGTTCCCCCCCAAAGCACCTTGTCTTCGGTCTTCGGGTAAGTGGCTTATCGGAAACAGGAAACCCCAGATCCCGGACCCCCCATGTGAATGTGTACCACTACCCATTCACAAAAAAAACCCCTGTAGTGTGAAAAAAGACAGGAGACAGTCTTTGACAAGTCCTTTATTGAAAGAAGAAATCTAAAATAATGTACCCCGCAATAGATCCTACGTCAATCACGATACCCGCTGCTGCTGCCTCCCAACGCTGGCTCCCAGCCATCTGACTGCTCTGCTGGCTTGACAGTTCCTAAATATGTAAAGGGCAGGGCCACCCAGTGAAAACACGCATGTGGCCCCACCTCCTTGTGACATCATTGACCCAGCATGCCCTGGTTGGTGATATCCCTGGGTGGTCCCGCCCCTTACATATTAGATATAGGATATCTGCTGTAGGGAGGGCGGAAAGCGGTGCTTGCCATTTTATCCAGTGTGTAGTCAACATGACAACAAGTTGTCCTGGCCACTCAAACATTACATGAATAAATGCTGTGGCTTTGGGCAAGAGAGTGAAGAGAGAGTAGAACAGCTGGCCAGTTTTGGCTATTGTCTGTGCCACCTGTAGATTTATGAAGAAAAAAAGAACCTCTTCTATGTATCTAACTATATACATAAAACATGCAGCGCTAATAAAAACTAAAGATGAATGAAGCATAAAAATCAACCAACAAACTCATAAAAACTCGGTCCTCTACAGGAATAAGTGACTAAATAGTAATGAGAATGTAATGGAATAAAATGACGCTCAATGGCGTAATCAATAGTGACAAGTGCAAACGTCCAGAATCAGCGTTATAAAGTGCACAGTGATAACGATGATAACTCTCATGGCAGAGTAATGAAAACTGGTGACACTCTGACCCTGATTTACTATTGTGCCTAGGCGCATTTCCGTGGGCGAACATCTACTTTTTACTAGCGACCGTCTACTTTTACCCCGCTAAGAGATTTACTAAAGAGAAGCGTCAACAAGTAGACGCCAAATCGAATTTACTAACGAGACACAGATCAGGAATCAGACTCAAAAAGCAGACTTGCTAAGAGGCACATCTAACACCATGAAAAATCACTGCACAAACATGTTTACATTGAAAAAATGGGAAAGAAACAGCGCTAGGTGTCTAATAATAGTACAGATGAATGGGTATATGGATTATAAAGATGATTAGTTAAGCTGCTAGCATAGAAAGTAAACCTCAAGAAACTTCGAATAATAAGTCATAAAATATGCAGCGCTCATAAATTAGGTCTCAAGATCCACAGAAACCTATTAACATATAATGTTCTAAATATACCATTAAATATGAAGTATATAAAACTGGTGACTTCTGTGGTACATTCCTGGTTAAGGAACCGGAACAAAGTTCGTGACTCTTGTGTTGAACAAGCTGAAAGAAGTTTGCACTAACCAGATATCTCAGCAAATGGAGCATGGAGTAATTAAGACCTACTCCTGGTACTCTGAAAGAAAGCCACTGGAGAGGATGATGTCATCTGATCACTCGCCACTAGATGTCATGTTCCCAGAACAGCAGGACGATGATTCCAAAAATGCACATCAGCCAGTAAGGAGATGAATCCAGCAGGCCAGCCAGCATCACACAGGAGACCAAGAGAAACCAGGCACCTTCAAAAAGCCCAGGCTCCCTCCAATAAAGAGAGCCACAGGCCAGAAGCTTTGATAGTGTAGTATTGCATTTAATAAGTGGTAATTCAAATGACAAGAGAAACAACACTTACAAAATTGGTCACAGGAACAAGAGGCAGCTAAAGGATATGTCCAGACAGTGGGGGGGCACCTCCCTGACGCGTTTCGTGTCAACACACGTTTTCAAAGGGGGTGCATTGCAGGGAAATTGATCGTTTTTATATTCCGCGGTGCGCATGCGCAGTACGCACCGGTGACGTCATTGCGGTAAAGCCGCGCATGCGCAGTACGTACATACGGCGGCCATTTTCTCGGAGAACAGTGCGGATGGACAACAGAAGGTGAAACCCATACTGAAGGATGCAGATGGAGACAGTCTGATCTGTGGAGCCATTACTATTCAGTGGTGCAAACGAGGAATGTTAACCTAATGTGCAAAGTATATATCGTTATCAAACATGGGGAAAAACAGCCATATAAACAGCCTCTGCGGACATGGCTCACAAAAGGACTATATAGGGACATAGGATAATATGTGTATATATAATTATGATGGGAACTGTTCGGACAGGTATTCAACCTGGTACATGAGTGTATAGGCATAACGCAGGAACATAGGGTGGATAATTGACAAAAATAATAAGCCCGTCATATATGCAGCATGACCTTGCATATTGAACGTTCTAATACTGCGCCATATGTACCTAGCAGTTACAAGCAATGACAAACTGTGGATTCATAACACTAAAATATAACAAATAAACGTCTAAAGTTACAATAAACGCATGTGACCACAGTAAATACATAAAGTAAAAAGCATATGTTTAAATAACAATGAACAATAATTAATTAATACTATTCACATTAATAGGAATGTGAATAGATTAAAATCCACATGATAAAAACGCATCCAAAGGCCGTAGGCACCACAGATGTAACATATGCGAATTACAGTTGTAAAAATGTTACAATAATAGATGTATATAATATAATGATAAAAGCAATAAAAAGCAATAAAGCAATATAAGAACCATGGAAAACATGATAAGAACATTTGTAGAGGACATTATAAAAACATTATAAAAAACATTATATTATAAGAAACAGCCAAACCTCACAAGGAAAAAACGAACTGACGGCAACGCATGTCATAAAAATTTAGCTTAAAATAGAAGTGATGATAAATGCAGATTAGCTAGTGTCAATAAAACAATTTATATCCAACTCAATGTTGAGGCCTAAAGGTGATGATGTACGTAATAAATAGATCCATTTTGTCTCTAACCTAGAGACTGCTCTACGTTTATGGACTCCTCTCCAATGTTTATGGACCATGTCAATGCCAATGAACTTTAGAGAATGAGGATTCTGATTATGTTGTTCTCGAAAGTGCATAGATAAAGAGTGTTCTTTGAAACCCTTCTTTATATTTTTGAGATGTTCACGTAGCCGATCCCTTAGTCTCCTGGTAGTTCTGCCTACGTACTGTTTACCGCAAGAACATTCGAGCAGATAAACAACATGGAGACTGTTACATGTGATAGTGGAGTCTATCGTGTATTGTTTGCCAGTAGCGCGAGAACAGAAGGTAAAAATGGGCGATTTGTGGACACCATTACAAACACATAACATGCAGCGGTTGCATGGGAAGAAACCTTTACGATTAAAAAACGTAACCTGTCTCGGTGGATTTACCACATTTGGAGCGAGTTTATTCCTCAAAGAGGAAGCTCTTCTGTAAGTTATTTCTGGTAGTTCAGGTAGCGAGCTACTTAGAACTGGATCACTTTTGAGGATAGACCAGTGTTTACGAATAATCTTAGCAACATCTTTGTACTGGGCAGAAAAATTAGTGATAAAGGGACAGAACCTGTTATCATTATTTATATTTTTATTTTGTTGTCCAGTAGAAAGGAGCAGCTCTCTATTGGTGTTCTCAACATTATTGATTTCTGTCTGTAGAGTATTATCATTGTAACCTTTTTCCACAAACCTCTTTTTGAGGATATTAGATTGTTGGATAAAATCCTCAACATTATCGCAATTACGACGAACCCTCAGGAATTGACCCCTAGGTATGTTGTTCAACCATCTAGGGAGGTGACAGCTGTTAGTTGGAATAAAGCTGTTTCGGTCAGTCTGTTTAAAGAAAGTTTTAGTAGATAGCCCTGTACCGTTGTTAAAAATGTTTAGATCCAAGAAGTTAATTTCTTGGAAATCATATTGGAAGGTCAGTTTGATGTTATTAGTGTTGTAATTCAAAGTTGTAAAAAAATTGGTCAGTGAGAATTCATCCCCATCCCATAGTAAGAAGATATCATCGATATATCGACAATATAAACACAGGTGTGGCCAATCCCTAGAGTAGATGATCTCTTCCTCCCAATAAGCCATAAATAGATTAGCAAGGCTCGGCGCAAACTTTGTTTACATTGAAATTTGCTTTGCCAAATATCAGGACTTCACTTTAAACAATATGTCATTTCCAAAAAAATTTAAAATGTGTTAAAAAGTTTTTTTCAAGCAAGTCGACACAGTAAAGAACTAGACGCTTGTGCAATGTATTTGTCCGATATAAATGCACATGTGCAGAACACATTTTAGACGTCCTCTGTGGGCAGTTGCTTTTTAGCCACTGTTCAATAGTAAATCTCTGTGTGGAGTCCTCTGACAGACGGCACTCGGTCACATCTACTGTGTTTAACAAACAGCACTAGGCATATCTTTATGTATTCTAATTTGATTTCTTTAGTTCTAGTGATTCTGTTTTTGTTTCTTATCCTTTATAATTATTTCTGTAATGATTTTACTTATTTCGAAGGTCTAGATAATATTTATTTTGACAGCTGAATGTAAAAATAAATGTCTGCAATAAAAAAACAAACAAAAAAAAAGAAAACAGCGTGGGGTCCCCCCTCTCATCCTTACCAAGCCCTTTAAGTCTGGTATGGATATTAAGGGGTAACTCCACGCCGAAATTAAAAAAAAAAAAAACAGCGTGGAGTCCCCCCCAAAATCCATACCAGACCCTTATCCCAGCATGCACAGCCCGGCAGGTCAGGAAAGGGGGGGGGGGGTGAGCGAGCGCCCCCCCTCCTGAACCATACAAGGCCACATGCCCTCAACATGGGGGGGTGCTTTGGGGCAGGGGGGCACCCCCCCCAAAGCACCTTGTCCCAATGTTGATGGGGACAAGGGCCTCTTCCCCACAACCATGGCCGGTGGTTGTGGGGTTCTGCGGGCAGGGGGCTTATCAGAATCTGGAAGCCCCCTTTAACAAGGGCCCCCAGATCCCGCCCCCCCCTACGAGTATTTGGTACATGGTACCGCTACTAATTCACCAAAAAAGCAAAAGTGTAGTGTAAAAAAAAAAAAACACAGTACAGGGTCTTTGACAAGTCCTTCATTAAAACAATGTCCCCCGAAGTAGATCCGTCAATCACGGCAACCCGAAAAAAGAAAAAAAAAAAAAACGGTTCGCACTCGACGAGGCTTACTAGCCTTCTGCAGCCAGTCTCGCTGACATTTCTTATATAGGTAAGGGGCGGGGCCAGCTGGGGACATCATCCGACTGACCCCGCCCCATGTGACATCTTTGATGTCACATGGAGTGGGATCACATGCTTGATGTCCCCGGCTGGCCCCGCCCCTTACCCATATAAGAAATGTCAACGAGACTCACTGCATAAGGCTAGTAAGCCTCGTCAAGTGCGAACCGGTATTTTGTTTTTTCTTTTTTTGGGTCACCGCTGTGATATCGTGCTTAACGTTGGATCTACTTCGGGGGACATTGTTTTAAAGGACTTGTCAAAGACCCTGTACTGTGTTTTTTTACACTATACTTTTGTTTTTTTTGTAGGGGGGGCTGGGATCTGGGGGCCCCCTTGTTAAAGGGGGCTTCCAGATTCTGATAAGCCCCCCGCCCGCAAACCCCCACAACCACCGGCCAGGGTTGTGGGGAAGAGGCCCTTGTCCCCATCAACATGGGGACAAGGTGCTTTGGGGGGGAGCCCCCCTACCCCAAAGCACCCCCCCATGTTGAGGGCATGTGGCCTGGTATGGTTCGGGGGGGGCGCTCGCTCATCCCTCCCCCTTTTCCTGACCTGCCAGGCTCCATGCTCGGATAAGGGTCTGGTATGGATTTTAGGGGGAACCCCACGCTGTTTTTTCTTTAATTTCAGCGTGGAGTTACGCCTCAATATCCATACCAGACCTGAAGGGCTTGGTATGGATGGGAGGGGGGGCCCCAAGCAGTTTTTTTTATTTATTTAATTGATGGAAGTTATTTAAAATTCAACTGTCAGTGGTGAACCCCGCTGACAGCTAAAACATTACTTCTGTCCCTGCAGAGAGCTGCGCTATTATATTTGACATTAAAAAGTATAGAGGTTGCAACATTGTATCTATTTGTATCCATTTCGGATACAGATGTTTTATTCGGATACAAATAGATACAATGTTGCAACCTCTATGCTTTTTAATGTCAAATATAATAGCGCAGCTCTCTGCAGGGACAGAAGTAATTACTTCGCTATTATATTTGCCGGCCGTAGACGGGGTGAAAATCGGCTGATTTTTTTTACCGTTGGTGGTACGGCCGACCGATTGAACAACCGTTTTTTTTTTTTAAAAACCAGCCAGTTTTGTTTTTCTTCTTTTTCTTGCAGGTCACTGCTCATGTGCAGATTTTTTATCGGTAAAAAGATCGGCCGATTTGCCCATCATTGTCGCGAAAAATCGGCCGATCTGCAAAATCGGACGATTTTTTTCCAACTTTACTGATCAAAAAAATCTGACAAAATCCAGAAAAGCGGCCAACCAATTAACCCATTAACGGTGCGAAAATCGGCTGATATGGCCTGCATTACCGATAAAAAAAATGCCAAAATCTCAAGAAACGTCCGACCAATTAACCCACTAACGGCCCAAAATTTGGCCGATTTGTATCCAAATTTACCAATAAAAAAAGTGCCAAAATTCCAAAAAACAGCCGACCACTTAACCCACTAACGGCCCGAAAATCGGCCGATTTTAGACCCATCTAAAGCAGGCCATAGATGGGTCTGAAATCAGCCGATTTTTCAGCCGAAAAAAATGAAAAAAAAATTTAAAAAAATCGGCCGAATTTCGGGCCATTAGTGGGTTAACTGGTCGGCCATTTTTCGGGATTTTGGCACATTTTTTTTATTGGTAAATTTGTAAAAAAATCGTTCGATTTTGCCGATCATTGCTGAGAAAATTGGCTGATCAGCAAAATCGGCTGATTTTTTTACCGATAAACAAAATGTGCCAAAATCCCGAAAAATGGCCGACCAATTATCCCACTAATGGAAGAGGCCCTTGTCCCCATCAACATGGGGGGAGCCGTCCCTGCTCCAAAGCACCCCCCCATGTTGAGGGCATGTGGCCTGGTCCTGACCTGCCAGGCTGCATGCTCGGATAAGGGTCTGATATGGATTTTGGGGGGAACTCCACGCTGTTTTTTATTTAATTTTGGTGTGGAGTTACCCCTTAATATCCATGCCAGACCTGAAGCGCTTGGTATGGATGAGAGGGGGGACCCCACGCTGTTTTTTTTTAAAAAAATTTATTGCAGACCTTTATTTTTACATTCAGCTGTCAAAATAAATATTATCTACACCTTTGAAATAAGTAAAATCATTACAGAAATAATTATAAAAGGATAAGAAACAATAACAGAAACAGGGCTTGGTGTGGATGGGAGGGGGGACCCCATGCCGTTTTTATTTTTACATTTTGGTGTGGAGTTATCCCTTAAGATACATACCAGACCCGAAGGGCTTGGTGTGGATGGGAGGGGGGACCTCATGCCGTTTATTTATTTATTATGGTGCTGGTTTTTAAATGTAATTTTCCCTTTTTTTTTTTTCACTATAGCTCAGAAATTCACCTGTCACTTCCCCCTAAAAGAGAAAGTTTTCTTAATGTATATCCCTAAAGGAAACAATGTTTACTTTGAGTTTATTAAAAGATACAAACTTTTCTGTAACTTCGGGGGAAAGTGAATTCTAAACTTGTGAACTATAGTGAAGAAAAAAAAAAAAGGCTGGCATTTGCATTTGAAAATCAGCGCCGACATACACTTTGTATTGCAAAAAAAAATTATTAACAATTGTGTAAACCGAGGCATTATTTTCAATGGATTTTCATTCATAAACCGAAAATTAAGTTAACCGAGGCGTTGGTAAACCGAGGTACGCCTGTATTAGTATTGTAATCCTTTATATTGGGATACATAGAACCAACATACATCTGAACTGGCACCATAGTACAACATTTGTGTCACATTTGAGATATCTGGCTAGATACACTGACCTTGCCCAGGGACTTAGGGTTGATTCACACCACAGAAATACAGGTGGGATTAGTGTTCAACAGCTCCGTAGATTAGTGGTTAGCACTGCTACTTCACAATCCTAGGGTTGTCGGTTTGAATCCCAACCATGGCAATAAATTTGCATGATCTCTGTGTGACTACACTAACATACATGTGCTGGTGGCAGCATCTTTGCTTTCTGTCTAAATGATCCCTAGAATGTGAATTATAATAAGGCCTTGTCTGTTCAAACACCTTTAAAGTTGCACCTTATGTGAATGTCAAATGATGGGATGAGATAAGGGCCTGGACTAATAATTGATTGGATAATGCTCGTTTGCACTCCACCTCCTTTTGGGAAGGTTTGTCAAACGTCAAACCATGAGAAGAGTGAGCGAGAGAGAGAAAAGGATTAAAAAATTTTTTATAAAATAATGGCATGGAGTCCCCCCCAAATCCATAACAGACCCTTATCCGAGCATGCAGATACCGCATGCCTTCAAAGACTTATTTCCCTTGTTGAATTGCCTGCTTGGTTAACACTAGATGTGATTTAAAATTGTGCTTTTTGTTGGCAATTTCACCGTATTTTCTGTAGATTTACCAATGAGTTATTGCGTTTTCAATTGTGTTTTGCATTGCGGTTTCTATTGTAGTCTACATGTGTAATCGCTACAAAATGCTGAAAAAGTTAGACAAGAACTACATTTGAAATTGTGCTGCAGCAAATCGCTTACGTAAAGACACTCACATCCACATTCATTAGTTTGGATATCAGGTACAATTTCAATTCCCAAATCGCACCTGAAATTGTGCACCCTGGATACGACTTGGCATGTGATTTGCATGACATGCGACTTGCAAATCGTATGCCAAGTCGCACCCTATTGTCTGCTATTATAGCAGTCACATGGGTGCGTTTCCGACACCGATTTCTAAAGTAGTACATGTACTACTTTTGTGGCAATTTGCATAGATACCTGTGTCAGATGTCTTGCAAATCGCAAGAAAATCAGCATCTTCACTGTACGGTGCACAATTTCTAAATCGGCTTTGATGTGACCGGGGTGTAAGGCCTTTTTATGTTTGATTTCCTGAGTGTTTTTCCGATTTATGGGAAATGCCACATACTAGCAAAAGTCAATTGACATTTTCAGTATTGCGTGTGAGATGTGGTCATGTGACTGCCTTAACTCATGCGATAATCTGGAGTGAATTGTGCCCATAGGGCCAAGAAATATTGCCAATAGGGTTCCCTTTCACATCCCTGTTCAATGTCCTGTTGTATGCTGCACAGGTACACTTCACTGTGGCTTTCTTTCTGACTCTGATTTGTGGGGCCTGTATACCAAGGGTTAACGCAGGTGGGAAGAGAATTAATCAGGTGCAAACACTTTCTCTGACCAAATGAATGACAGTGGTGGGTGTGGCCTACCTTATATAAAGAGACCCAGTAGTGGCTGATTTTAGCCTTGTACATGCCACATTATTTTATGCAAGTCCTTTTCTGTGGTGGTTTGGGGGAGGACGAGATATTGTGGTGAATTGCCCCAGGCCACACTCATGCTGTGTTTGGATAGGGGCTGTAAATGTTTTGCATGTTCTTCCTTCTAAGGTGTGTTTGTGTGTTCTTGTACAATGATTGTGTGTTTATCATCTTTGCATTGTAATCCTAACACATGTCAATTGCTCTGCTCTTCCAAGTTTGCTTTATTTAGAATGAAATGCAGTTTTCAGACAAACATGATGAGAAATGTATGTGTGGGGATTTGGGGAGGTGTTTTTATTTTGGCACGTATGTACTTTTATATTGATATTTTGATCTGCAGCTTGTTTTGTGGATAAGCCTAAGTAATTCATATTAACCGTTTTGTTTCCTGCTGTAACCTGTGAAAGCACAGTTCATTAGAAGTATAGTCTTTTAGATTGTAAGCTCTTATAAGCAGGACCGTTCTATTTTAGCAACATCAATCCTGCTTTTTTTTTTCTTCACCAAGATATTGAATGTACCTACTTGTTGCTGTCCAATTAAATGTGGAATGTGTATTTGATCAATAAACATGTAAACTATGTATTTTTGGGGGGGATTATTTCATGTTCTAGTTGAATGTAGCACAGTGGCTAAATGGTTAGTACTTCCACCTGGCAGTACTAGGGTCGTTGGTTCAAATCCCAACCATGGCACCTCCTACCTGGAGTTTGCATTTTCTGCCTGTGTGTTTCCTCCGGGTACTCCGGTTTCCTCCTACACTCTAAAGACATGCTAGTAGGTTAATTGGATCCTGTCAAAATTGGCCCTAGTATATGTATGAATGTAAGTTAGGGACCTTAGATAGTATGCCCCTTGAGGGTTAGGGACTGATGTGAATTTACCACATATATGTAAAGCGCTGCATAAATTGACAGCGCTATATGCAAGTATGTCCAAACTAACAAACCAAAAGCCTCCTATTGCACAACAAGACCATGTTATGTACCAATGAATAGGTCGTGTTCAATGTCCAGCTACCTGTTCTTTTTCTACAATCCTCTTAACCGTAATAAATTGGGCCCCCAATTTATGTTGACTTTGGGCCTTTACCGGCAAATATATATTTGCCAATGTCATACACAGTAGAGCTGCAAGCATACATTCACCAATGCCAAATCCACAATAGAACTGCAAACATATATTTGCGAATGTCATATACACCATGGAGCCGCATGTAAAATTGCTATGGTGCACAAATAAACGCCAAGACGACTGTTGGAGGAGGCACTAGAGCAGCTGTCATACCGGAAATGCGGAAGGACGTTTGCACACATTCGGAAGTGGTAGTGGGGAGTGTTCGTGGATGGGAGTGTAGTTAGAAGAGTTTAGTGGTAATTTGCAAGTCTATTTTTTAGTTTTGTGAATTGTTCTTTTGTGGAATTCCAGACCACATCTGGACATGGCGAGATCGCTGTTCTCCACCAAGGAGCTGATCCTCATTTGCCGGGGAAACATTACTAATAATTGTTGTATTTTCAGTTGAAAACATGTCCAATTCCTAGATCCATTGAGGTACATAGCAGAGGTTCAAGGTTCTACCTAACTATACAGGTGGCACAGACACAAGCATACACCCAGGGCTACTGTTAGATATCATGGGGCCCTGTACAGCATACCTGACAGCCCCCCACCGCCAGAGAAAATATCCAAATTATATTTATGGTAAAAATACACTAAAAACATTTTTAATGGACATAATCCCAACCATATTCCTGTGAAATCTAAATGATAAAACTGTACTGAGTTCATAAATAAAGCTGTGTGTAATTGAGGTCTTGGGGCTCATTCACATGGGTGCTGTGGCCTGTAGCGTGGGAATCAGTGGTTTGTTTTTGTGGCTATCGCTGTTTGCAGGCAACCTATGTTACACTATGGAAATGCTGCAGGTCATAATTTGACAAGCATATGGGTGCAGGTGTACAGCCCTGAACACAGACAGTGAGCATTCACGGCCACTTCCCCACGCCTTCACACCTGTCAGATTAAAACCTGTGTTTATACAGCTGCTGTGTCCCCATAGTGGAACAGGTGACTCTAGCCACATAAACAACCCACTCATTCATGCTGTACAGGCCACAGGACCTGTGTGAATGGGGCATTTTTTACTTTTTTTTCCCCTCAGCTCTTTAATTTCAATGGGCTGCCTGACGTGTGGGAACATGCAAAAATACTGCAGGCATATTATTTTAAAAGTGTGTTGCACCTAACCGCACAGTAGTGTGGTGCCATGCGTTTTGGTGGCTGTGAATGGGTCTGTTTTTAACCACTAGCCTAAAGGGCACTTATACCCCCTTCCTGCCCAGGCCAATTTCTAACTTTCAGCGCTGTCGCACTTTGAATGACAATTGCGCGGTCAAACCAGACTGTACCCATATGAAATTTTTATCATTTTTTTTGTGATAGATAGAGCTTTATTTTGGTGGTATTTAATAACCTCTGGGTTTTTTATTTTTTCTTAAACAAACCAAAAACCACTGAAAATTTTGAAAAAAAAAGTTTTTTCTAAGTTTTTGTTATAAAATTTTGTAAATAAGTGATTTTTTTCTTCACTGATGTGCGCTAATGAGGGTGCACTGATGGGCACTGATAGGCTACACTGATAGGTGGCACTGATGTGTATTGACAGGCATCACTGATTGGCACTGATACATGGCACTGATAGGCAGCACTGATAGGCAGATACCTACTACACTATCAAAGCTTCTGGCCTCTGGCTCTCTTATTATGTAGGGAGCCCGGGTTTTTTGAAGGTGCTTGATTCTTCTTGGCTTTCTGTGGGTTGCTGACTGATTTGCTAGATTAATCCCTCCATTGGCTGATGTACATCTCTGGGATCCCTGTCCTGCTGTCCTGGAAACATGACATCTAGTGGCGAGAGATAAGATGACATCATCCTCTTCAGTGGCTTCCTTTCAGAGTACCAGGAGTAGGTCATCCACATCTGGGAACTGGAACACAGTGGGGGTCATCTGGCCAGTGTCAGCTAGGCAGGTATCACACCATCAGGGTCTCCAGGTACCAGGGAAAAGCAATCTTCTCACCAGCAGGAGGAGCCAGTCTCACCATTAGTGTAGCAGCCACCAGGTCATCAGGGTATGCCTTGAAGGGGGGGGGGGGAGAAGTGTCAGGGAAGTGTTGCGAGACGCAGGGAGAGGTGTAGTTCTGGCCGAGGAAGACTCAGAGCTTGGCCGGGACAGGTGGCGGAGAAGAGGTTGGTAGAGGGGGGTCGCTCCAGCTTCGCCGCCGCCTCCCCCTCCTCCTCTGTCTTCGGTAGCTACTCAAACGGGAGACGCCGCGAACGGTCGTAGCTAAGGTCTGGAGGCTCCCCATCACCCACCCCCAGTGGAGAGCTTTGCCATCCGCCCCTTTGGGTGGGGAAGGAAGCTGCTGGGGCTTCGGATCGTCCCGGGTTTCCGCAGACGGGGCCATGTAGGAGCTCTGATCGCCCCCCCCCCCCCTTTTAAGGCATAACCTGATGAACTGGTGGCTGCTACACTAATGGTGAGACTGGCTCCTCCTGCTGGTGAGAAGATTGCTTTTCCCTGGTACCTGGAGACCCTGATAGTGTGATACCTGCCTGGCTGACGCTGGCCAGATGACCCCCACTGTGTTCCAGTTCCCAGATGTGGATGACCAGGAGTTGTTAATGAATTACTCAAACGCACATTAAATTGCATTTTCTGGTTAGTGCAATCTATACTCATCACCTTATAAGGAACATGGTCACAGAGTGTCACCAGTTTTCATTACTCTGCCATGAGAGTTATCATCGTTATCACTGTGCACCTTATAACGCTGATTCTGGACGTTTGCACTTGTCACTATTGATTACGCCATTGAGCGTCATTTTATTCCATTACATTCTCATTACTATTTAGTCCCTTATTCCTCTATGTAGAGGACCGAGTTTTTATGTGTTTGTTGGTTGATTTTTATGCTTCATTCATCTTTAGTTTTTATTAGCGCTGCATGTTTTATGTATATACTTACTACGGAGGTTTTTGAGGTTTGCCTTTCATGCTAGCTGCTCTTTGGTTTTTATCCAGCGCTCGTTCATTTCTTCTGTCATTTATTATGTATCTGTTTTTATTTTTCTTTCAGCCAATTAACATCTGTAGTGGAAGGCATGTCATGGACCCTGGGAAGCCTGTTGTGATTAGCTGTCTGGCATCACAGGTGGGTTTTGAAAAGTGATCTTAGCAATTGTTCCAAAATAAAATAATAAACATGTAGGAATTACCTGCTCTGCACAGTAGTTTGCCACAGAGCAGCCCAGATCCTTCATTTCGTTGTTCCCCCGCCAGCATTCTTGGCCCCTCTCTCCTGTCCAGTGCCCCCAGAACAAGCCCAAGAAGACTCACTCATGAGGCACGAAGCCCAGAGAGCAGAGCTTTTCAAGCCCATCAGGGGATCAGGATGGGGCTCAACTTCAAGTAAGCATTAGTGTGCCTGGGGGAGGGAGGACCTTGTGCCTTTCCACACAGTAATTGCTCCAAGAATGTTTACTTCAACTTCTGAAATGTTAAAGAGTGAAAAAGATACTCTAACTAGACTGCACTGAGAAGTGATTGTCAGGATGAAATGTCAATGATTCTTTGCTCTCATTTTACAGGAGTGGTCCTGCTTGCGGTTCAAGCTGGGAGAAAGCCACCTTTATGTCCTCCACTCGCCTTCATTTGTTAACAGTGGATATTTTGTGGCACCGGGCAAGAACTGGCATCAAGGACCTGCATAAACACCCTGGCATGCCAGAGGTGGTTTTGGAAGCAGCACAACAACTTGACCATCTCTTTCCTCTATGCTGCTTTTGGGGGTGCATAATTGCTTCTCATTCATGAATGAACTTGCAGCAGATATTGGAGTCTCCATATTTTCCAGATACCGTATATACTCGAGTATAAGCCGACCCGAATATAAGCCGAGGTACCTAATTTTACCACAAAAAACTGGGAAAAACTATTGACTCGAGTATAAGCCGAGGGTGGGAAATGAGGCACCCCATTATTGGTGTCAGTGGAATAGTGCCCCATATTTGGTGTCAGTGGGAGGAATAGTGTCCCATCATTGGTGTCAGTGGGAGGAATAGTGTCCCAACATTGGTGTCAGTGGGAGGAATAGTATCCCATCATTGGTGTCAGTGGGGGGGTGGAGGAATAGTGCCCCATCGTTGGTGTCAGTGGGGGGGAGGAAAAGTGCCCCATCGTTGGTGTCAGTGGGGGGGAGGAATAGTATCCCATGATTGGTGTCAGTGGGGGGTGGAATAGTGCTCCATGATTGGTGTCAGTGGGGGGTGGAATAGTGCCCCATCATTGGTGTCAGTGGGGGGGGGGAGGAATAGTGCCCAATCGTTGGGGTCAGTGGGGGGGAGGAAAAGTGCCCCATCGTTGGTGTCAGTGGGAGGAATAATGCCCCATCATTGGTATCAGTGACACCAATGATGGGGCACTATTCCTCCCACTGACACTTGCTGACCCCTGTTCCAGTATGGTGCTGCTGCAGCCAGCATATGTGGTTGCAGCAGCACCTAAGCACGGCACACTTACCTGCATCTCCTTCACTCGATTTTCGCGGGGCCGCTCAGCTCCGCCTCCTCGCCGGTGTTTGGCCGCCTGTGTGCCTTTCCTGAGCTACAGTTCTGGCGGCCAATCACCGGTGAGAAGGCGGAGCCGAGCAGCCGCGCGAACATCCAGTGGATGAACCAAATGAAGGAGCAGCCGCGCTTCCTGGACCGGATCGTCGTGGGACCGGAGCCAGGTAAGAGACAGCAGCCCCTGCCCACCCCTGTACTTAGTTTCCCTTCTGTTCTGTCCCCCTGCTAGACATCTGCAGACGTTGACTCGAGTATAAGCCGAGGGGGCCGTTTTTCAGCACAAAAACTGTGCTGAAAAACTCGGCTTATTTGAGCCGTGTGCTGGCAAAGAGCGGAGCCTGGTTTTGGTTTGCCAAAAAATTGGAAGCTGGCAGCCATGTGTTTACATCAGGCCATGTATTTGCCTTTTTTTTTGTCTAATAAAGACTATTTTGGTTCCTAAAAACAGTGTCATATCCTCTTGATTCTATTTCCTAGACTTAAGATGGCCAGATAATATGCAATCTGCTGAAAAGTCAGTGAAATTTCCTCAACATATAGCTAAAGTCTGTAATAGGAGGACCTACCAGAACAATGCATTCATTTAGAGTGGGCCAGGCCCATACAGTACATAATGGAGGTTTGCCACGAAGGAACTTTCACATTTGGATACCTGAGCTCATGTGGTTTGGGTCCAAATATTTCTGGCCATTGCAACATATTGACTAATGCAGCTCAACATAGATCAGGCATAAATAAAAGTGTACCTTCTCCATAGAATAACCACTGGGAGGTGGGCACACAGATCTGGCCTATGCATAATTGGGTACATTCTGGCAAATGAGAATTTGGGATGCTTTATAATACTAAGGGGTTAGTTCATGCTTGCTTCAGGGGAAACATTACTAATAATTTTACGTTGAAAATGTGTCTGATTGCTAGATACATTGAGGTACATAGCAGAGGTTCAAGGTATTCCATAGAAGAAGTTATTGTTCTTCCTAACTCTACAGGTGGCACAGACACAAGCATACACCCAGGGCCCTTGGGTGGGGAACATGGCTAAGTTATTTATTCATAGCACCTGCCTGATCCAGCAACTTCAAGGATTCCAGTGAAGGGAGATCCTGTACCCAGGCAACCTGCATCCACCTATCCTTTAAGGGGACCTCTGGCCAGCTGGATCTTCTTACCATCCTGTGTGCTTTCACCACCATTACCCACTTAGAGGGAGGATTATCTCCGTATGTTCCTGACCAGATCAACCATCCAGAGAGAGGTCATCTTCCCCTATCCCAGACCAGATCCTAAAGGAGGCTTCTGTGGATTTTACTCATTGCACATTTACATTGTGCATCTGGTGAGTGCACAATCTCTCTATCTCTTGGAACAACATCACAGATTATAAGGAGAGCACTATATAGACTATCTAGTAGCCCTCTAGTGAAAATACGGAACATTTGTTTTTCAATATTTTTCTATCCTTTGCTAATTGACTGCTTTATTGTACGTTTAGTCATTTGGATTACACTTTGCCTTATAATTTGCACCACATTTATAGCGCTGCACTATTTTTTATATATATTCTATATAGGGCTTTATCTGGTTTCCTTGAGTGTCCAGCAGCTTACCCCACAGAGCGCTCACTTTTATTGCTATTCTTTATACACCCAGGGCTGCTGTTAGATATCAACGGGCCCCGTACAGCCTACCTGACAGCCCCCCCAGCACCAGAAAAAATATTGAAATTATATTTATGGTAAAAATACACTAAAAACCTTAATTAATGTACACAATCCCAACAAAATTCATGTTAAATCTAAAAGATAAAACTGTACTGAGTTAATAAATAAAACTGTGTGCGTAATTGAGGTCTTGGGGCTCATTCACAT
The DNA here is from genome assembly GCF_062004578.1 of Staurois parvus. NCBI lineage: Eukaryota > Metazoa > Chordata > Amphibia > Anura > Ranidae > Staurois > Staurois parvus. The sequence continues at coordinate 958,324 of NW_028318455.1, forward strand.
GGGTGCTGTTGCCTGTAGAATGGGAATCAGTGGTTTGTTTTTGTGGCTGTCACCGCTTGGAGCTATTTGCAGGCAACCTATGTTAAATCCTGCACACACAGCTGCTGTGTCCCCATAGCAAAACAGGTGGGTCTGGCCACGTGAACAACCCACTCAATCATGCTGTACAAGCCAGAGGACCTGTGTGAATAAGGCATTTTTTAGTTTTTTTCCCTCAGCCGTTTAATTTTAATGGGCTACCTTATGTGTGGGAACATGCAAAAATACTGCAGGCATATTATTTTAAAAGTCTGTTGCACCTAACCACACAGTAGTGTGGTGCCAAGCGTTTTGGTGGCTGTGAATGCGTCTGTGTTTAGTAAACGTGTGGAAGTACAATTAAGTTTTCATCATGGTACCTGCGCACATCTGCAAAGGGCATAGCGTTTCTTTGCGGTGCAGGAAAATGCATGCTCTTGCATACGTTTCTACACCACAAATGGTGTGAACAAGTTCTAACGGCTGGTTCGCACTATAGAAATGCAGTCTAGATGTGTTTCAGATGCATTTTTCCAAGCACGTTTTTGACGCGTTCCAGTGCGTTTTTTTATGCTTTCCAGTTAATTTTTTCCCCTCTCTTTTTCTTCAATTTATTTAGGGACATGCGTTTTACCGCGTTCCAGTACAGTTCTGTGCAGAAACAATGCAGCCTGTTCTACTTTTTTTGCTGCACCCGGAACACACTGGAAATGCAAACACTGATGTGAACTATGACAACCATATAACCTTCTTTGTGTGCGGTTTGGATGCAGAAAAAGCAACTGAAACACATGTAGTGTGAACTGGCCCTAAAGGTTATTATAGGTAAGGGAACGGGACTGACCAGGAATTGTGAAATCAATCAGACTAGTAGTGAGATACAATTAGGAATCTTATAATAATGTGAGATCTGAGCTGTAGGTGATAGATAATGAGACACATTAACTTGATCAGTAAATAAATAGTTAAATAAAAAGAGTGGGGCAGTAATACATAGATTTGCAGATGGAACAGGTGATGACGGGGGGAATTGCCGTGAACAGAAAGGGATCAGCAGTCTGGGAGAGAGGAAAAAACAAAGTTGCAAACAAATATAAACAGAAGGAAAATTGAAAGTGACAAACTTCTCTGTCAGAACAGGAATGCAGGTAACATTCACAACACCTTATCAGTGATCATGCATACACGAGTCAGCTCTTCTGCTCCCTCTCTCTAGTCAGTAGCCAAAATCTTGATTGATCAATATTCCTGGCACTGACAGAACCCTGGAAATTGACCTCCATATTGTGGGCCTTCACAATAGTCTGTAAAGAGCTTACAATCTAAGGTTTCAAATTCATACATATACTAGGCCCAATTAACCTAACAGCATGTCTTTGGAGTGTTGGCAGAAACACACCTGAACAGAGAAAGCATGCCAACTCCAGACAGGTGCTGCCATGACTGGGGTTAGAACTCTTGACCCAAGTGCTGCAAGCGCTGAATGCTAACAACTAAGCCACTGTAACAGAGTTTGAGCTGGAATGTAGAATAGTAACATGATTAAAGAGAATGAAGATATATAATTACATTGGGAAATTAGAACTAAACATTCAAATTATTTGAGATATAAGCTTGAAAATTTTGACATTCGAAAACAGGATGTATGACTTTGTAATATTCATTAGGAAATTCATTTGTTGGCCAATCATTTTTGGAGAAAAAAAAAGGCAAGAAAATTAATAGAGGCAACAATAATAGCAGCAAACACAGAAAAAAAAGTTATGAAAACAAGGCACACCTGAGTTTTCTCATCACACAAACGCGAATGGGACAAAGCCCGTGCTTGTGCGCCACCTAGGGACCATATCCGGCATTGCTCCTACTAATGCGTCTATGTTGTCTAGTGATTTACGAAGAGAATTCAGTCTATGTGTTAGATGCTTTTCAGTCTGCCTGCTAGATGTTTTTCTGACCACTGAAAGGTCTTAATTGATTTAATTGGGTCTGGCTGAATGTTCAGCATCTGCTGTTGGACACTATTCTTAGTAAATCAGTGCCTAAGTGTCTGAGCCGATTGGCTAATATTTTCTCAAGCAATTTTATGTCGGTGTTGAGGAGGGAAATTGGCTAATATTTTCTCAGGCAATTTTATGTTGGTGTTGAGGGAAATTGGTCTGTAACTTGTACATTCAGCAGGATCCCCTTCTTTTTTGGGAATGACAGAAATATGTGCAAGGGAAAAAGAAGAAGGTATAGGTTGTGGATCACTTAGAGAGTTAAATATCTGAAGTAAAGGCGATGTCAGCAAGGTGCTAAAGGCCTTCTAATAGTATAGCTGTCTGGGCCTGGGCTTTTTCCCAGTTTCAGGTTTTTGATAGTGGTAGCCAATTCTGTTTCTTCAATGGGGCGTTCTAGTAGTTTGGCGTCATAACGTTTTAGGGAAGGTAGTTTACTTTTTTTAAGAAAATCATTAATTAAATCAATTTTCTCTCCCTTAAGATCTTTATGCATGTGGATGGGAGGAAGATTGTATAAAGTAGTATAATATTGATGGAATAAGGAAGCAATCTCTTTGCTATCATGTTCTAAAGTACCTTTTGCATTTCTGACTCCATGAATATTTTCAGTTAGTTTAGTCTCTCGTAAAGCTTTGGCTAGGAAACGCCCACTTTTATTTGCACCCTCATAATAAATTTGTTTTTTAAAGAATAAGGAACTCTTGTAGTTGGTGTCAAGGATGGATTGAAGTTCCAGCCGGGCCTTCTGCCAAGCTATCCACCAAAGACACGGTGAGGGATAGTTTATGTTGGGATTCTAGTTTCGCTATCACTGAAGAAATTTCTGCAATTTTCCTAGTTTGTTCCCTTTTCCATCTGGCGCCCCACTTAATAAACTCTCCACGAACAACCTATTTGTGTGCCTCCCATACGCTAAATGGAGAGGTGTCCACAACCTTATGGATATAAAAATACTTCTTAATGACCTCAATAATATTCAGGATTGCTACGTCAGTTAATAAAGTCAGATTTAGCTTCCAGTTATACCTCGTCTGCCTGATCTGGGAGCGACATATTAAGTCAAATTGGGGCATGGTCTGAAAAGGATTGTATTCCAAGCTTTGTGTCCGTAATGAGGGGGAGATACCTTTGTGATATGAATAAATAATCAATCCTTGTGTACCGCTTGTGTGGTGGGGAATAGCAAGTGTAATCTCGACCTGTGGGGTTGAGTGACCTCCAAGTGTCAATCAATAATAGAGACCTTAAAAGAAGTTTGACCTTTTTAAGACTTCTATACGCGATACAGATTGTCCTTGTGGACATATCACAAGTGGGGTTAAGTGGAATGTTGAAATCACCACCGAGTATCAAACAACCAGCTACGAATCCCTTAAGCTCATCAACAATTTGCTGGCAAAAGGAGACATGTGCTGAGTTGGGGAAATAAACATTGGCTAAGGTGGGTGGTTTACCTGCACAGGAGCCTTTCAAGAAAACGTATCTGCCCTCTGGACCAATTAACTGTTCTTTAATTGAAATATGCGCTTCCCTACTAATCAGTTTGGTAACTCCCTTAGTTTTGGCCAGATCATTAGTGGAGTGGTATGCTTTCGTGAAGTATTTACTCGATAACTTAGAGATCTGCCCGGTTTTAAAATGAGTTTCTTGCAAAAACACTATGAAAAGTTTGGCTTTATCAAGCTCGCGTAACAGTTGAAATCGCTTCTTAGGTACATTTAATCCTCTGACATTATGGGAAATGATCAAAGGCTTTTTCCCTAAAGATGAGTAAGTCATGATGATATCTTAAAAATACTGCAGATGATGCGTGAGTTAGATTCGTACAAAACAAATAAAAACAAGTACAATCTTATCTATCACTAACCTTTATGATACTGCGAAAAATGAAAGAAAAAATGTTTATGGCACGGGGAGTGTATACTGTATCGTAAGGTTAAAATGAGTGTCAGCAGGAATAGGTGGGTATAAAAAGAGCTCAGATAGTAAACTCAAAATAATACTCTGCCAAATGTCGGGGCTAGTGGGAGGGGCTATTTCAAAAATGAAAAGAAGCACCTATGGTAAAACTACCTTAGGAACAGCTAATGTAATAATAGACAAATATCCTATAAATATGGGGAGGTGGGCATTCAGAGCCAGAAACACCTAAATTTATTTGCGGATCTCAGGTAGCTGCAGGGCAGTATAATATAGGTTAGTCATATCCAACAAATCTCAAAGTTATTACAGCTATACATTACTCAGGAATACCACTTTGAAACGAGGGACCAATGGTCATATAGCTTTAGCTCGTTTAGTTCCTGTAAACAAGTAGCAGAAAACAAAACATTAATAAGGCCACGATCTAACAAAAAGAAATCCTGGTTGCTTGATGTTCCGTCTGCTTAGACGGTGTTACAGGTGTGTCACTAGTTAGCTATTTTTCTTCTGTAGGATGTGTTGCTTGTGCTTCTGTCTTCTAGTTCAGTAAAAATCTTTCTTCCTTCAACGCCTCACAGAATCTCTATGCCTCAGTATCTGGGCTTCAACCATTAGAAAAGAAATAGAGCCAAAGTTTTTTTGGGTGTACTTCTCCTGTGGGTTACTCAGCTGGTCCAGGCTGGGGAAAGATCCCAACTTCAAAGTCAGGATCCACCCCAGAGTCTGGAGCGGCACCTGGCTCAGCCTCTCAGCAAAGTGCTGAGAGCCTGAGCCAGCCACTCCCTCTCCCTCCACAGCCCAGCATTCCAGTAAGCGTTGGGGGGGCTGAGCAGACGGAGGTGACTGACAGTCCTGCTCTCTGCTCAGAGCGGAAATGAGAACTCAGCTATCACCACTGATCAGTGAGATCTCACCCTTAGAGCCGGCAGGGGACAGATGCAGCATCGGATCGATGCTGCATCCACCTAGGCAAGTATAAATAGGGGGAAAAAAAAGCCATACTTCTCTTTTAATTTCATCAGCTGAGAAGCAGGGTGCAAGATTTGTTCTTGGGGTATAAGATCTGGCCAGAGACCACAGTACATTGGCAAGAAGACAGATTAAGCTGGTATGCCAAGTCTGCCTGGACCAATACTGGGAGCCATGAGCAGCCCCTGAATAACTTTTGCTTCTATTTTCTGAAGTAGCTGTGGCAACAGCCTCAGAGGATGGAACGCAAATCATAGATAATCAATCCCATGGCATCACCAGTCAATCCCCAACCTTTGTCATTGGATCTGGATACCTTGAAATAAAGATGTCTAGCTTACTGTTGAAGTAGGAAACCATTAGGTCTACTTCTGGCTTTCCCCTGTGACTGTAGAGATCCTGAACATCTGATGTAGAGACCGCTCTCTGAATTTAAAGCATTCTCAAACACTGTTTACTAGTTTTCAATGGTAATCATGTGAACTACAGATAGAGTCAGTATGTGTCACTGTTTCCAGGCCAGGATGAGTTCCAGATCCATGGCTGCAGAAAGGCTCCTTGCTACTCCTTGGTGATTGATGTAAGCCATAATCATGGCTTTGTTTGGATCTGAAACAGATGGCCAGCCAGTGCCAAAGTCCAAAAAGGTGGATCACTCTATATTCCAAAATGGTAATCAGACATTTTACGTCTGATTACCCTGCACTGATAGGGAGCCCAGTACTACTCCACTGTCAGGGACACTTCTGGCCCTTGTGACCTCTTGCCACAAGAGGGAAAGAAAATACTTATCGATTGTCAGGGCCAGAGAGACTATTTACTGTCGCGAACGTGCGCACCAGAGGCAGGACTCAGCCTCCATTTTGTTAAGAGTTCTCCATGTTCCCCCCCCATTCTCCCCCTTGCTCTCTGTTCAGCCACAGTGACATCTGGTTGTGTGTCACTGGCAGACTAGAGCCAGCAGGGAGCTCAGAGCTATAAAACACCTCTCTGAGCAAGGTGCCTGGCTGTCTGAGCAACCTGTGCCATTTAACACCTTGTAAAAAGATAACACAGCCTTCCCAGGAGTTCAAAAGACATTGAACCAGACAACCTTTTTAAAATCCATTTTTCCCCTATGTCGCATATCTTGGAATATGAGAGACTTACATAAAAACCAGGCATATCGTCAGATTGGTTAAGAGAAGACAAACATTTTCGTAAGTTACTCTTCTTGTCTCGAATACATAGGAAAGCAGAAAAGTAGATCTCGTGAACCAGGCAGTGTATAATTTCATATTTAATATCTACTCAATCCTCAGACATGTCTTCATAATAATCTACCCGCGGGTGGAGTGTCACTTATGCATATGGAAAGTTATGAGCCAAAATATGAGTTAGGAGAGATTTTGTCTCTAGTTGAGGTATCCGCCCAGACGGCCCCTCCCTAAATGGGGCATTGGTCCTTGACTTCAGAGACACCCCCTGCTAGGGAGCTACAAAATGGGTTGTCAGGCCTAAGAGAAGTTAGGTTGAAGAATTCTCCCATCTTAACATCAGGACCACCTGGGGAGACCCGTGCCCTTTCGCTCTGAAACTTGATCTGCTAGCCCAGGACTTTGGCAAGTACTTTAACCCTTTAACCTCCTTTCTATTATCTCTTTGCTGTGCTGTTATTCTCTGTATATTTATATATATATATATTGGTTACATCTTTGTTCTGTAAATATTTTATTGCACCCCCTTTTGACTTTTCAGTAATAAATATTTCCTTCTGAAAGTGTTGAACTGTTTCTATAGCTCTTAATTGCAATTTACGAATTCCTGCCTCTAAAGAGAACGCTACTGTGTTTGTTTAACCCTCTGTATAACCGGCCTGCGGTGAACGTTATACAGACGATTACCTCAACCATTATAGTGTTATAGCTGATATCGCCGAGTTTCCTCTTTCTCTGTACAAAAAGGAGGTGGTGGCAGTGTGAAGGGTTAATTGCGTAATTAACCTGACACAGTAACAATCGCTCAGGCTGCCGGTACATAGATTGTGGTCCAATTAGCTGGAAAATTGTCGTGCAGGGTGCAGCTGGGTGTGGCATTGTTACGCACGTGACACCGTGGTTTTAGATTGGCTAGTCCTTCTGTCACGAGTTTGGTGAGAAGGGCTGGGGTCTGACGCCGCGTTTGTCACATATTGGTGACAGCGAACGTGGGATCGTCACATATTGGTGGCAGCGATCCCGCGTTCGTCACAGCCACCACTTCAGGGACACAAGGACAACTCTGAAGCACTATATACAAGAACATAAGTGACTCGTCTGGCAGACAAAACCTTTCTCTGTAAGGCTTTCATGTGAAAATGGGCAAATAGGATAATCTTTAGAGAGGACACCTTGAGACCTAGGACTCTCATGCAACCTTGAAGGACAGGTAAGCGTTGGGAACAAAGTTGCCGAAGTTGAAGACAAAGTCTCACCAGCTATTCTTTGGCTGATACTATGTGGCTAGGGTGGAATCTAGGACATGGGTACTTCAGATGTTGAGTCTGGGTCAGCACCAATTTCTGGATGTTGAGCAACCAGCTGAAATCCTCCTGCATTTGAACAGCAATGGTGTCCTCTAGGTCCAGCTGTTACTGCTGCCTTGAGTGCTCATCAGGAAACCTATAACCAAAATGTCCAAGGCCATTGAAGGGCCAGTACCCTGGGTGAATACCCTGGGTCCTGTCGATCAACTGAAGGTATGCAAATTTCTAATGGCTGCCCTCCATAAAAAAGTGAACCTGGAAAAATGAGGATATGCAAATATGCATCCCAGAAGTATACTGAGGCAAAAAAGAAGAAAAAATCCTTTGTGGATAGAGAATATCACATAGGAATTTTATTTTAATTTCTTTCTGGTTCAAAATGTTATTGCAAAGCAAGGTAACATGAACATGTCATCAAAAATATTGTACTGTAGGCTTAGGTAGGTACAGCGGGTAAGATAGGCAATTTAAACAGAAACAACCAAAACAACCATCAAAACAAAAACCAAAACAACAATCAAGCTGGTAAAGCTAAATTAGAAGGGTAGCAAACAATGTTAAGCTATAAGAGGTCTAACAACTTCAGAAAAAATTATAGCTAGATGTTGTACCCTGGGTGGTCTAAGCATGAATAATGATATAGAAATATCTAAAGAAAATAACAAGGTAGTAAAAAACTGGAAACAATGGTTACTTGCACCCAGGGTGGACCGAAAGGGGAGTGATAATAGCCAGGGTGGTAGAGTGTAACCTAAAGTAGAGGCTGTAGTAAAGAACCACGTTCAAGCTGAAAGACATGCCAGGGGTAGGTAGGAAATATGGAGGGGGGGAGGAGGGATGGACTGTGAGAAGAGAAGAAAGAAGTAAGTTGGGGGAGGGTGAGAGGAAGAAGGGGGGAAAATCAGTTGTGTAAAGAAGAAGGGGGGGGGGAGTAAGATGATCCCTGGGGAAGGCTAGGTCAACCGAGAGATGATAGTCTGTACCCTGTGTGTGAGATTTTAAAGGACTATCAAAATAAAATCGTGCTGCTGAAGTTAGGGGGTAAGAAGTGGGTTACCCATATGTTCCAGGGGACTTCAAACTTGGGTATTCTGTTTTGCAGGGTGGCTTCAATTGTGGCATGGATCATGGCTTGAGTGACACAGTGTCGCATAGCCAGAATACTGAATAAGAGGGTTTTCCATGCCTTTACAATGGTCTGTTTAGCTGCTGTGGTTATTTGGAGGAATAATTTGAATTGTCTGTGGGTAATCTTTAGATGTTTCTTATTCAGGACTGCGACTGCAGGATCTGGTGGGATTAGAGTGTCAAACAATTTAGAGAGGACCTGAAATATTTCAGCCCAAAATATACGTACTACAGAGCATCCACCAAATGTGCAAGAGGGTTCCCATTGAGTTACAACGAGGGGAGTAGTGCGGTAAAAATTTGGAGATCCTGGCGGGGACCAAGTACCATCTAGTGAAGACCTTGTAATTGGTCTCTAAGGTCACTACATTTTGTGAGGAAGACTTGGTGGCTTCCCAAATGTTGGACCAGGTGGCCGAATCAAGGGTGAGGCCGAGGTCTCTCTCCCACTTAGTAACATAGGGGTGAGGGGTGGGGTGTGTCTGTTTAAGGAGGTGGCTGTATAGGTTTGAGATAAGGCCTCTTCAATGGGAGGTCTGATTTACAGGTTCTTTAAAAATAAGAAAGGTCAGGGACAAAAGGGTTTGAGGGGAGTACAGATGAATGGAAGTATTTTATCTGAAGGTAGCAAAAAGAAAAGTTCTAAAGAAGGTAGGCTGTAGGTTTTGCGAAGGGACTGAAAGGATGTTATCTTGAAAGAGGATAAAAATTTGTGTACAAAGAGCAGTCCAGCCAATGACCAGGCTGAAAAGAATGAAGGGGAGGACCAGGCTGGGTAAAAAGCAGGGTTGCGAAAGAAGGAGAGCATAGGGTTATGTGGGGACTGGAAGAGGCAGCGTGCCTTAAGTCTGTCTGTCATGTACCGCCTGGCGGTATCTCTAGCAACCCACAGGACAGAATTCCCCAGGGCGTGGGGTCTAAGTCCCAGTCTGCTTATTCACCAGGGCCCCTGATGGTGGGGATGGACTTGGAGCAGACTGTGACCAGGTTGCGGCCCCTGATGCACCTGCCTGTGGTAGAGGGAACCGCCAGAGGTATGTACTGGGAGAGAGCCTGATGTGATACCTGGGCAGCAGTGACCGGATCCGTGCAGGATGGATGGACGGATGGATGGCAGGGTAGTGTAGCGTAGTCAGACGGGCCGGGTCGGTAACAGCGGAGACAGAACGGTACAGAGCAGCAGACAGAGAGTAGTCGGGTCACACACCAGGTTCAGCAACAGGAGGTCAGATAATCAGGGGTATGCAGGTGAGTAGTCAAAGGAGCCAGGGATCAGAGCAGGAGAAGGTCAGCAGAGGTCAGGATCAAGCAGGGTCGGCAACAAGGTCAATCAGCAGGCAAAACTAGCAGGAGCAGATAAGAAGACCATACGGCAATGTGAGTCTGTGCAGGGCTGGTTTAAATAGTGTGCCCCGCACTGTCATTGGTGCCAGGCGCGCATCCGCGAATGCGTGACCGCCGCCGCTGCCGCGACTGCCTAGGTCCGCCGGTTACAGCGTATCGGCATTCTGCACATGCGCAGACTCGCTCGCTACCGCGATCCCTGACACTGTCCCACATAGAAAGATAGTGACGAGTGACGGGATTGAAGAGATTGTGGCGGTGAGACAGGTCTAGCCATAAAATGTTAGCCATTGACAGAGGGTCATAATCTATGGATTCTAGTGACACCCATAAGGGTGTTTCTTTAGTGCCGTGATACTTGGGGAGCTGAGCTAAATGGGCTGCATGATAGTAGGCTTGGAAGTTGGGTAAGCCCAGGCCGCCTTTCAGTTTATGGGAGAAGAGTGTGTTCTTAGGGAGACGGGGTTTTAATGTATTCCAGATGTAGGCAGATACTCGAGGTTGTAAGATGCGGAGGAAGTATGCAGGAACTGAAATGGGAAGAACACAAAAGAGGTATAGTATTTTTGGTAAAATGGTCATTTTGACAACTGTGATACGTCCCAACCAGGATATAGGTAATGGAGACCATTTGTTCATAAGTGAGGTGGGAAAGCATGGGTGGGTAGTTTGCACTGTAAAGGTCCTTTGGGTTAGCTGTGAATTTGATCCCGAGAAAAGGGATAAAGTGGGAGGACCAGGAGAAGGGCAGTACAGTTTATTGTTGGACTTGGAGAGAGGGTGGGAGGGATACCTTCAGAGCAGTGGATTTGTGAGGTTTGACTTCTAAGCCTGAGACGCGGCTGAAATGGCCTAGTAACTGTAGGAGATTTAGGGCTGATATCAGAGGAGAAATCATGAAGAGCAAGACATCATCTGCGAAAAGGCAGAGTTTATGATGGATTCCCCCTATTTCAATACCTTTAATATTAGGATCAGATCGGATTAGGACAGCTAAGGGTTATTTTGCTAAGACAAAGAGTAGAGGTGATAGAGGGCGCCTTGACGAGTGCCTCTGTGGATTGGGAATAAGTCCGATCTGAATCCGGTGTATTGGATGTATGGGTCGGTATATAGTGAGGAGATCCATCTTAAGAAGTTTGAACCAAAGCCCAATTTGCATAAGACAAAGTGGAGGTAGGGCCAGGAGACCGTGTCAAAGGCTTTGCGGATGTCAAGGGATAAGAAACAGGAAGGGATTTTGCGGGTTTGAGCAGCGTGGGATTGAAGAGTCGCACGACGTATATTGTCGCCTGCTTTATGAGAGGGTATAATGCCTACTTGGTCCCTATGAATTAGGGAGCCGATAATTACGTTCAGGCAACTGGAGAGGATTTTCACCAGAATTTTGATGTTGAGATTGAGGACAGATATAGGTAGAAAATTAGACCAACAGGAGTGGTCGGATTGGGGTTTGCGGATCATGGAGATGGAAGTAGTCAAGGAGTCGGGGTGGAAGCCGTGGCCATCTAGAAGTGAGTTGAAGGCGGAGGTCATAATGGGGGTTAGAAGATTCGCTAATTTTTTGCAATAGATGGCTGAAAGTCCATCTGGGTCAGAAAGTTTATTAGGCTTAAGGGATTTAATGGCCGTCAGAATTTCTGTGGCCGTGACATGTTAGCCCTGATTTACTAAGAATTGAGTCTACCAGCAGACGCTGAACATTCAGGCAGACTCAATTCAATCAATCAAGACCTGTCAGTCTTCAGAAAGGGGCCCAGCAAGCTGATTAAAAAGAGTCTACTTTGTAGACTCTTTCCTGTTCGTAAATACGTAATGACGTTGGGCACATTTCTAGATGCAATGCCAGATATGTTCACTAGGTGGCACACAACCGCGGGCTTTGTCCAGTTGGCGTTTGTTTGCATATGAGAATACTTATAATTTAAAATAAAAAGCACACCTATATTATAATTTTTTTTTTTTGTTGCCGTTTCTCCAAAAATTATCGGCCAACTAATGCATTTCCTAATGAATGTCATACATTCTATTTTCAAATGTCAAACATTTTCACACTTATATCTCAAATAATTTGAATGTCTAGTTCTAATTTCCCAATATAATTATATATCTTTAATCATGTAACTATTCTACATTCCAGCTCAAACTCTGTCTCCTACAGTGGCTTAGTGGTTAGAACTCAGAACTTACAGCACATGGGTTCTAATCCCAGTCATGGCTGCACCTGTCTGGAGTTTGCATGCTTTCTCTGCAAGGGTGTGTTTCTGCCAACACTCCAAAGACATGCTGTTAGGTTAATTGGGCCTAGTATATGTCTGAGTTTCTGGCCTTAGATTGTAAGCTCCTTGACATCTGTGAATGCCCAAAATATGGAGGTCAATTTCCAGGGTTCTGTCAGTGTCAGGAATATTGATCAATCAATTAAGATTTTGGCTACTGACTAGAAAGTGGAAAGGGAGTGAATCTTACCTGCATCCTGTTCTTCTGACAAGTTTGAAACTTTCAAATTTCCTTCTGTTTATATTTCATTGCAACTTTGTTTCTCTTCTTGTTTTTAACGCTTCTCAAATGCCTATGAAAATTCTGCACATGGCAGCTCACAGTGCTGTTCACACTGAAGCGTTAGCGTTGCATCGCGCCAAAACTGGCGCCTCATGTTGAGTCAGGAGGAGTTGAAGCCTCCCATTCAAGTCTATGCTGCCACTCCTCAAACACCTGGCAAGCGTTTGTGACGCAGTTGCAAGGCATTTGCGGAGCGTTAGTACCATTTAACTTCATTATAGGCGTTTGTGGTGTAGTTTTAAATGCTTGGCAAACGCCTATTAAATGCCTCTAAACCGCACATAGGGCTTTGGAGAGCATTTGAGGACTAAAAGGGTAAAAATACTTCACAAAAACGCCTGTCAAACACTATAGGGGCATTTGACAAGAGTTAGAAATAAAGTCAAGTGTGAACGAGCCCTTAAGCCTCTCTCCTTATATAACTTGACCCCCTCCCCCACCCCCCCTGTCATCACCTGTTCCATCTGCAAATCTATGTATCCCAGCCCCACTCTTTTTATTTAACCATTTATTTACTGATCAAGTTAATGTGTCTCATTTCCTATCACCTACAGCTCAGATCTCGCATTATTATAAGATTCCTAATTGTATCTCACCACTAGTCTGATTGAATTCGCAATTCCTGGTCAATCTCGTTTCCTTACCTATAATAACCTTTAGGGCCAGTTCACACTACATTTGTTTCAGTTGCTTTTTATGCATCCAAAACACACAGAAAGAAGGTTATATGGTTGTCAATGTCATAGTTCACATCAGCGCTTGCAGTTCCAGTGTGTTGTAGGTGCTGCAAAAAAAGTCGAACAGGCTGCATTGTTTATGCATAGAACTGTACTGGAACGCGGTAAAACGCACATGTCCCTAATTAAATTGCAGAAAAAAAAGAGGGTAAAAAATTAACTGGAATGCATAAAATAATGCACTGGAACACATCAAAAACACATCCAAAATGCACTGGAACATGCTAAACATGCATCAAAAAAGTGCATGCAAAAACACATCTGGAACACATCTAGACTGTGTTTCTATAGTATGAATTGGCCCTTAGGATTTGTTCACACCATTTGTGGTGCAGAAACGCATGCAAGAGCACGCATTTTCCTGCAAAGCAAAGAAATGCAATGCCCTTTGCAGATGTGCGCAGGTACCATGATGAAAACTTAATTGCACCTCCATGCATCTAGTAAACACAGACGCATTCACAGCCACCAAAACGCATGACACCACACTACTGTGTGGTTAGGTGCAACACACTTTTAAAATAATATTTTTGCATGTTCCCACATGTTAGGCAGCCCATTGAAATTAATGAGCTGAGGAAAAAAAGTAAAAAATGCCACATTCACACAGGTCCTCTGTCCTGTACAGAATGGATGAGTGGGTTGTTCATGTGGCTGGAGCCACCTGTTACACTATGGGGACACAGCAGCTGTATGAACACAGGTTTTAATCTGACAGGTGTGCAGGCGTGGGGAAGTGGCCCTGAATGCTCACTGTCTGTGTTCAGGGCTGTACACCTGCACCCATATGCTTGTCAAATTAGGACCTGCAGCATTTCCATAGTGTAACATAGGTTGCCTGCAAACGACGACAGCCACAAAAACAAACCACTGATTCACACTCTACAGGCCACAGCACTCACGTGAATGAGCCCCAAGACCTCAATTACACACACAGCTTTATTAACTCAGTACAGTTTTATCATTTAGATTTAACAAGAATTTGGTTGGGATTGTGTCCATTAATAATGTTTTTAGTGTATTTTTACCCTAAATATAATTTAGATATTTTCTCTGGTGGTGGGAGGCTGTCAGGTATGCTGTATGGCGCCCCGTGATATCTAACAGTGGCCCTGGGTGTATGCTTGTGTCTGTGCCACCTGTATAGTTAGGAAGAACAATAACTTCTTCTATGGAATACCTTGAACCTCTGCTATGTACCCACTACCACTTCCAGGTGAACGCGAACGTCCTTCCGCAAATGTGATGACGTATTTCTGGTATGACAGCTGCTCTAGCGCCTCCTCCAACAGCCGTCTTGGTGTTTATTTGTGCACCATAGCAACTTTACACGCGGCTCCATTGTGTATATGACATTCGCGAATATATGTTTGCAGTTCTATTGTGTATTTGGCATTGGCGAATATATGTTTGCAGCTCAATTATGTATTTGGCCTTGGCGAATATATGTATGCAGTTCTATTGTGTATTAGGCATTGGCGAATATATGTTTGCAGGTAAAGGCCAAAGTCACCGTAAATTGGGGCCTAATTTATTACTGTTAAGAGGATTGTAGAAAAAGAATAGCTAGCTGCACATTGATCATGACCTATTCATTGGTACATAACATGGTCTTGTGGTGCAATAGGGGGCTTTTGGTTTGTTAGATTGGACATACTTGCATATGTGTGCTCTAACAAGCTAGATTTGGGCATATGATATAGCTCGCAAAATATAAGTGTTAGGGGTGCTAGTATATTGAACAGGATTGATGTTGCTAAAATAGAACGGTGCTGCTCATAAGAGCTTACAATCTAAAGATTATACTTTTAATGAACTGTGCTTTCACAGGTTACAGCAGGAAACAAATGGTTAATATAAATCAAGCAACATTTTCAGGGCCATAAAATTAACACACACCATCAATTAGTAGGATTATCTATCCACAAAACAAGCTGCAGATCAAAATATCAATATAAAAATACATACGTTACCAAAATACCAAATGCCTCCCACCTCCCTAGGTCCCCCACACATACATTTCTCAGCAGGTTTGTCCGAAAACTGCATTTCAGTCTAAATAAGCAAACTATAGCCAAGTGCAGATTTGGAAGAGCAGAGCAATTGACATGTGTTAGGATTACAATGGAAAGATAATAAACACAGAATCATTGTACAATAATGCACAAACACATTTTAGAAGGAAAAAATGCAAAACATTTACAGCCCACATCAAAACACAGCCTGAGTGGGGTCTGGGGCAATTCAACACAATATCTATTCCTCCCCAAACCACCACAGGCAAGGACTTGCTGAAAATAACCTGGCCTAGTAACAGGAAAATCATCCTCTACTGCAGGTCTTTATATAACATAGGTTGCATTTGGTCCCACCCCCAATGAAGGCCACACCCACCACTGTCATTCATTTGCTCAGAGAAAATGTTTGCACCTGATTATCCAGCACCAATCCTCTTCTCACCTGTGTTAACCCTTGGTATACAGGCCCCACAAATCAGAGTCAAAAAGAAAGCCACAGTGAAGTGTACCTGTCAGGAATGGACTCAGCACTGGTGGTGGGACTCACCTGCCGTGTGGGCTGCAGTACCAGGGCTGACCAGCGGGTGCTCTCAACAGCCAGAGGCTCACTCCTGCAGTCGGCCAACACCTGAAGCTGATTGCAGGAAGTGTATTTAAGGAATGACCAGGCCTGTGATCAGGGCCTTGGTGTATGTTTTCCCATGAGCTCCTTTACCTGGTATCCTGTGTTCCTGCCTCGTTGCTGACCCTGCTTTGATCCTGACCTCTGCTGACCCCCTGGCTTGCCTGACCATCCTTCTGCCTGATCCTCGGTACCGCCCTGCCCGCTACCTGCTGAACCTGGCTTGTGACCCCGACCATTCTCTGCTTGCTCCTCCTGTACCACGCTGCCCGCACGATACCGACCCGGCCTGTCTGACTACGCTTACTTCACCTGACGATCCATCCATCCCGCACGGATCACCTTTAGTAAGTCTGCCCCATCAGACTCCGTTTCTGTACTCCCCCGCCAGTACACTCTACCACAGCCGGACGCACTCAGGGGTCGCGACCTGGTTCCAGCCTGCACCAAGTCCATCCCCACCATCAGGGGCACTGGTGAATAGCAGGCGGGGACTTAGACCCCGCACCCTGAGGAAATCCGTGCTGTGGGCTGCTAGAGACACCGCCAGGCGGCACCTGACAGTACCTTACGGCCTACCTGACCATTCCACCTCTCCAGCTTGACTACGCCTGTGTTCCTGCACATACTAAGATTAGTGGAAGGTTGGTTTGTTCACTGTGCGTTATATATCTGGGTGGCTAATAATAATTATATCGTTATTATATCATACCTGAAGTCTGCGTTTCCCTGTGTCAGTCCACACATTTCTGGTCATACCCAGATTCCTGACAGTACCTTTGCAGCATACAACAGAAAATTCAACAGGGATGTGAAGGGGAACTCCATGGCAACATTTATTGGCACTAGGGGCACAATTCACTCCAAATTATCGCACGAGTTAAGGCAGTAACATGACCACATCTTGCATGCAATACTGAAAATGTCAATTCACCTTTGCTAGTATGCGGGATTTCTCATAAATCGGTAAAACACTCCAGAAATCAAACATAAAAAGTCTTTACGCCCCGGTCACATCAAAGCTGATTTAGAAATCGTGAGACTTACAGTGAAGTTGCCGACGTCCTTGCGATTTGCAAGACATCTGACACAGATATCTATGCAAATCTGCAAATCGCCACAAAAGTAGTACATATACTACTTTAGAAATCAATGTCGGAAACGCACCCATGTGACGGCTCTAATAGCGGACAATAGGGTGCCACTTGGCATACGATTTGCAAGTCGCATGTCATGCAAATCACATGCCAAGTCGCACTCAATGTGACCGCTATTAGAGCGTGCATATTGGTGTGGTTTAAACTTGGTCGGAGCCACAACGATTTCTAAAGTAATGAATATACTACTGTTCATACGATTTGCAGAGAGATCTGTGTCAGATATCTTGCAAATCACACTTTAAATCAGCATGTCCCCCGACATTGAAATCATGCGACTTCACTGTAAGCCACATGATGTGACCGTAGTGTAAATCGCATCACTTTGATGTGGCCCCCAGTCACATCGGGTGCAATTTGGCATGCGATTTGCAAGTTGCAGGGCATGCAAATAGCATGCCAAGTCACATCTAGGGTGCGTGATTTCAGGTGCGATTTGGTATTGAAATCATACCTGATATCGGATCTAATGAATATGAATGTCTTAACATACGCGATTTTCTGCAACACAATTTCAAAAGTAGCTTTTTGTAGCAATTTCACATATAGACTACAATAGAAATCACAATGCAAAACACAACTGAAAATGCAATAACTTGTTGGTAAATCTACAGAAAACGCAGTGAAATTGCCAAAAAGCGCAATTTTAAATCGCATCTAGTGTGAACCAAGCAGGCAATTCAACAAAGGAAATAAATGTTTGAAGGCATGCAGTATCTGCATGCTCGGATAATGGTCTGTTATGGATTTGGGGGGGGGGAGATCCATGCCATTATTTTATAATTTTTTTTTTTTTAAATCCTTTTCTCTCTCTCTCGCTCTTCTCTCTCTCTCAGCTCTTGGCTTGACAAACCCTTCCCAAAAGGGGGTGGAGTGCAAACCGGCATTATCAAATCAATCATTAGTCCAGTCCCTTATCTCATCCCCTTGTTTGAAATTCACATAAGATGCAGCTTTGAAGGTGTTTGAACAGACAAGGCCTCATTCTAATTCACATTCTAGGGATCATTTAGACAGAAAGCAAAGATGCTGCCAGCACATCTATTTAGGGCAGCCACCCAGGGAGAACATGCTGCTTCATTGCCGTGGCTTAGATTCAAACCGTCAATTCAGATGTATGTTGGTTCTATGTATCCCAATACAAAGGATTGCAATACTAATACAGGCGTAAATCGGCTTACCGATGCCTAATTTTTGGTTTACGAATAAAAATCCATGCAAATAATGCCTCGGTTTACAAATTTTTTCATAATTGTTTTCGCAATACGAAGTGTATGTCAGTGCTGATTTTAAAATGCAAATGCAAGCCTTTTTTTTTTCTTCACTATAGTTCACAAGCTTAGCTATCACTTTCCCCGGAGTTACAGGAAACTTTGTATCTTTTAATAAACTAAAAGTAAACATTGTTTCCTGAACCATCATGATTGACGTTGGATCTACTTCGGGGGACATTCTTTTAGATTTTTCTTTTAATAAAGGACTTGTGAAAGACCGTGTCCTGTCTTTTTTTTACACTACACATTTTGTTTTTTGTGAATGAGTAGAGATACCATGTACCCCATACTCATTCACGTGGGGGGGGGGCAGGATCTGGGGGCCCCCTTGTTAAAGGGGGCTTCCAGATTCCGATAAACCCCCCACCTGCGGACCCCCACAACCACCAGTCATGGTTGAGGGGAAGAGGCCCTTGTCCCCATCAACATGGGGACAAGGTACTTTGGGGGGGAGCCCCCCTGCCCCAAGGCACCCTGTCCATGTTGAGGGCATGTGGCCTGGTATGGTTGAGGAAGGGGGGGCTGCTCGCTCGTCCCCCTTCTTTCCTGACCTGCCGGGCTGCATGCTCGGATAAGGGTCTGGTATGGATTTGGGGGGGACCCCACGCCATTTTTTTTTATTTTGACATGGGGCTTCCCCTCAAAATCCATACCAGACCCGAAGGGCTTGGTATGGATGGGAGGGGGGACCCCACGCGGTTTTTTTTTTTTTAATTGCCGACCTTTATTTTTAGATTCAAAATATATTATCATCTAGACCTTCGAAATATGTAAAACCATTACAGAAATAATTATAAAGGATAAGAAACAAAAACAGAATCAATAGAACCCCAAAGTAGATCAAATTAAAATACATAAAGATATGCCTAGCTACAAATAGTGCTGTTTGTTAAACAGTAAACTCCGACTTGCAGAAGACTACACAGAGGTTTACTATTAAGCAGCGTGTAAAAAGAAAGCGCCCACAGCAGACGGCTAAATTGTGTCCTGCACATGCTCATTTCTATCCCTGCATAGACGTTGGAAAAGTGTCTAGTTCTTTACTGTCATGAATTCCCTTAAAAAACTATTTTTTACCCATTGAAAATTTTTTTTGAAATGTAAGATATTGTTTAAAGTGAAGTCCAGATATTTGGGAAAGCAAATTTCAATGTGAACATGTTTCTGCAGTGATTTTTCATTCAGTTAGATGTGCTTCTAGCACGTCTGCTTTCTTAGACTGATTCCTGGATTGTGACTAGTTAATTAATTCGCTTTCAAGTCTACTTGTTAGACTCTCTCTTTAGTAAATATCTTTGTCGTCTAAAAGTAGACAGACTCTATTGAAAAAGTAGACTTTATCCCACGGAAATGTGTCTAGGCACATTAGTAAATCAGGGCCGTTTTGTCCAAGTTGGCAGTCTGAGAAGCCGAAAGTATAGGAAGAGATTCAGCTTTTGTTAGGTCTAGAGTGTGGGAGTCCGAGTAAAGACCGGATAATTTATGATGAAATTCGTGAAGAATTTTGAGGGGGTTACTAAAGTAGGTATTTCTAGAGTTTCAGGCATAATGGTTTATGCGCATGGCCGATTTTGCGAAGGGTAAGAGCCAGGAATGTGTCTGGCTTGTTGGCCTTCATGTAGAACTTATGTTGGGATCTGCGTAGGGTTTTTTCTGCTGATTCAGTAAGCAACAGGTCCAATTCCAAACGGGCTTTGTCAAAATCTTGTCTAGAGGTTGAGGTCGGGTGGGATTGGAAGGCTAGGGAGACCTTTTGAAAGGTTTCTTTATTATTATTATTATTATTATTATACAGGATTTATATAGCGCCAACAGTTTGCTCAGCACTTTACAATATGACGGGAGACAATACAGCAACAATACAGTTCAATACAAGAGGGTTAGGAGGGCCCTGCTCCTTGGAGCTTAAATCTAACAGGGAGGGGCTATTGGTACAAAAGATAATAACTGTGGAGGATGGACTGGTAGGAGGAATAGAAGATTCCATTATTAGCTGAGGGCAGGATATGCTTTCCTGAAGAGATACGTTTTCAAAGATCGCCTAAAGTGAGCAGAGTAGGCGATAGTCTGATAAATTGGAGTAGAGAGTTCCAGAGGATGGGGGAAGCTCTGGAGAAGTCCTGGAGACGAACATTGGAGGAGGAGACAAGGGAGCAAGAGAGCAGGAGGTCGAGCGAGGAGCGGAGAGTACGGTTTGGGTGATATATGGAGACAAGATCGGTGATGTATTCAATCAATATATACCCTTATAAACCTCAAAAAGTCAATACTTTCTCCCTTTTCTGATCCCTTCAGACGAAGTCCGGAAGTGACGAGGCGCGTTGGGGGAGTGGTGTCGGGACGCACGTGCGTAGACCGGGGGTGTCGCCGCGGCCATTTTGTTGGTTTTCAACACATGGTGTTTGGTTGGAAAAGTTTATAACCATGTCTGGAGCTGATAATTTTAAATGTAGGTGTTAAATAAAAAGTTATCCCTATGCTTGGAATATTAGTCCTGAGACCCTTTTTATCTCTCTGAGGACCTTGGAAAAAATATCTTGGAAGATGACGTGGAGGAATACTTTTGCATAATATTGTCTGAGCAGTTTCAATACGCATAGAGGGTAATAGTATTTAGTACTACTGTGTGCTGGTTGATGGTAGACACTGATTTGCAGTGACCACAGAGTGTTCACAGTTTGATGTGTGTGATTATATGCACTATAAGAAATTAATTTAAATTTTTTTTTTTTTTTTTTCTCACTAAAAGCGTTTTTGAAGTGTATTTTGGTTGCACAGGGTGATTATTGTTATTATTATTATTGAGGTAATGCACTAGATATTTTTATATCTTATTTCGAGGTGCGTTTTGGATGAAATAGCAGCCAATCCTTTCAGTGGATGAAAAGAGTGAATAAACTTGGGATATTTGTGGACACTATTTTGGACTTCTTTTTGGACATTTTTCTGGATTAGTGGGACTTTGTTGCACATTATATGTTTATAATTTGAAATTTATTTATTTATTTTTATAATTCACAAAAAGGTTGTATATATAAGATCGGTGATGTAGTTTGGGGCAGAGTTATAAATGGCTTTATATGTTATTGTTAATGGTTTGAATTTTATCTGTTGGGCAATGGGACACCAGTGGAGGGATTGGCAGAGAGGGGTGGCAGATGTTAGTAAGGTGGATGAGTCTGGCAGCAGCATTCATGATAGACTGAAGAAGGGATAGCCTGCGATGAGGTAGGCCAATGAGGAGGGAGTTACAATAGTCAAGGCGAGAGATAACAAGGGAGTGAATAAGTTGCTTAGTAGTTTAAGAGGTTAAGAACAGGCGTATCTTGGAGATGTTGCAGAGGTGAAGTCTACAAGATTTGGACAGCGATTGGATTTAGGGCTGAAAGGACAGATGGGAGTCTAGGATTACACCTAGCACCCTGGCATGAGGGGAGGGACTGATGGTTGTGTTATTGATCTTGATGGAGAAGTCAGGGGAGGGGGCACAGGCTTGAGGGAATAGTAAGAGCTCAGTTTTGGAAAGATTGAGTTTGAGGAAGTGGAGTGACATCCATGCCGATATGTCACTTAGTAGGTTAGTAATGCAAGAGGAAACTGAAGGGGTGAGGTGAGGAGTAGAAAGATAGATTTGTGTGTCATCAGCATAGAGATGGTCCTTAAAGCCATGGGAGTTTATCAAGTGACCAAGGGAGGAGGTGTAGATGGAGAAGAGAAGAGGTCCAAGGACAGAACCTTGAGGGACCCCTTCAGAAAGAGGGAGTGGAGGAGACAGAGTTATAAGTAATGCTGAAGGAGTGCTGCAATAGGTAGAAGGAGAACCAGGAGAGAGCAGAGTGTCGGAGGCAAAGAGAGTGGAGTTTTTTGAGGAGGAGGGGTTGGTCAACAGTATCAAAAGCCGCAGAGAGGTCAAGTAGTAAGAGTATGGAATAGTGGCCATTGGTTTTAGCAGTTTGTAGATCACTAGTGAGTTTTAGTAGGGCAGTTTCAGTGGAGTGTAATGAGAGAAAGCCAGACTGTAAAGGGTCAAGAAGGTTGTTGTCAGTGAGGTAGGAGCTCAGGCGATTGTAGACTAAGCATTCTAAGAGTTTCGAGGTAAAGGGGAGCAGGGAGATGGGTCTTAACCTCCTTAGCGGTTTTCCCGAGTGTAGCTCGGGGTAGAATTTCTATACCAAGAACGGTAACCCCGAGCTACACTCGGGCTTACCATGCAGCGTTCTCTGGGGGTCCCTGCAGCACTTACCTTGTCCTTCGCTCCCACGATGTGTCCCCTGCAGCGTCCCCGTCCATCTCCTCCGGCGGATGCCGGCATCTGACTTCCGTGTTCCGGTCC
Source organism: Staurois parvus (assembly GCF_062004578.1). NCBI lineage: Eukaryota > Metazoa > Chordata > Amphibia > Anura > Ranidae > Staurois > Staurois parvus. The sequence goes on from NW_028318455.1 coordinate 980,912, forward strand.
CCGTGACGTCGGAACGTTCGGGCGGCGGAACCGGCGGGAAATTTGAAATTTTTAAAAAATGACATTTTTGCTGTCATTGCTTTTTCACTGCATTTCACATACATTTTGTCCCCACTGCTTTGTCCTGTGCCCTGCCTGCATTTTGACTGTTCTTTCTGCCTGGAAACTTAGAAAAGTCCATGGCGGCCAAAAAGCGTCCCTTTACATCAAAAGCGGTTTTAGAACAGCGATAGTAAATCAGAACCACTTGCAGAATTGAGTGATAATGATTTGTGGGGAAATTCGTCATCAGACACTGAAAAAGATTTTGCGACTTTGCTCAGCGATGTGCGAATTTGCCTCTGTATTTCAAATTTCAGTGTTTTTGGTTTGATTATATTATTGAATTAAATTGATTATTATTATATTATTATTTTTTATGATTATTAATTAAATTATAATTTATGATTTTGTGTTTCAAGTTTTATCATATCCGGAATGTTTACTAGACTCTTGTTCGGGCAGATTTCAGTGAGGTATTCCTAAAAATTACAGCCTACAATTAAAAACTACACATTTCCATGCAAAAAAATGGTACCGCTTTCAGCACAAAATTCCTGACATGATCATACCGCCAGGGAGGTTAAGTTGTTTAGATTGGTGGGGTCCAGGGAGGGCTTTTTAAGTATGGGAGTGATGTGTGCATGCTTTAGAAGGGTGGGGAATGCACCGTTAGAGAAGGAGAGATTGAAGATGTGAGTGAGGGAGCATAGGATAGAAGAAGAGGGTGACCGTAGTAGTTGTGAGGGGACAGGATCCAGGGGGCAGGTAGTGAGACGAGCTTCTGAGAAAACCTTAGTGACCTCTTCAGTAGTAGCAAGGTCAAAAGAGGAAAGTGTTGAGGGAGGTTTAATATAAGGTACAGTCAGGTCCATAAATATTGGGACATCAACACAATTCTAACATTTTCTGGCTTTATACACCAACACAATGGATTTGAAATGAAACAAACAAGATGTGCTTTAACTGCAGACTGTCAGCTTTAATTTGGTGAACGGTATAGGGATTAAAACAGTTTGCATATGTGCCTCCCACTTGTTAGCGATAGATCACTGCAATCCTCAGAGAAATGGGAGAAAACAGCCGAATGTAGTGAGTCTCGAAAGAAGAGAAGGATAGAGAGGGAGGGTTATGGAGGACTTGAAAGGTGCTCAGTGGGGATAGAAGCAAACCAACTCCACCACCTTTCTGATCACTGGGTCTGGGTGAGTGGGTCCAGAGAAGGCCTTCATAGGAAAGTGCTGCGGTAGAAGAAGAATCTGCTGCTTGAAGCCAGGTTTCTGTAATTGCTAGTAGGTTAAGGGAGCGGGAGACAAAAAGGTCATGGACAGAGGTGAGCTTATTACAGACAGAGCGGGCATTCCAGAGTGCACATGAAAAAGGGAGGGTGGTTTTTAGGAGCATGGGGATTGATATTAAATTGAGCATATTGCGGCTATTCCCGGAGGAAAGAGGGTGCCTGGTGTGGGGGTGAGATAGTGGCGGACCAGGGTATGGGGAGATATCCCCAGAATTTAGGAGAAGAAGGAGGGTGAGGAAAGTAAGATGGGAGCAGGTTGTATATGAGTGCACATGCCTTCCTGTCCTGGTGTTTGGGTCAGCAGGAGGTGATGAGAGCAGTAGGGAGATGGTAGTAGTGAGGGTGAGATGTATAAGCTTTGAGGTGGAGCAAAGTTGTAAAGAAATGAGATTTTGGGAACACAGAATAGTAATATGAAAAGGAGGAGTAGAGGGGGCATATTAAAAAGGTAGATGGAGTGGGAATCAGACTTGTAGGAGATGTTTCCCAGAGTGTTTGCTTGCAGTCCATCCTGCTTTAAACTGCTGTGTTCAACTCCTGCTTCACACTCCAGCATAAAACACACTCACGCAGAAAACTGCACCCCCGTCTACGACTGACGCTCCCCCCCCCCGCTGTGACCTCCCCCATGAGCTGGTCTAAATTTATAGGGAGCTGGTCAAATGCGCAACTCTTCTACTTAGGAACTGATAAGGATCACATGAATTGGGGGGGGGGGGGGGTGTTGCTCAAAGACAGACCAGCCACACAGACACAGGCCAAAGTAATAAAATAAATGCAAGAGGAGGTGAGAATCAATCACCATAAACAGACCAAAAGATATACACTAATTGTTCTGAGTTTAAGGTGGAGACGAGACAGCAGATGACAGCATTTACCCAGAGTTAGCAGAAGTCTATGCGTTGCAGAAATTACAGTTTAAGGTGGAATTACAGTTTCTTCAAGACGTTTATGTTGTAGTTTCTTTTCCTTTCGAATGTAGGAGGCTTGGATAATGCCGACCCCCCTTATGACAGGCTTGTGGGCCTCCCAGAGTGTTAGAGTGGATACATCATCCGTGGTGTTGAGATGTAGACTTTGAGGGCCTGTTGTATGACTAGGCGATGTTCTGGGTATGCTAGAATAGTATCATTAATGTACCAGGAGGTGTGGTGTGGTTAGGGGAGGGGACCAGGGAGGAGAGAGGGGTGAGAACCATATTGTGGTTGGACCAGGAGATAGGAAGTATAGTTGATGAGAGGAGAGTTGGGGAAGAACCGACTGTGAGGAAAATGTGATCAATCCGGGAGAATAGTTTGTGTGGATATTAGTGAGTGTATTGGCGTCATGCTGGGTTGCATTTACACCATGAATCGATTGGGGAATGTTGATTCAGAAGTTTTTTCAAAAATTTAGTTTGTTAGGGGAAGTTGAGATCGGGGGTGGGGATTTATCTAAATACGGGTATAGGACTTGGTTAAAATCCCCACAAATTCAAAGAGTTCCTTTCTTATGGGCATCTATTGTAATTAGTAAGTTGAAAAGAAAGGGGGTAGGGTTCTTGTTAGGGGTATAGAAGGAAACTACAGTAATCTCACTGTCGAGAAGGTTGCCTGTGAGAATCAAGTAGGGGCCTTCTGGGTCCTTGATCTCCGACAGGAAGGTAAAGGGTGTAGATCAGTGGAAGCCTATAAGTACCCCTCTACATTTAGAGGATGCAGAGGCCATGTAGATTTGGGGAAAGGAGGAATCAAAGAATTTAGAGGTAGAGAAGTGAGTTTCTTGTAAACATATAACATGGGCTTTAACAGAAGGCTTTGGTGCGCTTGCTTGGGGAGTCAAGCCCTTGAACATTTAGTGTGAGAACGTTTAGGGGAGCCATAGTGATGTGGCATAGAGAAGATAATTGAGATGCATTCTCTCTGATTGGTGATAAGCAGTGTACCCCAGGGATAAGAGGAGAGGGACATAAAAAACAAAGAAGGAAAGGAGAGTGGAGTAGAGGGAGTGATGAAGAAGGGAATTGGGTAAGGTGGGGGGAGTATGTATGGCACCCTATGGATGGAACTCCGGACTAGGAGGAAATAATATGCAGGGGTACGGGGGAGGGTAGGTAGGGAAAAAAGGGTTATAATAGGGTAGATTACTCAGAGACTTTATATCAGGTGAGCAATAAGGTTCCCATGAATCAAGGGGTGCTCAGGATTCGGTGGGAGTGGGAATACAAATGTGGAGGAACTGGGGGAGTCCTTCCCAGCTCACTGTGGTAGTCCAAGGTCTTAAAGGAGAGTGATATGCTCACTAGTCAGAGCAAGAGCGTTCAGTCCATAGAGTCTTTATGGGCTGGGGCAGGAGAGATGTAGCAACCTCTTTTGTGGGTAGTAGCTGGTTTCTTGGAGCCCGGAGAGATATGGATCTTCTGAGGAGAGCTGGATGTGGAGCGGCGTCTGGAGCTTTCAGGTATAGGAGCTGAGGGGAGAAGGTGAAGATCTTGCAGGGTGGACTGGAGGTCCTCAGAGGATTTGCAGGTGTAGTGGGCACCCTGATACGAAAAGCTGACAGAGAAAGGGAAACTCCAGCGGTATGTTATATGGTGCTGTTGTAGGATCAGCAGGTGGGGTTTCAGGGCTCGTCGTTTGGAGATGGTGTAGGGAGCCAAGTTTTGGAAGATTTGGAAGGTATGGCCTTTAAAGATTAATGCTTCTTTTGAATGTACTGCCGCTATAATCTGCTCCTTAGTGCAAAAAAAGTGAAGTTTCGCTATTATATTGCAGGGAAGGCTTTCAGGTCTATGTGGAGCTAGAGCCCTATGAATTATATCCATTTCCAGTCTCTCTATGGGAATGGAAGGGGCCAGTTCTTGGAAAAGTGCTGTAATTGTTGACTGGAGGTCTATTACGGATTCTGGGAGGCCCCGAATACAGAGGTTAGAGCGGTGGGCTGTTTTCTAAATCTTCCAACCTAGATTGTAATGTGAGGGTTTCCTCCTGTAGGGCTTCTAACATATCGGAATGTTTAGCTGCAGTGGTATCAAGATCATCTGCTCGTTGTTCAAGGGTCGCAGTATGGTTCCCCAGCTCCCTAATTTCCTCGGAGAGCCTATTAGTGATATGACCCAATGTTTGCTTTAGGGCTTTACTAAGCATCCTTTCAAAGTGCTGCAGTAGGTCAGAGTGAGGGATGTCAGAGTGAGATGCCAGGGGGGTGACCCCAGAATCTGTGTCAGACTGACCATCCGCTGCAGGGTCCAGCTGGGTCTGTGCTCGGAAGCGGGACTCAATCTGCTGGAGGGAAGGAACGGTTGCCATCTTAGAGAGGCCCGCGCCAGGACCTCCTTAATAGATTTAGGCTCCGCACACCGCCTGAGGCAGTGGGGTGTGTGGAGGGTTAGGAGAAGCAGGGAGCTTGTGCTGAGATTGCCGGGTCACTGCTGGGAGCGGCCATGGGAATCCGTGAGAAGCAGAGCTCTAGGCAGACATGTCCTGCACAGATGGATTCGCGCATGCGCCCCCCCTAATTTTTATCTCTTAAGAACACATAATCAAATTGAAATCCTTTATGTCCAAATTGGGATGGAATACAGAATATTTTCTGTTTGGGAACCATGAAGAGATTGAAATAGAATCCCTGGAACCTTTCTTTTGGGGAACTAGAATTACAGCAATCTAAGACAACAGTACCACAATAGCCAAATGAAGATCTTGGAAATGTTGAGAGGAGACCAGGAATCTGGACTCCAAAAGCATGCAGGAAGGTAATAGAATTCCAGTTTGTGTTTCAAGGTGACAATGTCCCACACCTTTGGGTTTGCAAAGCGACCTCTGAAAATTGAAAGACGTTCATTTATCTTTGAGCTCACAGGTAGGGCTAGGCCTTCAAGCAGAAGAGGGCTTGTCAGTTACTTTAGTGTATTTGGTCTCCCAAAGTCTTTTGGTTAATCACATGAAGTTAGCCTAGAAGACAAGAAGCTGGTGTAAACCTGCTATCCCTTATAATGCATCTTGTTATCCACCTTTCTCTGCATTCCCATGCCATTCTTGCAGTGCACACTTAAAGGTTGCAGGGTGATGGGATTTGGTGTAAGGGTTACAGGGAGACATGGAATTTGCAGGGTGAGGTAACTAGGTATCAAAGTGCAGTAAAAGGGTTACATGACAATATGTGGGTACAAGGTGAGGTAGCCTTGTGACAGGATCTGAAATGCAAGGGTTACAGGTTGACATGGGAGTACGGTTCAGGTGTTTCAGGGCAACATATCAGGTTTAGGGCGAATGGGCAGGACAAGGGTTATATGGAGATTTTGGGTGGTAGGTTGTGGTGTAAGGATTACAGGGTGCATGATGGAACTTGATAAAGTTTATATGACGATAAACGGATACTACTTGATGTAACTAGGGAGGCAAATGGAACTGAAATGCAAGAGTTATAGTCGGATATGCTGGTGCTAGGTGACACCTGGACACAGGTCACCCAAACATTGTATGTCCAGGGGCGGACTGACCATTTGGAAACTCGGGCACTGCCCGAAGGCCCGGGGTCAGTAGCTGGCCCCATGAGATGCCCCTGGTACCTTTTTCATAGGCTTTTTTGAGTTTGGGCAAGGACACAGGGGCCACATGATCCCCTAATGCCCGGGGGCCTCATGAGTTGTCAGTCCGCCCCTGGTATATCCTACTGTCCAGTTCCCGCATGCCCAAGAGTCCACAGGTTGCTGGAAGTTACACGCTGACCCGCCTGCTCCACTAGCTTCCACGTACCTCTAGCAAATGAGAACTAGCCTCTACTAAGTCGAAAGTGCGATCACGTGACGCGGCATGTCAACACGAATCCGGTCGCGTTGCATTGACGTAAGAGAGACGCGCCCGCACAGGGAGGTGTATGGTTTATACTTCCCGTTTAGGTATCTGGCAATGTTGTACCAGTAATGTCGGTTGATCCGTATGTATCAGTATTCCAAACGAAGTTGTTCACCTTTCCTTTGGTATAATCAAAACGTAAAAAGAACATCTCTAATATAACCTAGACATGTCAAGTTCGTACTCGCCGCCACGTCGGAGCTGTAGTCGGTCTGGTAGCTCTGATAGTTCTGAATATAAATCCACGAAGAAGCAAAAAAAGAAGAGGGATCGATCTAATAGCAGAGAGCGAGGTCAGTACTGCTCCAGGAGTTGGCAGAGCACAGACCGGAGAAGACACCGGTCCCGCAGTCGTAATAGAAAGAGCAGGGTCCAGAGAAAATCCAGGTAAGGAATGTAGACATTTGCCTGATAAAAATGCAGTAAACCAGCAGCTATTGTTGTTTAAAGTGAAGATAGAAACATTCTGCAAAGTAAGTACTGTATATGCAAAGTTGTGGTGAAGTTGCTCTTGTAATGTTTTTCGGTTGTGCAAACAAACAGCAATCACAGATTTGACCAGATGAAGCAAAATCTTGTTGCTATGGATTCCTGTATATTACATGTTATGGGTACTTCTGCAGTGACCTAAAGTAGAACTCCAGGTTTTGCAGCACAATTTTACCGAGTGCTGGGGGTATAGCTATACTCCCTGTGCTCTACTACACAGCAGCAGCTGCTATGCCAGCCTATCTCCTCCACTGTCCATTCATAGAAAACTTTAGAGGACTTTATCAAAACTGGAGAAGACGGAATCTAATGCAGCTGTGCATGACAAAAAAAATCAGCTTCTACTTTCATTTGTCCACTTAGAACTCCACGCAAATCTTTATCGTCAAGTGATGCTGTGGCCTTAAGTCTTCTCTTTTGTTTGCTTCCTGGTGTGTCCACATCAGTGCCTGTATGTTATGGACACTTCCTATTGGATGTTGAGTGGCAGGGGATCCAGAACAGGACAACCTCATCACAGGGGGATGGCAGGGGACTGACATTCTCGCTAGGGGTTGGGGGTTTTGCAGCACTGATCAGCAGTGACCCCTCCTGGAACCAGAGGTGGTGGGGGACATAGGTGAGTATATCTGGCTTCACAAGGTAAGGAGAAAAAATTGCATATAAGCATGGGTTATGGGGGGTGGGTGAGAGGGATGGTAAAAATATAGTTTTATCCCAGAGTGGGGCTTTAATGCGGTTCTTAACCCTAGAAACAAAAAATTAAAAGTCTGCAGCTACAAATACTGTAGCTGCTGGCTTTTAATATTAGGACACTTACCAGTCCAGGGATACAGCACGGTCCTCACCTGATCCAGCTCTTTATGTCTCCGGCATCTTTGTGTGGGAAGCCAACTGTGACTGCTTGCAGGTTCACAGCTGACTTCCCGCTGTGCTTTGTAAATGGTTCTGCAGCTTTCTGGATCCTGTGAAGGGGAGGTGAAATTCTGCTGAGATCGCTGCGGTGATCCGACATGAAGTGGGAGCAGGTACCTGTCAAAACCCCCCCCCCCAAAAAAAATTGAGTGGTGAAGGTGTGCTTTAAGCATTAAATATTTAGGACAAAGCCAATTGGCTGCCAGGCGAAGCTGCTCCAGTTTCTGGCAGTTTCAGTTTTGATAAACTATGGAGGCACATAATACAACCCCCCCCCCCCCCCGATATTTTCCCACATCACCTCCCCTCCCCTGAACCAGCTGATATTAGTTTGCACTGAGAAGGGGCAGGATTGCTTTCTAATTACTGATAGATTTCAACTGGCATCTTGGCTTTCCATGCCTTTTTGCACCTCCATTTATTCATGTGTTCAGTACTTTCTCCCTGTGTCATTGCATTTTTATTACACATAACTTAATTTCTGACCTTATTTGTTTTGGTTTCTTTGTATGTGTGGATTGCATGGGTTGTCCCCGACGTGAAATTTTCATGTCAATAGCACCTTTAGAAATACTGGTAATATGTTCAATACTTGCGTTACCCGTTGTGTGTGTACATGCATGCATGTGTGTGTGTATATATATATTTTTTTTTTACACCAATATGCAGGCTATACCATGAAGACCGCAGTAATGGTTCCATAAAAAAAAAAAGTGATTGCAATTGCTGCCCCAGCCACTGTAAAAGTTAATAAAGTGCAAAGTCCCTCAGCTCGGTCTAAAGTGTGCAAAATATGCCTTGCTGTGTTAAAACTGAAGTCCAAGATCAGCAATGTCTCATTTCTGCACATTACCTTTTAGGTGTTGTAGTCTACCCTAATGTATTCTAGCCTAATGGGTAACATTTTTAGGGTTTGATAGAGTACGACAATTGGAGGGGCACCCATCATAGGAGGGAAATATCAACGAGAGAGATGAAATGGGTATATAAACTGAGGACAGACAGATGGTTGAAAGGTTCGCCCCTTCATTTATTGATCGCCTTTCATTTATAGAAGCTGTAGTAGGGCTTCTCTGAATGGAGAAGCACAGTCAGGCACTCAGAATTCTGTCATAGCTCCCTCAGCTCTATTAACACCTGCCGCTACTTGAAGATTGCAGAGGATGATGATTTCTACTAAACCTGAAGACCCAGCACAAGGGATACATGACATTGAAGTCATAGAGTCTCTGAATCTAGAATGGAGGGGGTTGAAGCATTCAATGCTGGTTTGGTCATACAGACCATACATCTGTATCCTGGTCCTCCAGTTCTCAGAGTCATTATGTTTTAGGGCCACATGGACTTGGATCTGAAGTAAAAGGTCCCCCCAGGCACACACCTCCTAAAGGATAGAGCCCTCTCAGATGCCAGGGCCCATGGTCAGCAGGCAGGAGGCTAGCCTGCAGTCCCCTCCAAAAGCCCCTGTCCGGGTTGCATCGTTTACATCCAGCTAATACAAGATCTGCAGGAGCAAACGGAGACTGTGTTAGCAAAAATTGATGATCTTGTAAAATGCTCATGGAGGTACAAATTTCGGATTACAGGGCTTCTGGGATCAGTGAAAAATGTGGATTTTGGTATTCGTATGTTCTTAGACTTTTTTCCTGATCTATTGGAACATGGCTTGGCGGTGACAGGGCTCATAGAGCTGTGCAGGTGATACGTGCTGATGGCCTACCGCAAGATATCATTGTTAAACCACACTTTTATGCAGTGAAGGAAATGGTCTTGAAAGCTTCTGAGTCATCCTGTACAAATTTTCTGAGAATTTTTTTTATTAATATAAAATTACTACACTGTGAGCATGTTTTTCTTTTTGGGGAGTTTATCTGATGAGGGTCCAATGGGTGGAGAACACCAGATAATTTATAACGCTGCAGGAATTGTTTGAACTGAGGGGTAAGGGTAGAGGTGGTGGACACCCAGAGTTTTTCACGTGGTGGTGATAAGTTTGGCACAGTATTTTGTTTTGTGAGCATGACTATTTAGTTCAGGGGTGTTCAACCTATGGCCCTCAGAGCCCTCTGATGTGGCCCTCAACCTTAAACCGGGGAAGTGCACTTCTGTTATATCCTGAGGGTTTGGTGCGCTTTCAGAAAGTGCACCACATCTGCAAGATATACAGAAGTCTATGCAAAGCTCAGTTAACCCGTAAGAAAGCCGCAGGGACACTGTGCTGCACCCATGGTGCGGGAAAACTGCAGTGCATCTGTGGAAAAGCAGCCCTATAGGGAACTCAGGCCAGTAAGAGCTCATTTGCAATTTGGGGTACAGTAAAACCCCATATTGAGGTGTTTTTTCCGAAAGTCCTGCCCCCCCCAGCCACTGGTGTAGTGTCAGGGGTCATAATAGTGAACCCCGCCCCATTCTCCAGGGGGCCTATGTAGCCTCCCTGTCACATTCTGTTTTACACTTGGACAGGAGGGGCAGCATATACAGGTCCTCTCTGTTTTCCTCCTGCAACTGTTGAAAGCTAGTTTCTCCTCTCCCTCCAGCCAGCATTCAGCGGCTGCAGGAGGAAAATGTGCAATATGCTTTTCAAAATAAAAATTAAAAATTCTGAACCGGGACTTCTCTGGTTGATCCGATATGGACTTTTATTTTGTTTGTATTATAATGACAGAAGTCTCAGAGGTGTCTTGGAACATTAGGAGGGAGCATAACCCTCTTAAGTGTACTATGACCTTCTCATGTTTGAAAAGGTTACAACCTGCCATTATACACTATATTGCCAAAAGTATTGGGACACCTGCCTTTACACGCACATGAACTTTAATGGCATCTCAGTCTTAGTCCGTAGGGTTCAATATGGAGTTGGCCCACCTTTGCAGCTATAACAGCTTCAACTCTTCTGAGAAGGCTGTCCACAAGGTTTAGCAGTGTATCTATGGGAATGTATAATCATTCTTCCAGAAGCGCATTTGTAAGGTTAGGCACTGATGTCGGAAGAGAAGGCCTGGCTCGCAATCTCCGCTCTAATTCATTCCAAAGGCTTTCTATCTGGATGAAGTCAGGACTGTGTGCAGACCAGTCAAGTTTCTCCACCTCAAACTTGCTCATGCATGTCTTTATGGGCCTTGCTTTGTGCACAGTCATGTTGGAACAGGAAGGGACCATCCTCAAACTATTTCCACAAAGTTGGGAGCATGAAATTGTCCAATATGTCTTGGTATGCTGATGCCTTAAGAGTTCCCTTCACTGGAACTAAGGGGCAAGCCCAACCCCTGATAAACAACCTTACACCATAATCCTCTCTCCACCAAACTTTGCACTTGACACAATGCAGTCAGGCAAGTACCGTTCTCCTGGCAAAAGCCAAACCCAGACATGTCCATCAGATTGCCAGGCAGAGAAGAATGATTAGTCACTCCAGAGAACATGTCTCCACTGCTCCTAGAGTCCAGTGGTGGCATGCTTTACACCACTGCATCCGACACTTTGCATTGCACTTGCACAAGCCTTACAGGCTTGGATGCAGCTGCTTGGCCATGGAAACCCATTCTATGAAGCTCTCTACGCACTGTTGTTGTGCTAATTTGAAGGCCACACAAAGTTTGGAGGTCTTTAGCTATTGACTCTGCAGATAATTGGTGACTTCTGTGCGCTTCAGCATGCACCAACTCTGCGCTGTCATTTTATGTGGCCGAGTTGCTGTTGTTCCCAGTTGCTTCCACTTTGTTATTATTCCACTAACAGTTGACTGTGTAATATTTAGTAGCAAGGAAATGTCATGGTTGGACTTGCCTATCATGGTGTCACGCTTGAATTCACCGAGCTCCTGAGAGCGACCCATTTTTTCACAAATGTTTGTAGAAGCAGTCTGCATGCCTAGGTGCTTGGTTTTATACACCTGAGGCCATGGAGGTGATTGTAACACCTTAATCCATTGATTTGGAGGGGTGTCCCAATACTTTTAGCAATATAGTGTATGTTTCCAGGAGATCCACTTTTAAACGCTGTTACCCAAGGTTGTCTTCGGCACTCCTGTGTGGGTGGTGCCTACCATTTCACTCATACCTCATATTTCCACAGAGTGAGTGTCTTGAGACATGGTTCTTTGGGCTTCCAGGAATATGTTTAGGGGGATTCTAGGGGGCGCTTTGTTTTTCAGCACTGTCGTATCAGTACCTTACACTGTATATTGGCTGCTGTGTATATCCCTTTACCATACACTAAGGATGTGCTCCGTCTTCTGATAAGGTATTTAGAGGGGAATCCGAACCTCCCGTTGCTAATTGTAGGGGATTTCAACAGCTGCTTGGACCCCAAACTGAATAGATATCCAGCCCCTCCTGACTCTGTCCATTCCAGGGGTACCCCCCTGGCACGGTTTTTGCAGGAGCTGGGCTGGATGGATGTCTGGAGGTTTCAGAATCCACTAACCAAGCAATTTTCATGCTTTTGAAAGTCTCATTCTTTGTCTAGAATTGATCTGGCCGTGGGGGACTTCAATGTATTCTCCTGTGATTACAAACCTTAGGGTGTCACGGCCCTATGGAAGTCAAGGCCCTATGGAAGTTTAATGCCTTTTGGTTACAACTTTTTACAGCACCTGAGGAGATGGAAAGGGGCTTGACTTATTTTTTTCAACCACCAAGACCTTTCCTCTTCTCCTCTTCTGCAGTGGGAGGCCTTTAAGGCCTATTTAAGGGGCTTGCTGATAGCTGAGATTAATAAGATTAAGAGGGCTTCCTCTGAATTGAAAGATCAGGTTGAACTCCGGGTACAACAATTGGAGCAGCAATACATTGCTGACCCAAATGACTCTACTAGGGAAGCTTGGCAGTTTGCGCAGTCTTCCTACAAGAATCTGCTCTCCTCCTCAGGGGAGAAGAATATTTTTTTCCAAACTAGCTTTTTTTGAAGAAGGGGAGAAAACTGGCCACCTGTTGGAAAGAATTGCAAATTCTCATCATCGCTCACCGACTACTATAGGAGCTATCAGATCTTGGGCAGGTCTACTGGTACATGCCCCTAATCAGGTGCTGTGTGAATTGTCGTTTTTTTTTAACATTTATACCTTCCTACCACATTCTATATGCCTCAAGAACTTAACGAGTATTTAGATCAGCTTCCCTTTCCAAGTCTCTTGTAACTCAGAGGCAGAGACTGGACAGTCCACTTACTCTTGAACTGCTGGAGGTGGTCAGCTCCTTCCCAAATTTTAAGGCTCCTGAGGAGGATGGACTCCCCATGGAGATTTACAAACTTTACACTGATATTTTATTGCCGCAGTTAATAAAGGTGTTTAATGCTTCCTTGCACAGCCAGGCTTTGCCCCTCCTCTATGTCTAAAGCAAACATTCTCCTTTTGATACCGGGGAAAGATCTGGTAGACCCGGCATCCTATAGACCAATTTCCCTACTCCAAAGTGATGTTAAGCTCCTAGATAAAGTTCTGTCTCTCCGACTGAATGTGTCACGATCACAAGATCACCGCCACCAACATGCGACAATCTCACGAGCGCGACCACCAATATGTCACGATCGCGGCGTCAGACCCCAGACCTTCTCACCAAACTTGTGACCGAAGGACCGGCCGATCTAAAACCGCGATGTGATGTACTTAACAATGCCACACCCAGCTGCACCCTACACAGCGATTTTCCAGCTAATGGATTTCAATCTGTGCCTGCAGCCTGGATGCGCTTGTTACTGGGTCAAGTTAATTACGCAACTGACCCTTACACTGCCACCACCCCTTTTTGTACAGAGAAAGGGGAAACTCTCTTTATCAAATATACAATGTAATGGTTGAAAAGTCGTCTGTCCAATACGGTCACCGCAGGCCGATTGGGCAGAGGATTAAACAAACACAGTAGCGTCTCTTTAGAGGCAGGAATTCGTAAATTGCAATTAAGTGCTTTAGAAACAGTTTAACACTTTCAGAAAGAAAGATTTATTACTAAAAGAGTCAAACAGGTGCAATAAAATATTTACAGAAAAAGATGTACTAAGATATATATATATATACAAAGAACCATAGCACAGCAAAGAGATCTCAGAGAGGAAGTTAAAGGGTTAAGTTACTTGCCAAATAAGCCTTAGCCATAAGCAGATCTCAGTTTCAGAGGGTCTCCCCGGGTGGTATATTGATGTTACAATTGGGAGATGTCTTCAACTTAGCCTTTTAGGCCTGCTAGCCTGTGTTTTAAAGTCCCCCAGCAGGGGGGTGGCTCTGAGTAACTGACCAATACTCTGTTTAGGGAGGGATCGTCGGGCAGACTCTGAATTAGAACCAACATCTTCATAATCCATGATATGAAACATAGGGGACAAACTGACCTGAGGAATGCTCATTTAATTCTGTCACCTAAGCTGCTAGGTCTTATGAGGTTACAATCTCCTCAACTCCTGGGAAAAGCTGCCTTATCTCGGTTACGAGGTGAGAAATTACACATGTCCTTGGGCAGCTAGTCTCTGTCTCTCCTGGGGGGCTTTGTAGCTCTGGGCCCCCTGCTGCTCTACCTACCAGTGACACTTTTAACACACACACACCTGTCACTGTGCCTCTCAGGAAGGGAGGGGGAAGGAGAATGAGAAATGAGAGACACAATATATACTCCGTACCAAGATGGAGGTGCCTACAAAATGGCTGAACTGCGTACTTCACTGTGTTTTGTGCAGTTTTTGCGACAGAATGGGGGTTATCATGTCTATTGTGCAATCTGAACAGGCTGTCTTTATGCCAAATAAATTCACAGCCATTAATCTACGCAGGTAATTTCTTAGTATGCAGAACCCATCCGATAATATGGGCCACAGTGCGTTGCTGTCCTTAGCTGCTGCCAAAGCTTTCAACAGCATTGACTAGGCCTATTTATGGCCTGTGTTGGAGAAATTTTGCTTTGGGAGAGTGTTTATTTCTTAGGTGCTCCTGTTGTATAGCCATTCCCAAGCAGTGATTAGGGAGTCTGGCAAATAGTCCCACACTTTTGTTCTTGGGAGGGGAACTAGACAGGGGTGTCCTCTCTCGCCCCTCCTATTTACTCTGGCGATTGAGCCCGTGACCATTAAAATTAGAACCAAAACCTGCATTATTGGCTTTTATTATGCAGATTGACAGGAAAAGGTAATGCTTTATGCCGATGATACCGTATTACTGTTGGGGACACAGATTCTTCCCTAAAAGAAGCCATGACCACTATTATGGAGTTTGGCAAATTCTCAGGACTTACCATAAATTGGTCCAAATCAGCATTAATGCCTCTAGATAGGGATATTTCTCAGCCAATATCTCTAGCAGCTCCCATTCCCCTTGCTACCTCCTTTAACTGCATCCCGCCTGCCATATATGGAAATGACAGACGGGCGGCGGTTCTCTCGTTCTGGGAGGACGTCATATGATGTCCTCCCACTCTAAACGCGCATGCATGGCCACAGGAGCATGTCACGCGTCGATCGCTGGTGATCTCTGTTCCTTGGACACAGATCATCATCGATCATGGTAAAGAGCCTTTGGCTGCGGTTCTTTACCACGTGACAGGCTGTGTGCAATCACAGCCTGTCACAAATGTAAACACAGAGCGGTAACTCACTGTTTCCACGTTCCTCTCCTCACACAAAGATCTTGTGTGAGGAGAGGAATCTTCTAACAGTGAGTTACCGTTTTTACAGTGCATACACAGATCACAGCCCCTGTCACTGTGCCCATCAGTGTACCTGTCGCCCATCAGTGCCCATCAGGGTATCTGTCGCCCTTCAGTGCTGATCAGCAGTGCACCTGTCGCCTGTCAGCGAACCCTTACCAGCAATATACCCGTCGCCCATCAGTGTACCCGTCGCCCATCAGTGCTCATCAGCAGTGCACCTGTCGCCCATCAGTGCCCATCAGTGTACCTGTCGCCCATCAGTGCCCATCAGCAGTGCACCTGTCGCCTGTCAGCGACCCTTACCAGCAATATACCCGTCGCCCATCAGTGTACCCGTCGCCCATCAGTGCTCATCAGCAGTGTACCTGTCGCCCATCAGTGCCCATCAGCAGTGCACCTGTCGTCCATCAGTGCCACCATAAGCAGAGTACCATCACACAGTCACTATCACCAGAGTACCCGTCCTACAGCCAGCATCAGCAGTCCACCTGTCCCAGTGCCACCAGAGCCAGCCATGTCAAAACAATTTTACACTAGTGAGGAGGCTTTCAAAATCCTCAGTATGACAGATGAGTGCAGCGGGCAGCTCTCACTGTCCAATTCAGTGTATGAGCCTATAGAAAGCAGTGGATCAGCGACTGAATCAGAGGAGGAAAGGGTCCCTCCTAAAAGGATATGGTGCTCTGAAAACATGGAAGCCACCTGCAGTGCCATACACCCCAGTGGTCAATCTGCAAACGTCAATGGTGCTAGACCCATAGAGGAAAAACCCAGTACCAACACTGCAATATTCCATCAACCCCCAAGAATCAGGGCCCACACATAGCTCCCAGATGCTTTTGCCAACTCATTATGGCTGCCCTCCAACTCTGGATCAGCAAGCATTCCCCCTTTCACCACACAGCCAGGTGTGCAGGCCAACACTGAGACTTTTTCAGCAATTGATTTTTTAAATTTATTTTTGCCCGACACTTTACTACAGTTTGTGGACCAGACAAACCTTTTGCCCAACAATTCATTTCTAACAACCCCAGTTCATCCTATGCCCTTCTATTTGAATGGAGACCTCTTACATTGGAGGAATTTAAGTTATTTTTAGGCCTCATCCTTAACATGGGGCTTACAAAAAAAAATGAAGGACATGCATACTGGTCCGCACACCCAATCCACCATATGCCAATTTATTCTGCTGTAATGCCCAGGTCACACTATGAGATGATCATGCGCTTCCTTCATTTCAGTGACAATACCCAGTGCCACCCCAGAGATCATCCCAACTATGACAAATTATACAAAATTTGCCCACTTCCTAATTTTTTTCCCCAAAGATTTGCTGAACTTCTTCCCCGATAAAAAAAAACGTATGTATAGACGAATCCCTTGCCCACTTCACTGGGTGGCTAGGAGTTAAGCAATATATTCCAAGTAAGAGGGCAAGATATGGAGTAAAGCTCTACAAGCTTTGTGAAAGAGCCACGGGATATTTATATGCATTCCCGTATATGAAGGCAAAGATTCCCAGCTCCTGCCCCCCTGAGTGCCCAACCTACAGTTGCAAGAAAAAGTATGTGAACCCCTTGGGATTACTTGGAGTTTTGCATGATTTCTGCATAAAGTGTGCTCTGAACGTCATCTAAGTCACAACAATAGAAGAACACAGTCTGCTGAACATAATACTACACAAACATTAGATGTTGCCATGGTTTAATTGCACATAACATGTAAACATTCACAGCGCAGGGAGGAAAATGTATGTGAGGCCCTAGCTTAATGACTTCTCCCAGAGCTAATTGAAGGCAGGAGTGAGCCAACCTTGACTCCAATCAGTGTGATGATATTGGATGTGTTGCTGACACCTGTCCTGCCCTTAAAAACCACACACCTGTTTTGGGTTTACTGGTTTCAAGAAGCACTGTCTGATGTGAACCATGCCTCGCAGAAAAGAGCTCTCAGAAGACCTACAATCAAGAATTGTTGACTTGCATGAAGCTGGAAAGGGTTACAAAAGTATCTCCAAAAGCTTTGATGTTCATGTGTCCACGGTAAGACAGACTGTCTACAAATGGAGAAAGTTTAGCACTGTTGCTACTCTCCCTAGGTCGTCCTGTAAAAATGACTGCAAGAGCACAGCGCAGAATGCTGCATGAGGTAAAGAAGAATCCCAGAGTGTCAGCTAAAGACCTACAGAAATCTCTGGCACATGCTTACATTTTTGTTGACATATCTACAATAAGGAAAACATTAAACAAGAATGGAGTACATGGGAGGACACCACGGAGGAAGCCATTGCTGGCCAAAAAGAATATTGCAGCACGTTTGAAGTTTGCAAAAGAGCACCTGGATGTTCCACAGCACTACTGGCAAAATATACTGTGGACAGATGAAACCAAGATTGAGTTGTTTGGGAAGAACACACAACACTATGTGTGGAGAAAAAAAGGCCCAGCACACCAACATCAAAACCTCATCCCCACTGTGAAACATGGCGGAGGGAGCATCATGGTTTGGGGCTGCTTTGCTGCCTCAGGGTCTGGCCGGATTGTTGTCATTGATGGGAAAATGAATTCTAGAGTTTATCAAGACATTTTGCAGGAAAACGTACGACCATCTGTCCGCCAACTGAAGCTCCGCAGAGGATGGGTGATGCAACAGGACAATGACCCAAAGCATACAAGTCATTCAACAAAACAATGGCTGCAACAGCACAGAATACGCCTTCTGGAGTGGCCCAGTCAGAGTCCTGACCTCAACCCCATTGAAATGCTGTGGCATGACCTTAAGAGAGCGATTCACACCAGACATCCCAAGAATTTTGCTACATTGAAACAGTTTTGTGAAGAGGAGTGGTCCAAAATGACTCCAGATCGTTGTGCAGGTCTGATCTGCAACTACAGGAAACGTTTGGTTGAGGTTATTGCTGCCAAAGGAGAGTCAACCAGTTATTAAGTCCAAAGGTTCACATACTTTTTCCTCCCTGCACTCTGAATGTTTACATGTTATGTGCAATTAAACCATGGCAACATCTAATGTTTGTGTAGTATTGTGTTCAGCAGACTGTGTTCTCCTATTGTTGTGACTTAGATGACGTTCAGAGCACATTTTATGCCCAATTCATGCAAAACTCCACGTAATCCCAAGGGGTTCACATACTTTTTCTTGCAACTGTACATTGGAACAAGTGGGAAATTGAGACCTGGCTTATCCACTTTTCCAAAAACTTTTCTATCACATTTACATGGATAATTTCTATGCCAGTCTGCCCCTTTTCTGACACCTGTACTGTGAGAAAACTTTGGCCTGCGGTACCTCCCGAAAAACAGGAAGGGCTTCCCACAATCTCTAGTGAATACCAAGCTACAAAGGGGGGAAATCAGCAAGCCAAAGAAATGATGAAGTGGAAGGATAAGAGAGACGTTTACATCCTGTCCACAATCTACCACAACACCTCGGTGGAAATTACTGGAAGGACACGGTCCATTTCAAAAGCCTGCGGCCATCAAAGTGGGGGGGGGTGGATTTCAACGATCAAATGTTGCAGCCCTATTTAGCAACAAGAAGGTCCTGTTTCTGGTATAAAAAAAGTTGCACTCTATTTTATTTATTTGGCTATATATAATGCCTATGTCATCTACACCAAATCTACAGAAAGACCCACTGCCTTCCTCAAATTTATAGAAGAAGTTGTCACGTCCCTTATCTATCAGCAAGGATCCCCCCCCCAGAAAGCATTCATTCTGATTTTGTGAGCAGACTTCATTAGCGCCACTTCCCGGAGAGCATTCCAACAGAAGCAGATTGAAGACGCCAAAAAAGATGTCGGGTATGCAGCAGAGGAGGAGTTAGAAGAGGCATAAGTTTTCACTGTCCCCTGTGTCCCTCCCAACCAGGCCTGTGCATTGGAGACTGCTTCCAACGTTTTCACATGTTACTAAAATATTAGCCCATATTGCAAACTGCCTGCCATTTCCCCATTTCAATGTCTCTGCTGATCATTTGCCTGCTGCCTCAACCAACCATGCTACTGCCTTCTACCTTAACTGTCCCCGACCTGTTTATCAACTATGCCTTTGCCTGCTGTTTGCAATGTTTATCCACCACGTTTCTGCCTTCCACCTGAACTGACCCTGGCCTGTTTATCAACTATGCTTCTGCCTGCTGTCTGGATTATCAATCATGTTTATGCTGTCTTCCTGGACTGACTCGGCCTGTTAATCGACCATGTTTTTTGCTTGCCGCTGAGATTGATATTTTGCCTTGCTACTGCAGTAGTAGGATTCAAGATAACACAGGGGTCTCACATATGTGACGGGCTTCAGAGTAGAGTTCTGACTAGAGAAAAACAGTTTTTGATTTTCTCTGGGTTTTGTAATTCCCAGAACATGGTCTGTTTGTCCAAAGGCTTCAAAGAGATTGGGTGGGACGAAGCATCTACCCCTGTGCCCTGATACTACCTGACCGAGGTCCTAAGCCTGATGTTCCTGCCTGGACCAATGCTTTGGGTGTGTTATCCAGATCTCTGCTTACTGCCTGTACTGACCCAGGAGCTTTTATGGGCCATGTTCCTGCTTGCTGCCTAGACAAAAACTTTGGCTGTGCTGACCTTATCTCTGCCTGCTGCCTGTAATAACCCAGGACATTTTATGGACCATGTTCGTGCCTGCTGCCTTAACCATACTTTGGCTGTGCTGACCATATATCTCTGCCTGCTGCCTGTACTGATCCAGGACTTTTTATGGACCTTGTTCCTGCCTACTGCTTGGATGCCAGCCTGCTGGCTGTACTGACCTGGACCAATGCTCTCCTCATACTACAGGTAACCTTTTGTTTGCATTGTTAGCATTATTTTATATACAGTGTTTGTTGATTTTTGTGTTACACTTGTTTCAATGCTGGGTACATAATCTGTACAGACACTGAAAAGGTCTTGCACATGTGATATCCCCATAATCAGGAGGAGTAGTAGAATGTATTTTGGGGTGTAATTCTTGGTATGTCCATGCTGTTTTTTTAGAAATATCTTATAGATTGACAACTTTGTGTTAAAAAAATACATTTTCATTTTCTTTCAACATTTTCCAAAAATTTGTTGAAAAAACATGACATGTTCAATAGATTCATTATGCCTCTTAGAAAAGACATTGTGGTGTTTTCTTTCCAAAATGGGGTCATTTTGTGGGTGTTTCCACTTTCCTGTTGCTCCAGGGGCTTCAAAACATGATCGGTTGTCAGGAAATTAGATGTATAATTTTTGCCTAGAAAGCCTAAAGGTGCTTCTTGGATGTTGGGGCTCTCTATGTGGCCAGGCTGTGGAAAAGTGTCACATGTGGTATCGCCATAATCAGGAGAGGTAGCTGAATGCGTTTTGGGGTGTAATTTTTGGTAAGTACCTGCTATGTGTGAGAAATATCTTATAAATGGACAACATTGTGTAAAAAAAAAAAAAAAAAAATACGTTTTCATTTTATTTCCACATTTTTAGAAAACGTGGAAAAAAAATGGCATGTTCAAAAGACTCATTATGCCTCACAGAATATATGTTGGGGTGTTTGCGTCTCGAAATGGGGTCATTTTGTAGGTACTTTCATTGCCTTAGTTCTCCAGGGCCTTCAAAAATGTAATAGGTAGTCAGGAAATTAAATGTGTAATTTATACCCCTAGGTCACCTGACGGTGCTCCTTGCATGATGGGCTTCTGTATGTGGCCAGGCTGTGAAAAAGTCTCACACATGTGGTATCCCCATACTCAGGAGGAGTAGCAGAATGTGTTTTTGAGGCGTAGTTGCAAGTATACATATGCCGTGTGGGAGAAATAACCTTTTAATATAACAATTTTGTTGAACAAAAAAAAAAAAATCTTCGTTTTCAATAGAATTGTGGGAAAAAATTACAACTTCAAAAAACTCACTATGCTTTTGACTATATACCTTGGACTGTCTACTTTCCAAAAAGGGGTCATTTAGAGGGTATTTGTACTGTCCTGGCTTGTCAGTGTCTCATGAAATCAGATATGATTGGTACCATAGCATGTAGACACTATTTCTTTCAGAGAGACCAAATAATATACAGAGATTTAAGTTATTTTTACCAAAGAAATGTAGCAGTGTAACTTTTGGCCAACATTTATGAAGAAATATTACTTATTTGCAAAATTTTACAACAGAAACAATGAAAAATTTGGGGTTTTTTTCGACTTTTTTGGTAGTTTTCTCGTAGCGCAAAAAATAAAAATCAATGCTGATCAAATACCACCAGAAGAAGGCTTTATTTGTGTGGAAAAAAAGGACAAAACTTTAATCTGGGTACAGTGTTGCATGACTAAGTAGTTGTCAGTCAAAGTTTGACAGTGCTGACAGCTGAAAATTGGTCTGGGCAGGAAGGGGGGTATAAGTGCGGTGGGAACTCGCTTCAAATGGTAGGGCTTTTCTTTTCAAAAGCACACCGCAACTCGCTTCTTTTTAAGGGGCCTTTTTGCCCAATTTTATTTAAAGAAAAAAAGTTCCATAAATCTTCCCACACAAGGGGTATCCACCATCAAACAAATGAAAATGAATGTTCAGCCTCCTGGCTTGTACACAAGTTTTATGTCTGTCTCCTACAGACTCTTTCCAAAATGGCTTTTCCGCACACAGCTAGTCTGGCTTCCACCTCTCCTTGGTGAAGCCCTCCTGACTCCAAGGCAGCGACCTCCTGTCTGCCAGGGTGGAGCTCTCCTGACTCCTGTCTGCCTGGGTGGAGCCCAGAACCCTGGTCCTGACTCTAGAAGATTGCCATACACACCTGAGCAATCAGTATCCTGGCCATTCCCAAAACCTGGTCCCAGGATTGGAGATTTCATCCCTCCCAAATCACTTTGAAATCTCCAGGCTCCAGGTCCCAAAATGGACCTTACAAACAAATGAGGATAGTGAAAAGCCACTTTCCTCTGTATCAAACACTTACCCTGGAGCCCCTCAACCTGCCTTGTTGAGAATCCTGGGTGAAATAACCTTTCAACATCGTTACAGATCGCCACACTGTCACATTTCCCCCCCCCCCTTTGTTTTGACCTCGTAGGGGGCAGAACACACAACTTACATCTTCTGGCACCTCTGTGCCAGCTCTCACTTACAGGGGTCCAATCTGGTCTGACCATACCTTTCCTAAAAGGGAACTCTACCCAATGACTCCTTTGGTGCCTCTCCCCAAGCCCCATTGTCACTCTGCTATGGGCTCTACTCAGACCTTCTGTCAGACACTGCCCGGCGGGATCTCTAGTGATCCACAGAACGGGATTCCCCAGGACGCGGAGTCTAAGTCCCAGTCTGCCTTTTCACCAGAGCCCCTGATGGTGGAGATGGACTTGGTGCAAGGCTGAAACCAGGTCGCGGCCCCTGAGTGCACCCATCCGTGGTAGAGGGGTCCCGCTGAGGGTATGTGCCAGGGGTGAGCCTGATGTGAAGAGGCTGCCAGGTCCAGGTCCCGAGCGGGATGGATGGATGGATGACAGTCAGGAGTGTGCGTGGTCAGACTAGCCGGGTCGGTAACGGTGGAGGCAGATAGGTACCAAGCAGTAGACGAAGAGTAACCGGGTCACGAGCCAAGGTTCAGCAACAAGAGGTCCAATAATAATAGGAGCAGGCAGAGGAATAGTCAGGGACGAGCCAGGGATCGGAGCAGGAGAAGGTCAACAAGAATCAGGACAGGCAGGGTTGGCAACTAGGAACACAGGTAACAGGAACTAGACCTTGCGGCAATCTGATCATCTCCTGGCTAGTTTAAATAATGCACCCTGCACCGTCATTGGTGACAGGCGCGTGCCTGCGTGCGTGAGAGCGCATGCGCGGCTGCAATTGCCGCCGCGGGCGCCCAGGTCCTAATGCTTGCACGTGGGTGCGCCTAGGTAATTTGCGCATGCGCAGACCTGTGCGCCGCGGCGAGACCCACGGTCCCTAACACCTCCCTACTCTTTTCCGGGTGCACTTCCATAAACACTTTCTCTCTTGAAATCTTAACGGGGTCCCCCTGGTCTTTCTATCGACCTTTCTGCCTCTTTGCTTCAGGTTCTCAGGTTTCTTAATACCTCCCTCAGTATTACTGTCCCAAGGCTGTAGGGGAACTATTTCTACTGTATTTGTACCGGGACCACCCCTCTTATTTCTGGTACCTTTGGATATCAAACCTGCATGATTCATCACCACAGCATTCAGTTTACCATGAACGGATATATTCCAGTCAATATTACACCTCTCAATATCTTTTCCAGCATTTGTTAGGACAGTGTCTGCAGAGTGCACACACACCATAGGGCAGCCATCGGGAACCACACAAGGTGAAACTTCACCTGGTGTCATGTACTCTGCAGGCGGCTGTCCCATTATTTTAACTTTTCCTACACCACTTGGATCTGTATCCAAATCTTGAACAGATGAGCTCTCTTCTGATCCATTTTGCCAGTTTTCACATACCATTTGTTCCTGTATTTCAGGTGTCTTAAACCTGTTACCTAAACCTCTTTTTGGCCCAGCGATCCTGATTTCTTTAAGCACATCCATCTGAGCCCTGGTCAGGATCTCTGCTGTTCTCTGGTCCATGCTCGGCCCTTCCATCTCATGTGGTTTGTCCACTGATGCAGTAAACACGCCCTTCACTGACACCTGACCAACACCATCCTGGACCATAGCAGCAAAAATGTTTCCCACCTGGCTGTTAGGGGGTGAAACCTTTTTTGACTCATTTTTAATTTCTCCAAAACCTCTATCATATAATACATTGACAGGTAGTCCAGCGGCGTACCCAGAGGCAACTTTTAACACCATCAACAAATTCAGAAATAAACCACTTTCTTGTTCCCCTTTGATCTGTACAACCAGCCATTAGGTGCTCCGCCTAGTGGTACTCTGCGTACCAGACTATCTGACTATGGAGGAAACACCTCAGTATACATTGGTTGTACATTCCAAAGTTCAAGCATCTCTCTTTAATACTTTTGTTACAACCCAACCACTTGACTCTAGACCTAAGACCTTCCTGACGATATTTAGGATATTGGGAATGCTGAGAGACTCACCTGCTGGGACTTGAGAAGTTGAAACTTTTAAAGAGACCTCCTCCCAGCTGGAGGTAACCACAGCCTGGTGCTCCACCAGAGCGCTGCCAGGTGCTGGGCTTACTCTCAACTTCTCAGACTCAGCACCCATAAGCTGCCCCCGATCATTCCCAGTGACAACATAATTTTGACACTCCATGCCAACATCACATTTGTGGGTCACAGACAAAGTCTCTGCTGTGTGCACACCCTTATCTATAGGCCGTTCTATAGACCCTCCTGCTGGCACAGCAGAAATAGTGTCCACCTTAATTTTTTGCATAAAAGCCTCATCTATCAACGAGATTAGCCTTTTACCCAAACTATCCCAATCCATTGTATATGTGCTCCTCAGCACCGATCCATCCGCCCAAGAAGACACATAAGAATAGACGGCCTTAGTTGCAGAATCATTGCTCAAATCACTCTGGATCATGTCAGACTTGGGTAACACCTGTTTTCCAACTGCAAGTTGCAATACCTCACATCCACCACTTTGCTCTGGTGGTGCTTCCTGAATTACCCACACATTTGCATTTTTGCCAGGCTGCATTAACCCGCTGTTTATCTGAACACTTTCAATATTAGAAGACTGCACCAACACACTCCTATTACAAGGTTGAGTTCCACTCTGCTCCACCAGAGTGACATCGCAGTTGTCCAGGGCAACCTCCAGCTCCAATACACGGAGACCCCTGGAGATTTCTAAGGACACCTGTGCTGTCTTACCATCAGTTGCTATGGGAAATGACCCATCTTTAATTACCGCTTTTGCACTGCAAGAGGAGAGGGGTATATCTCCTTTCTCCCTGGTGCAAAGGAGGGTTTGGGCAATCCGGGGAGTGGGGGTTGAGGGGGTGTGGTGATATCTGCTTCTGAAGGGTGATATTGGCCTTCAGCTGTTTACATTCATCTCATACTTTTATGGGGCCAGTCTACTTTCTTTACGGGTACAACTGGGCCCTCACACGGAAGGCTCCATTGTATGTGGTGATGATTCTAATGTAGCCCTTGACCTGAGCCTTGATAAATCCACACTGTCTGGTGCTCACTACCAGCGACCCTCCAAGGCTAGTGTTAGCATAGCTAAACTTGTTCTTTCCTTAGGCCTTATTGATAGCTGTCAGGAGAAACATTCAACTGACAGGGACTATATCCATTAGTCACACCCTCGCAAGGTCTACGCTAGGATAGATCATGTACTCATCTGGCCTCGGCTTATATTCCTTACCCACAAGGTTTGTATTTGGGAAACTGTGTGGTCGGATCACTCGGTTCTGGTGTCATTCGTGTGTCGCTATTTGGTCAACTGCGCAGCTCAAAGACAGCTCAATGAATCTTTACTAAGCGAGCCGATCTGGTGCACTGAAATGAAGCGACTATTCAACAATACTTCTTATATAATGTAATTGATGAAGTTTCACCGGTTACAGTCTGGGTTGTCCACAAGGTGGTAAGAGGTGAACTGATAGAGATTGCAACTGTGATTAAACAGGAACGTAGGGTGGATATAGAGCACATGGGTGCCGAACTGCAAGACTTACAGCTGTCTCACAAATCATAACTGAGAATCAACGCGACTGTCTATTAATTTGTTGTTTACCACCGAGGCTAAAGAGAGTATCAGATTAACTTCATCTAAATTTCACTTACAAAAAGACAGAATTGGACCCTTGTTGACTGCCAAACTGACACTTAAAATTTAGACACACGGTCTTGCCAAAATCTGTAATTCGTCTGAAACCTATACTCAGGATCCTAAAAAAAAAGTTTACTCAGAGCTCTATAAAGCTATTCGGGATGAGGATTCAGAGAGGTTTTCTTTGTTTTTGAGTGCTCTGGAGATCCCTTGGTTGTCGTCCTCCCACAGGGCATTGTTGGAGAAGCCAACTGCACCCAAGGAACTTTCCCTGGTAAATAAACAAGTTAGGTGGAACTCGGCCCAGATGGATTCTCAGTGGCCTACTATAAAAAAAATTTCCTTTAATGTTGACTGCACATCTAACCTGCTGCTTCACTTTTCTGGGGGGACAGGGTGACCACTAGTGTCAGATAATGAATACTGCATTAATCTCGGTTATCCCTAAACCTGGAAAAGGATCCAGGTGAAGTGCAACATTATTGCCCTGTTTTCCTGATCAATAATGTTTAATTACTAACAAAGGTCGTCACCAGTAGGATCAGGTGTGATTTATACGTGACCAACAGGGTCCAGATCAGGTGAGATGAACGATCGATATAATATCTCTCTTTATTTCCCATTGGGAAGGAGGCCCCTCTCAGGAGGGGCTGCTGCATCTCCAAAAAGCTTTTGACTCGGTCTCCTGGTCTTACCTGTTTGGAATCTTGGATGCTTGGGGGATTTGGTTCCCTAATATTGTTAGGACCTTGTATTCCAACCCTGTGGCCAAGATTTGGATATCAAGTTACTACTCCTACCCTATATTTATTGGGAAAGGTACTGGGCAAGGGTGCCCCTTATCTCTTTTGATATTTGCGATTGCAATCAGGACCCTTTAAATTGCAATCAGGACTAACCCTAATATACCTGGTGTTTCATGTTTGTCTTAGATACACAAGTGTGCTCTGTTTGCCAATGATATGCTGCTTTTTGTTCATCACCATTAGGCTTGCTCTGAGTGTCATGTGGTTGCTTAAGGAGTTTGGTGAAAACTTCAGCCTTCAGGTTAATCCTAATAAATTGGTTGCCTTGAGCATCTCGGCTCCCTTGGCACTCTGGACTGACCTGCAACCGTCCTTCCCTTTCAACTGGAGGACAGATTATATTCAATACCTTGAAATTCATCTAACTGGATCAATTGATCATCTGTAACTCTTACATTTCCCTTTCCTGTATAAGAAATTAATGGAGTATTTGTGTAAGTGGGAGGTATTTGAAACTGTCTTGGATAGTTAGGATAAACTCTTATTTTTTCGTTCATTGCCAATTGCGATAAAACGGTCTGATCTACTTTAGTTCAGTTTCAATCTCACATTATCAGATATTTATGGGGTGGAAAAGGGCACAGACTTCCTAAACAGGTGTTGTTTCTTCCTAAATCCAAAGGACGTCTTGGTCTGCTGTAATCACTGTATTATTATTAAGTCGCTCAGTTCGCCCAGTTTTCGATTTGATTTTGATTCTCAAGGAGCGAAGCCAGATTTGGGTACTCTTGGAAAGGCAAGCTGTCGATACTTTTACTTTAGAAAAAACACAGAAACTGGGTGCTCAAACAGATGTCCCTGTGTCAGGCTCTGCCCGACGGGCTCTCTAGTGGTCCACAGCACGGGGTTTCCCAGGACGCGGAGTCTAAGTCCCAGTCTGCCTTTTCACCAGAGCCCCTGATGGTGGGGATGGACTTGGTGCAAGACTGGAACCAGGTCACGCCCCTGGGCACCCCCGGCGGTGGTAGAGGGGTCCCACTGAGGGTGTGTGCCCGGGATGAGCCTGCTGTGAAGGGGATGACAGGTCCCGATCCGAGCGGGATGGATGAATGACTGCTAGGAGTGAGCGAGGTCAGACTAGCCAGGTCGGTAACAGTGGGGACAGGTGCGGTACTAAGCAGCAGGCAAAGAGTAGTCAGGTCACACGCCGGGTTCAGTAACGGGGTCCAAAATAACAGAAACTACAGGCAGAAGAATGGTCAGGGACGAGCCGGGGTCAGAGCAGGAGAGGGTCAGCATAAATCAGAACAGGCAGAGTTTGGCAACAAGGAAACGTACTTACAGGAACAAGACCTTGCGGCAACTTGGAGATGCACAGGGCAGGTTTAAATAGAGCGCCCTGTTCTCCCATTGGTGCGGCCGCGATCGCTAGTGCGCATGCGCGACCGCTGCCGCGATCGCCGAGGACTCTGTGCTCGCCGGCTCGGACGGATCGGCAGTCTGCGCATGCGCGCACCGCCGAGCGCCCGGGATCCCTGACACCCTGGAATGCAATTGTTTAACACCACGGGGAAGCCAGCTCAGATACCACATGAACCAAATGGAAAAGTACAACAAAGATCAGCAAGGAGCACCGTTCCAGGTGCAAGAATGTCATAAACAAAGCCCAAGAGATGAATGAAATATGCAAGATTTATTGAGACCATACAACTTGATTATAATTAAAAACTTCCAGAGAGGAGGCCGCTTACAGACATGGATGTTCCAAACCTGACCGTGCCGGATAGCGTCCACCAATGGATGACCCAATCCTGAGTCCGTGACATGACCTGAGGAAGGGACTTGCCTTGAAACATGTAGTCATAGCAACCGGCTTTTCCTGCATGGAGTGTCAGCTTGCAGACGGTCTTTGGATACATCTGCGGTCTCCTTTCCCTTATTCTGGCTCTCCTCTGGGTTTGTCCGCCAGCACCGTCACTTCTGGGCGCATGTGCGTAATTTCTGGCCAACAGATCGCATTGACAGGCGTCTCATGGATTTACAGTGATTTACGGCTGTGGTGACACCTCATTTTTTCCTTATACCTCCCACTGGCCACGGGATTGTGGGTCATCCATTGGTGGACGCTGTCTGGCACTGTCAGGTTTGGAACATCCATGTCTGTAAGTAGCCTCCTTTGTTATTTGTCAATACCCGAAGCAGCGCCACCCATATTGGTCCCAACTTTCTGCAATTTCCTACTGGTTTGGGATTGACTGCGGAGCAATACCAGGCTTTTGGTCCCATGGCACATTTTTTCTTTTTTTTGTAATAACAATTTTTATTGGTTTTCATATATATATATATATATATATATATATATATATATATATATATATATATATATATATACCGTAAATTTAAAAAAGGAACACAAGAGATAAAGGGAGCACATCGATGGTAAAATCTGCATGGTTACAAACATGATGTCACATAGGGACAGTGGGGATGCCATCAGAACCGAACATTTGGAGAAAGGTGGGAGGAGGTGAAATTATCCCATGGGTGCCACACTGCCTTGAACACCGCAATCGAACAGGCATGTAGAGCAGTCCGGTATTTCATCTGTCTCACATCAGCAATAATTTTAAACAGAGTTTGCATCGAATGAGGTATAGAGGATAGCCAACACATAGGAGTGCTTCTTCTAGCCGCAGTCAGAATATGTGTGGTGAGTTTCCTGGCCATTTTGGGAAGACCTGGGAATGGCAGGCTCAATAAAAAGTATAGGGGCTCAAAGGGGAGATAGGTATGCAATAGCAACTGTAAAAAGGACCTCTTCCCAAAAAGGAACAATGGATCCACAAGCCCAAAAAATGTGGAAGAGGGAGCCAAAGACTTTCCCGCAACGTCAGCAGGCGGAAAAAGCATTCGGGTTAAAGGCATGAATTACATCGGGAGTTTTGTACCACAGCATCATAATTTTGTATGTATTTTCCTTATAAACTACACAGACAGAAGATTTAGATGTGTTTTTACAATTCTCCACTGCGTCAGATCAATGTCACATTGTAAAAACTGGGACCACTTGCGCATGTAATGAGTGTCATTAGAGAGGGGAGAAGCATCCATAAAAAGTTTATATGTATTAGAAATTATGCCCTTTTGATGTGGACCTTGTATGCACAGACGCTCAAAGGGAGTTGGTTTCCCAAGAGTCAATGTGGGGGACATGGTAGAGAAAAAGTGGCGTATCTGGAGATAGATATATAAATGTTGGGAAGGTAGATCCTTTTTCTGGAGGTATGCGAATGGTTGCAGCTTACGAGTCACAGGATGTACTAAGTGGCTGTCAGGGATCCCGGCTTCTCGGCGGTGTGCGCATGCGCAGAGCGCCGACTCTTCCTAGCCGGCGAGCACTGAGTCCTAGGCGATCACGGCGGCCGCGCATGCGCACTAGCGATCGCGGCCGCACCAATGAGAGCACAGGGCGCCCTATTTAAACCAGCCCTGTGCATCTCCAAATCGCCTTATGGTCTTGTTCCCTGTACCTGTGTTCCTGTTTGATCCAGTGTTCCTGAATACCTTGTTGCTGACCCAGCCTGTTCCTGATACTGCTGTCTTCTCTTGCTTTGACCCCTGGCTCGTCCTGACTATTCTCTGCCTGATCCTGATTGCCTGACCTCCTGTTACTGAATCCGGCTCGTGACCTGTTATTCTTCTGCCTACCGCTCTGTACTGTCTGCTCCGCTGTTGCCAACCCGGCCTGTCTGACCACGCATACCTCTTCACACCTGGCTCTTACCTGCTCCACGCCATTGGCATCCGCCTCTACCACAGCTGGTGTTTCTCGGGGGTCGCGACCTGGTCTCAGGCTGCTTCAAGTCCATCCCCACCATCAGGGGCTCTGGTGAACCAGCAGACTGAGGCTTAAACTCCGCGCCCTGAGGGACCCCGGCCAGTGGGCCGCTAGAGGCTACCGCCAGTCGGCCGCTGACTATGCTACCCACTTCCACTTCCTTACATCATGGTCCACCCACTACCCTCCCAATCTGTGGACTGAGATTGAGTCCTTACAATTGACTCAGACTCATCCTTGTTCTCTCCTCTGGTCGACCTCGGCAGTGGACCTTACCCCTATCCGTCATTTTTTCCTTGGCCCCATGCAATTCTCCATGAGTATCTGGCAGAAATTTATATGGCCAAAAAGTTGGAAGAGATTGGCTGTGACCCAAGGGAGCACCCGGGACATGGCCAAACTGTCTGGAAGGTTGGGGTTAAAGAGGATATTAGTCAGTGTGGAGCAATCTGAGGTCAATGCAAACCTAGTCTGAAATTTCTGCCAGATACTCATGGAGAATTGCATGGGTAGTCTACGTTCAGCCAAGGTTAACTGGCAGACTAAGGTAATCCTGGCACTCTGAGGATTTCTTCAAGCGAGAACCCATGGAGATACACAGACCTCGAAATACCACCTTGTGGGCTTCCCATACGGTCGAGGTGGATGGTACAGAACCTACATTGTGGTGGAAGTACATGTCAAGTCCCTGTGAGAGCTCAGCCCGGAGATGTTCCGTAGTTAAAGAAAAAAAAGTTTCATTGAGGCGCCAATGACCTGCCTTTGGCATAACATTAGGGAATAACAGGTTTAAGGTCAGGGAGGCATGATCAGACCATGTGATAGGATTGATGTCAGAGGAAACCAGAAGAGGGAGCAGAGGAGCTGAAATAAAGAAATGATCTAGGCGTGAATAACTACGATGAGGGGTGGAGTAGAAGGCGAGAGAGTGTGCTGAATCCGCCAGGCATCAAAGAGATGATGTTCCCTAATCGATTTGCGAAGGAATTTCGAGGAGGAACATTTCCGCTTCAAAGGAGTGGACTCCAAGAGAACCTTCCTGTTTTTGTGTGGAGAGAGGATTAAATTAAAGTCACCCCTATAATCATGTATGGAGTAGAGAAGGAACCTAATTTGGTGAGTGTTTGTGTAAGAAACTGTAACTGACCTGAGTTCGGGGCATATAGATTCAACAAGATAAGGGGGGTGTCACCAAGCATGCATTCTAGAATAATGAAGCGACCGTGATAATCGACCTTGGAGGAAACGACCCGAAAGGTCTTCCCTTCCCAGATGGATCAAAGGCCGAGAAGGCTTGGGAAAAAACCTTGAGGCAAAACAAAAGGAGCCATTTGATTTAAAATGGGTCTCCTGAACAAAAATAATGTCTGCTCCTGAGGATCAGAATTCCTTCAAAGCCATCCAACTGTTTCTGAACGGAGTTAAGGCCTTTAACATTATATGACAGAAGTCATAAAGCCATCACAAAATGATAATGGATATAGCATGTGTACCAGCAGAAAAGGTAAATGGGATACCATCGATAGAACAAAACAGGAAACAAATTACATTAATAGATTACATAAGATGTAAACCGGAAACATTACAGTAAAAAGTATAGATATCCGTGAGGATATACACTTGGGAAAAACATCTATACCCAAGTCGTCCAGGCCAGTGGCTGGACAGGATCGGGGGCAGCACGACAACCGAAACATAAGTCATCAAACCCGTCCAGAAAAACAAAACAGATGAAATGAAAGTAGCCAGCAAGAGAAAAAAAAAAAGAGGAAGAGGGGGAGGAGGAGAAGGGGGGAGGAGGAGAGGAGAGGGAAGAAGGGGTGGGAAGGGAGGGGAAAGGGGAGGGACAACCCCGAAGTATCCACAGGAGAACACCCTAGAAGAGCATCAGGTAGGCTCATTGCTGGAACGAGGAGGATGAGGACGTTGTGGAATACGTGAAAGACGCTTCTGTCCCCCACGAACTGGTGTCCATATCTTGTTGCGGGTAACGGAAGGGCGGGATGGGGAAGGCGGAATGAAGAGGTATCTTCCGGTAAAGGAGGTAGTCCCAATTGCTTCAGAAAGGAGTCCGCCTCTAAAAGATCACGTAGGATAACTTATAAATTTTCTGTGGAGATGACCAGCTTGAAGGGAAAACCCCAGCGATAGGGGACACGATGATGTTGAAGGTGTGTGGTTTCAGCGCCTGCCGTTTTGGCCAGGCTAATCGGAGAGAGATCACAACAGAGCTGGAGCGTGTCCCCTTTAAATTCCAAGGAAGGCTTGTTGTGTACTGAAGACAACAAGGCTTCTTTTGCTTTAAAAAAAATGAAAGCGGATGATGACATCACCTGATCTGGTGCTGTCAGCAGGTCTAGGGCCTAGTGATCAGTGGGCCCTGTCCAGGCGCCAATCTGCTTCTGGGACCATGGGGGCGGTTGCGGTGAAGAAAGACAAAAGGTGGCCGTGAAGTTGGGAATCGGTAATAGATTCAGACATACCGTGAATACGGATGTTCTGCCAATGCTCCCTGTTTTCCAGATCTTGTTGGAGCTGGATTTGTGACATGGTGTTTTTCAGATACGCGTCATCTTCTTCTAAGACATGGACGTATTGCACCAATTCGTCAAATTTTCCAATTGATCCGCACGTTCGCCAATCTGAGCTATTTCCCCTCGAAGATCCAAAGCCAATTTGCCCACTTGAGCGGATATAGAGGCGGTAATGTTGCGTAGGAATACTTGCAATTGTTCATCTAACACAGATACTGTGAGAGAAGGAGACACATGCGGAGTGGCAGGAGCAGAGGGATGATGACTCAAAGAAGGGTGTTCTGGTGCCCTCCCCCCCCCCCCCTCCCACCACTGTCAGGGGCTCAGGATCCTCCATCTGGGGGTGTTTAGAGGCTGGGGATGCTGGCTGTACAATTGTAGATGGAGCTGCAGTACCTCCCGCCGCCCCTGGGGGTCCGGAGCGCGTCCTCGGGCCTGTGGCCGTACTCGAGGCTGGGGATTGTGGCCTAGTGAGGAATCGCTGCAGTGGGGAGGGCCGCGGATTGTGTGGCGGTGGGGAAGGGGGCTTCCAACGCCCAATATTCCGTATTATTCCTCCCTTATATTGCGGGCTGGGTGCAGAGCAGAGAAGACTCACCCGGGAACGTGCGGAGGCCGTGGGTGAGTC
Organism: Staurois parvus; assembly: GCF_062004578.1. NCBI lineage: Eukaryota > Metazoa > Chordata > Amphibia > Anura > Ranidae > Staurois > Staurois parvus. The sequence continues at coordinate 1,014,572 of NW_028318455.1, forward strand.
GCTAAGGCCGGAGATGGACGGAGCTCTAGGGAGACGTGACCTTCCTCATCCCCGGTCGCGCATGCACCCCCGGCACATCTTTAATAACCCAAGATTCCCACCCGGTCAGGACCCTGGGGCCTTTCAGTGGTGGTTTAACAAAGGCCTTTACAGGACTGGGCACTTTTTTTTACACACAGAGGCCTCTGTACCCTACATCATTGTTGAGAGAACTTTCCACTGGAAACTTTTTTTTTCGATTTCCCCCCCGCCCCCCCAAAAATAAAAATCTCACATTTCATATGCATCCTACCTATAGGTCGTACAGTAGGGTAAAAGCTTACACCATATGAGACATGGTGTATGAGAGATACAGGTCAGAGGGGGTAATTTCCATCTATGGCCTACTTTTGGATACCACCATCAAGTCTACGTATATGAGGGATTTGGATACAGATTTAGTTTCTGATACAGCTCTAGACGATTGGATTTCCCATTTTCAGTGGTCTTACAAGGAAATCCTGAATATTTTGCTGATTGAGGCTAATGTCAAAGTGTTAACCCAGTGGTCATATGGTATGTGAGAAGCATAGCCAAGAATTTTGGGGTATAGTTGTTGGACCATTAATGTATCCATTTTAATTAATCTCTTCTGAGAGAAGTTCCCTATGACTGGCGGACAGCTAATATTGTACCTATCGACAATTAGGGTAGCAAGATAAAATCTGGCAATTACAGTGCCTTGAAAAAGTATTCATACCTCCTTGACATTTTCCACATTTTGTCATGTTACAACCAAAAACGTAAATGAATTTTATTGGGATTTTATGTGATAGACCAACACAAAGTGGCACATAATTGTGAAGTGGAAGGAAAATAATGTTTTCAAATTTTTTTTTTTTTACAAATAAATAACTAAAAAGTGTTGTGCATTTGTTTTCAGCTCCCTTTACTCTGATACCCCTAACTAAAATGTAGTGGAACCAATTGCCTTCAGAAGTCACCTAATTAGTAAATAGAGTCCACCTGTGTGTAATTTAATTTACTCTGAGTATAAATACAGCTGTTCTGTGAAGCCCTCAGGTTTGTTAGAGCAGTGTTTTTCAACCTTTTTTGTGCAAAGGCACACTTTTTTCATGAAAAAAATCACGAGGCACACCACCATTAGAAAATGTTAAAAAAATTTACCTCTGTGCCTATATTGACTATATATAAAGTAATTCTCTTGAATAGGAATCAAACACAAAGAAATTATTTTATAATTACGTTATTATGAAATAATAAAGTATTTTATAATTGGACCCGGGGGCCGGACCAAGAGTAGATGAATGATGTGTATGTGTCATCCATAGTAAGTATAGTAATATTCCCCCATAGTAAGCATAGTAATTAATCCCCCATATAGTAATTCATCCCCCATAGTAATTCATCCCCCATATAGTAATTCATCCCCCATAGTAATTCATCCCCCCTATAGTAATTCATCCCCCATATAGTAATTCATCCCCCATAGTAATTCATCCCCCATATAGTAATTCATCCCCCATATAGTAATTCATCCCCCATAGTAATTCATCCCCCATATTGTAATTCATCCCCCATATAGTAATTCATCCCCCATATAGTAATTCATCCCCCATAGTAATTAATCCCCCATATAGTAATTCATCCCCCATAGTAATTCATCCCCCATATAGTAATTCATCCCCCATAGTAATTCATCCCCCATAGTAATTCATCCCCCATAGTAATTCATCCCCCATAGTAATTCATCCCCCATATAGTAATTAATCCCCCATAGTAATTCATCCCCCATAGTAATTCACCCCCCATATAGTAATTCATCCCCCCTATAGTAATTCATCCCCCATATAGTAATTCATCCCCCATAGTAATTCATCCCCCCTATAGTAATTCATCCCCCATATAGTAATTCATCCCCCATAGTAATTCATCCCCCATAGTAATTCATCCCCCATATAGTAATTCATCCCCCCTATAGTAATTCATCCCCCCTATAGTAATTCATCCCCCATAGTAATTCATCCCCCATATAGTAATTCATCCCCCATATAGTAATTCATCCCCCATAGTAATTCATTACCCATATAGTAATTCATCCCCCATATTAATTCATCCCCCATATTAAGTCCCCAAGCCCCCCCTGTGTCAATTCACTTACCTTTGCTCCGCGCGTTCCTCTTGCCGTTCCGGTGTAGCATGAAAATCTGTCTCCTATGAGGATCTGTCCCCCTCGACGTATCTGCGCATGTGCCAGTTTCAGGCATTAGCAGCCGATCGGCGATCTCCGGCACATGCGCAGATACGTCGAGGGGGATCATCCTGACAGTATCACGCTCCGCGGGCCGGATTAAAAGGTCCGCTGGGCCGTAGTTTGCCCATTGCTGTTCTAATGATTGGTCTATTTGTGAGCCGAGGCCACATGTTACGGATGAAATTGCAATTTTTCCCACGGCACACCAGACAATATCTCACGGCACACTAGTGTGCCGCGGCACAGTGGTTGAAAAACGCTGTGTTAGAGAACATTAATGAACAAACAGCATCATGAAGGCCAAGGAACACACCAGACAGGTCAGGGATAAGGTTGTGGAAAAGTTTAAAGCAGAGTTGGGTTATAATCAAAAAATCCCAAGCTTTGAACATCTCATGGAGCAGTGTTCAATCCATCATCCGAAACTGGAAAGAGTATGGCGCAGCTGCAAACCCACCAAGACATGGCTGTCCATCTAAACTGACAGGCCGGGCAAGGAGTGCATTCATCAGAAAAGCAGCCAAGAGGCCCATGGTAACTCTGGAGGAGCTGCAGAGATCCACAACTCAGGTGCGAGAATCTGTCCACAGAACAACCATTAGTCGTGCACCGCACAAATCAGGCCTTTTTGGAAGAGTGGCAAGAAGAAAGCCATTGATGAAAGAAAGCCATAACAAGTCCCGTTTTCAGTTTGCGAGAAGCCATGTGGAGGACACGACAAACATGTAGAAGAAGGTGCTCTAGTCCGATGAAACCAAAATTTAACTTTTTGGCCTAAAAGCAAAATGCTGTGTGTGGCGGAAAACTAAAACTGCACATGACCCTGAACATGCCATCTCCACCGTGAAACCTGGTAGTGGCAGCATCATGTTGTGTGGAGGCTTTTCTTCAGCAGGGACAGGAAAGCTTGTCAGAGTTGATGGGAAGATGGATGGAGCCAAATACAGAGCAATCTTATAAGAAAACCTGCTAGAGTCTGCTAAAGATTTGAGACTGGGGAGGAGGTTCACCTTCCAGAAGGACAACGACCCTAAACATACAGCCAGAGCTACAATGGAATGGTTTAGATCAACGCATATTCATGTGCTTGAATGGCCCAGTCAAAGTCCAGACCTAAATCCAGTTGAGGATCTGTGGCAAGACTTGAAAATTGCTATTCACAGCGCTGTCCATCCAGTCTGACAGAGCTTGAGCTATTTTTCCAGAAGAATGGGCAAAAATTTCACTCTAGATCAGCCTTTTTCAACAAGGGTGCCTTGAGGTTTCTTCAGGGATGCCTTGGCAAAATGTCTAAAAATTGCCCAAAACTTGTATACAAGCCAGTTGGTAGAACAAGCTTACACAAAGTCACAGGTTTTTATTGTGCACCATTAGGACCTTCTAGTCGCCGGCGTCCTAACAACCAATGACATCAGTTGATAAGGAGGATGTCAGCTGTCTGCACAGCATCCTAGGTTGCCCCCCCTGTGCCCCTCTCAATGCTGGGGTCACATTAGCTCAGTGATGGAGAAAAACTGAGGGAGAAGAGAAACACTGGAATACTAGTCAGTATCAGTGTGCAAAAGTGTATTTGCTTTGGAAGAATAAATCACCTCTAATGTTGGGTGTTCTACATGTATGGATGTTGCTGCGTTATATGAAACTATTAGAATAGTTTTTCACATTTTAGAATGGGGTGCCTCGGGACAGTCCATAGGTTTTTTTTTTTGTTTACAAACGATTTTATTTTTCAAGAAACTGTAAAATTGACTTATACAGTAACAGTAATTCAGTACAAGTATTGAAACTGTAAAATGACATTACAGCTTCCAACGGTATATAAAACAGAAACAAGGCATAATTGAAATGTACATTTCAGAAAGTACAATCATGTAGAATAAAGAAAGGGAAAAAAAAGAGGGGAAATAAAGAGAAAAAAAGAGTTTAAGTACATGAGTAGTATAAGTAGAAAGGTAGGTAGAATTATACAACTACCGGCAGAGTAGTTCGATCAATCCAAACAGTGGTATTCCTTAATCATGTAGTATATGTCTGAGACCTCCAGATTTCCCATTTTCTATCGAACAAGTGCATCCTGTCCAATAAAGTGCAATGAATTCTTTCCATTAGCATGACAGCATCAACCCTGTGTAGAACAGAGGCCAATGGCACTGTGGGAGATTTTCAGTGGAGGGCAATAGCCCATAAGGTGGATATACAAATGGTGTGGATTAGCCTCATAACCTCAGTCTGAACTCCCGGGATATGGGCTCCCAGTAGGCAGGACTGCATAGTCAGATGTACCGGAGCATCCGCCACTGTAGAAGCAACCTCCGAGACCCTACGCCACACCAAGCAGAGGCCGGGACAGGCCCAAAATGTATGCACCAGGGTGCCAGCAAGGCCACAGCCACGAAAACATAGGTGAGATGTGTCTGGATGCAGAACATGTAGTCTGGAAGGGGTATAATACCATCTAGTTAATACCTTAAGGGCTGTCTCACGAACAGAAAGAGATCGGGAGCTCTTACGTATATTATCCACCATGGAATCCCAATCCTCATCCGAAAAGGTGATACCTCTATCAGTTTCCCATTTTTGTCTATAAAGAGGGGGTGTGGGAAAAGAACTAACCCAATATTGACGATACAAATCTGAAATAAGACCCCTACCTCTAGGAGAGTCACGGCTAATACGTTCAAAAAATGAAATCGGAGATGAAGGTATAAGACCAAAATGTGAACTAAAAAAATATCTGATCTGTCGATTAATGATGATATGCACTAAGTGGGATATCAAAAAGTACGCGTAGCATCTCAAAAGTGACATAGGAGCTTCCTTGTTGAAAGTCCGACAACCTAATAAAGGCTCTATCGTACCACCAACGGAATGCCTGTGGAGACGAAAAAGCCGTAATAAAATTTGGGTCACCAAAAAATGATGAACCTGGAGAGACAGAAGAGACCAGGTTTAATCTAAGTCTATATCGAGACCAGAGCATCAATGATTGGGCCACAATAGCATTATGGATCAGTAACGAGCAGGGGGGGGGATTTTAGACCATAGTATGCCTGGTAAATAGAATGGACGTATAGACTGAGATTCAAATCTGATCCACGGAATTTGGGAATTAATAGTCGCCCATTGTGATAATTGTGCGAAGCGGGCCGACAGGTAGTAAAGCCAGAAATTCGGAATACCAAGACCTCCCGCCTGCTGCGATTGGTATAGGACCGATGAAGTAAAACGACGTTTGTTACGCCAAATAAAATTGTTAATCATCCGCTGAAAGCGATCTAGAAACGTTTTCGAGACAGTGATTGGGAGTGCCCTAAATAGGTAAAGCAATTTAGGCAAGACATTCATTTTAACCGCCGTGACTCTGCCCAAGAATGAGATAGGGTATCCATGCCAGATCTTCAACAGAGTAGAGAGGCGTGACACACTTGGTGGGTAATTGGCATCAAATATTTTTGAGTATCTGTGAGTAAGGTTAATACCAAGGTATGAAATTCGATCTGTGGCCCAACGAAATGAAAAAGAATTGCGGAGAGATGCACTCAGGGAATCAGGAATATTGATAGGCATAACTACTGATTTAGCGTAATTGACAGACCTGATACTGATGCAAAGTCATTCAACACTGTGCATAAATTACGCAATGATACTAACGGCTTAGTAAGGAAAAGCATAACATCAGCATACATACATATTTTGAAATGTGAAACCAATAATGGGTAACCAGAAATAAGGACGACAGAGGACAACCCTGACGGGTGCCCCTACCCAGTGTAAAAAGATCTGAATCGCAGCCTGGGAGTCTTATTCTTGTTTTGGAGGAGTCGTATAAGGCATGTACACCCGACAGAAAATTTGCGCTGAAGCCCATTTTCTGCAGTAATGAAAGCAAATAGGGCCAAAGGACACTATCAAAAGCCTTGTTAATGTCCAGACTCAGCAGCAAAAACTCTTTGGAGTGTAAATTGGCATTCTGAATAACATTTAATGTGAGACGAATGTTGTCCGTAATAAGTCTATCTGGGATAAAGCCCAATTGGTCTGGAGAGACCAAAGAGGAGATAATAGGGGCCAACCTATCTGCTAGAATGCGGCTGAATATTTTCAAGTCATTGTTCATTACCGAGATTGGTCTATAGTTTTGAGGTAGATGATGGTCTTTTAGAGGTTTAAGTAATAGAGACATGTTGGCCAACAGCATCTCCTCAGGAAACTTACCTCCCTGTAAAACACCATTGAATAAGGACAACAAAAAGGGAGCCAATGTAGGGGCAAAATGTTTATAATAACTGGATGTAAAACCATCGGGGCCCGGTGCTGTGGAGGTTTTAAGTGCGCTTATCGCATGGGTTATTTCCTCCAAATGCATGGAGCATTGAGAGAGGATATCTGAGAGGGTGTGAGAGCAGGGAGGGGTATAGAGTCAAGCCATGAGCCGTTTGCCGGAGCGGAGGTTGGTTGTGGGGGAGCTAATAGTGTGGAGTAAAAATTTTCAAGAATTCCCAGAATCTCACGGGGAAGAGGAGATACTGCTGGACTTAGTACGTAACTTGTAGATATGTAGGGGTCGGATAGAATGGTTTAATTTCCATGCGAACATAGTAGAGGCCGAGTTACTATTTAATAAAAATTAAGCCTTTGACCAGCACAGAGCCTTTTCAGTTTTCTGGGAAAGTAAAGTATTCAGTTCTAGGCACTTTTGCGATAACATCGTTTTGTTAAGCAGAGATGGGTTGCCAACATGGGCTCTATAATGTGCTTCCAATTCTCGGGTAAGTTTTTGAATTTGTTTCCACCGCTCTCTATTTCTAGATGAAGCCATGGAGATGAGGCGGCCTCGCAGCACAGCCTTATGAGCTACCCACTGAATAGCCGGAGAGATGTCGGGAGTTGTGTTTGACTGAAAGTATTCTTGAATGGAGGTGACTATCTCTTGGCGAGATTTAGTATTTGTAAGCATAGAGTCGTTAAGTCGCCAGGAGTACGGAGTGGGTGCTAAACCTATGAAGGTGATAGATAGCGCCATAATATTATGATCCAACCAGGGGCTTAAGTGAATGCACGCTTTCCTAGAGTTAGCTAGTAGAATAGGGGAGCAATAGATATAATCTAGTCTAGCATAAGAATCATGCGGGTGGGAGTAAAATGTATAATCTCTGGCTTCCACATTATGTGCCCTCCAGGAGTCTATCAGTTGAAGTGTATCTAATCTTTTGGTAGGGGGTTTTGGGAAGGCTTGAGAGGATGGTGAGGACGAGCTTCGATCTAAAAAGGGATTAGCTACCAAATTAAAATCCCCTCCCATCAATAAATGAGGGGATAGAAACCCAACAAGAATTTTGAGAAATTGGGAGAAGAAGGATGCTTGCGCCGAATTTGGTGCATAGACATTAGCTATCGTGAGTTCACGACCCGAGAGGGTGCCTTTTAATAATGGTGAATCTGCTGTCTGGGTCGCGATAAACATGTTGAATATTGAGGGGAAATAAGTTGAGTAAAAAAAATTGCCACACCTCTACTTTTAGTGGAGTGTAAGGTGTAGAACCCCTGTTTGTAAGATCTATGAAAGTATGTCGGGTGTTTAGCGGCTGCAAAATGAGTTTCTTGTAGTAAAATAATTTTTGCTCCTAGGCGTTTATACTGAAGGAAGGCAGTTTTATGCTTGTGTGGTGAGTTGAAACCCTGGACATTATGTGAGATACACTGGATTACCATGGTAAACAAATGTCACATCAATCAACATTAAGGTATTCATCTGAAAAGAGTCCAGTAAAATTTGTCTAGTCAGTGGAACATCCGAATCCACATCAGATAAGGCAAAGTCTGCCAGAATTAATTTATGGAATGTCCAAATCACAATATGGTGGCCGAAATGTCCACAAATTGGTGTATAAACAACATCATGTACCAAAATTTTCATAAAAATAGAAACATAAAGCAATAGATTTGGAGCTTTAAGAGCCCCTGCAACTAAAGAAATTGCAATCAACTATGGATCAGGTAGACTATCTGCCTTTCCTGAAAAGACAGAAAAATGAAACATCAAAGGGCCAATTGGGCCCAAACTCTGCCACCGTAAAACACGGGACATGGAGCGGCCACCACGCAACTGGGTGGTGACATCTCCGGCCATGCCAGGCGGCAGGGTGGTGTCGCGTGTCCAAGAGTACTACAGTACCAGCATACGGGTGTTAAATAAAGGCCAGAAGACCCTTGTTGAACTTTTGCTCATCCATATAGATGAAAAGGAGATTAAATCTAATAGACTTATATAAGTATAAAGCGATTGCAGCCTTGTACAAAAACCCATCCAAAGAGTAAAAAAACATATAAATGAACAGAATCCTTTCATCTTGGTTCTTGCCTGATTCTACTCCTTTCCCTTCGTGGAGATGGAGTATGCCAAATTGGAGATACTCAAGGAGTGGAAGGAGGGCGTCGAGGTGAAGGAGCATCCGCCAGGAATAATTTTGCCAGAATTTCTCGGCCTTCAGGGAGAGATGTATGTGCTACCATTGTGTGGGACTATAAGCTTAAAGGGGAAGCCCTATTTGTAGCAGATACGAGCTGAAAAAAGGACGGATGTGATTTCTTTCCGCTTTCTGCGTTTCTCCAATGTAGCCAGAGAGACATCTGGATATATGTCAAGAAGATCGCCTCAGAGCATGAATATGCACAGGATCCCGACAAGGCATACAGGCAGGCGTGCACTACGACCCAGGCGCGCCTGTCACCAATGATGGAACGGGCAGGCACTAGGACCCAGGCACACCTGTCGGCGCTGGGCGGGCTATTTAAAGAGCAACTTGGTGCTCATTCAGTGCTGACTGGTCTTCAGCTTCCCCCAGTGTCTTGCTTGTTTCCTGTGCGATTCCTTTGGTGCTGACCCGGCTTGTTCTTGACCCGACTCTGATTACTCTCCTGCTTCTGGTTCCTGACTTCGGCTCTGCTCCTGACCTTGGCTTCTCCTACTGATTCTGTACCTTGCTGCCCGACTGTTGATGACCTTGGCTTCCTTTGACCCTGCTCCTGTTCTGTGTCCTGTCTACCTACTTGCTCTGCTGCACATCAGGCATTACCCAGAACCTGCTCTGTCTGCTACTACAGTATTCTAATCAGAGGATACACTGCCTTTCCAGGCCATTATCTGCAAGAGCCGCAAGCAACAACACTGGCGCTCTTGTCCCCCTGGTCCCTAGACTCCCTCTGTTCCAACCTCAGCGGGGTCAGGGCTAGTGACACAAGTGAGGCCGACCTCATCAATTCAGTCTCCTGTCAGGTACGTGACAATATATTTGCAAAGCTGAACCTTCAAAGGTGATCTTTGAAGTATTACGGGCAGCCCTGAGTATATCTTCTTTGATCAGGAAATCTTTCATACAGAGGACAATGTCGCGAAGTGCCTTGTCATTAGGAGGTTTTGGACGCAGAGCTCTATGGATGCGGTCACAAGCAAAGGACCCAGTATCGTGGTCTGGGAGGAGGGATCTGAAAAGCTTGGTTGTGGCCTGTGAGAGGTCAGTCACAGTCTCTGGGACTCCCCGAATTTGCAGATTATTCTTGCGGTTACGATTGTTAAGATCCTCAATCTGGGCCTGTAGCTGCGTAAAGGCCGTCTGTAGATGATCGTGATCTCTGGACAGCTCGCCATAAGCTAAGCTGAGCTCATCATGTTTGGTTTCTAAGCGGCCAGTTCTAGAACCCAGCGCAGCTACTTCCTGAGAGAGGACGTTTGTGCTCTTGTGGAGTTCTGATTGGAATTTAGCAGCTAACTTGGTGTATATAGTTTCCAAGCAAGATTCCAAATCCCCCTTGGTAAGTTGCTGTGCGAACTCACTATCCTGGGTTGAAGGATGGGCTGCTGTATCTTTTGTGGAACCGGATGGGGATGCTCGTTCTGTGATATCTTTAGACATGCTGCGAATCTCATGCATTTTCATTAAATATGTCGTAAGGGATTTTTGAGCATTACCCTTACTTTTCTTTTTGATGGACGGCATGCAGGAAGTCTCCTTGGGGTGATCATTGAATATTGTATAATATTGTATAATCAAGGGTAGGAATGACCCCAGGGGACCTATGACGCCCAGAGCCGGTGCAAAGAAGTAATTACATAGATGCCATCAGGCATCAGTAACCATATTGTACTATTTCCATATTGTATAAAATGAAATTCAGCATGAGGCCGTGCAGGATGGATATCAGCTGTGGTAGTTAAACGTAATAGGGGCTGAGGAACTAGATGCTGGCCCAGGGGACTACAAGGCACAGGATCACCGAGTATCCAGGACCCAGAACCGGCTTGATAGTGTGTGGGGAGACCAGATACCTGACTCCCAGGTAACTGCAGGCCACCTCAAGCACCCAGGCCCAATATAGGCCTCAGTGGCAGTATCATAGGTCTTCGGGGCCACAGGCACCAGCCACCGGAGCACTTGCAGGGGACCTGATGGGTGTTAGCTGCCCTCTCCCACACTGACTGTACTCACGGGAAGATGGATGACTACCAGAAACGGGCCAGGCTGTATCACGGCAGGCTGTGGTAGGCCTCACCAGGCCGAGTTCGTCCGCCGTGACCGATGGGGGATAGGCCCGCTCCAATTCCCTCCTCCAGATGTGGGCAGGGTTGTAGATGCCACCAATACCCGCCAAGAGCCTACCGCCGCACCGCAGCCACCTCAAAGAGAGGCCAAAACGGCACCGCTGCACTCCTCCAGGGTCGGGGGGAACCTCCGGTGCTTGCTATTCTCCTGCCGCTGCCCTGATGGCAACAGATTATCTGATGAGGCGCCGGAGCTCTAGATTATGCGGCCGCTCCGGTCACCCCCCAGTCCATAGTTTTAAAGGGTGCCTTGACTGAAAAAAGGTTGAGAAACATTGCTTTAGATGTGCAAAGCTGGTAGAGACATACACAAAAAGACTTGCAACTGTAATTGCAGCGAAAGGTGGTTCAGCCCTCAAGGGGGCTGAATACAAATGCACGCCACATTTTTCAGATATTTATTTGCAAAACATTTTGAAAACCATTTATCATTTTCCTTCCACTTCACATTTACTGTGCTCAGCATAAATGAGTACACCCCTTTTTGAAAAGTAAGATTTTAATCAATATCTCAATAAACACAAGAACAATTTCACAAGAAACACAAGAACAACAATTTTATAGAACATTTTTTTAGCTTATTACATGAAAGTAAGGATAATAATATTACTTAAGAAATCTTCAGTTGTATTCAAATTAATTGACGCAAAAATGAATGCACCCTACAACAAAAACTACTACATCTAGTATTTTGTATGACCTCCATGATTTGTAAGGACAGCACCGAGTCTTCTAGGCATGCAGTGAACAAGTTGGTGACATATTACAACATCTTTTTCCATTCTTTAAGAACCACCTCTTTTAGATGCTGGATAGAGAGTAATGCTCAACTTGTCTGTTCAGAATAGGTGTTCGATTGGGTTCAGATCAGGTGATATACTTGGCCACTGAATTGTTTTCACTTTGTTCTTCTTCAGAAATGCAACAGTGACCTTTTAGATGTGTGTTTTGGATCATTGTCATGTTGGCAAAGTGCACAATGGCCAAGGGCACGGAATGATGGTAGTATCTTCTCTTTATATTAGAGAAGCAGCCCCACAGAAGGACACTGCCACCATCATGTTTCACTGTAGGCACCATGCATTTTTTTTGTACTCCTCATCTTTGCGACGCTATACAGTTTTGAAGCCGTCATGTCCAACAACATTTATCTTGGTCTCATAACTCCAGAGTACAGAGTCCCAGTAGTCGTCTTCATTTTCAGCATGGGTCCTGGCAAATTCTAGGCAGGCTTTTTTGTGCATGGGCTTTGAGAGGCTTTCTTCATGGAAAACACCCATGCTGCAGTGTACTCCCTATTGTGTCACGGTAAACAATCGCCCCAGTTTGACACGAAACTGCAATGAACTTGCATGGCGATTTTTCTTCAACCCTTCTCATCAGGAGATGCTCCTGTCGAGGTGTTAACTTCCGTGGACAGCCTGGATGTTCTGTGAGATGGTTGTAGTTCCATCTTTGTTAAATTTTTGTATCACTTTTGCTACAGTATTGTGACTGATATGTAAAGCTTTGCTGATCTTCTTGTAGCCTTCACCTTTCTTGTGTAAAGAAATTATTTTGTTTCTCAGACCTTGGAACATTTCTCTTTCATGTGGTGCTATTGCTGACAGCATGAAATGGGAAGGGGTTTTCTTTAAGTAACGCCCTTTTATAATCCACTGTCTGCTGGACACCTGTTTAATGAATAATTAAACTCACCTGTAGTTGAATTCTTGTTAATTAGGATGTTTTTGGCTAAAATTTAGCTTTGCTTCTATGACTTTCATTGGGGTGTATTCATTTTTGCAACATGGCCTTAAATTAATTTGTTAGGAAAAATAATTTTTTGTGTGTGCAAATTAACAAACCTTGTTTGCAATCAATGGCCCACATTTGTGGGTATATTTTTTAGTATAGTGTCCCATAGAAATAGTTGATTCTGAAAGGAAAGTAAAGGTTTTCTGACAAATCTGTTGAGGTGTACTCATTTATGCTGAGCACTATGTGTGTGTGTGTGTGTGTGTATGTTGATCTGTCACATAAAATCCCAATAAAATACATTTTACGTTTTTGGTTGTAACATGACAAAATGTGGAACATTTTAAGGGGTATGAATACTTTTTCAAGGCACTGTATAGGTCAGTGAGTTTACCATCTGCTGTAAGTCAAGTTACTAGAATCACATGAGTCGAAAGAAAAAAGAGAAAATCCGGGGGAATCCTCTTGAATCGAGAACTGCGAGGTCCTAGGGCAGTAGGGGGCAGGAAAAATAGGAAACAAAGTTTAAACACTGCCTTCAATCTGGGGTGGAGAGAAGTAGGAGGAAAAAAAGTACAGGGGGGAATGAGGAGAGGGGTGGGAGTGGGTGGATAGGGTGGGACGAAAGGGGTGGATACTGATTCGAAGGGGCTAACATTCAATACTGAGCATAATTGGCCAAAGGTTGAATATAGGCCATGGATTCTACGACCTGTCCATGTCTAGTTCAATTACAGTCAACAAGCTCCTACCTGGGTATACAAGCCAGGCAACCTAATACAACTGTTTCTATCTGGAAGTATTTGAATCTGTTCCAGTATAACCATTTTCTGTTTAGGTCTGAGTTTCCATTTTGGACGGTAGCTGTAAGCTCCTCCATTTCCTGTATATCATTTACTATAGCAAACCACTGGCTCAAGGTTGGTGAAGATGAACATTTCCACAAACTAGAGATGCAAGCTTTGCATGCGTTTAACAACTGTATCATCATAGATTATTATTATTTTTTTGCAATTTCTTCATTTATAAAGTAGCAAGCATTCAGTAAGTGGTGAAAGAGCATGACAAGTAACCTTTACAATAATAGAACAATGACATAACAGGACAAATACATGACCGAGTACTGGAACAAGACAACAGCTCGTCTACAAAAGAATAACAATACAGAATGTCACTTCATATTAGATAGAGAACCAGCTGCATCTCATTGTAGAGTTTAGTAATATCTTACATACATTAAGCACTGCAGGTGTATGGTGGCACCTGGTGAGAATTTTGAAATTGTGTTCTTTTGTCCTTGTGAAAATTGAAGATTTCATGGTAAAATGGATTAATAGGCACTGTTGCTGCTCTTTAAATTCCCTTACCAACTCTTTCCCATCTCTATAAATGTATGGGCTTATATCCGTGAGGTGGAGAGAGTAGAAGGAGCGTATAGCTGAGAGAGGGCATGAGGGAGGGGGCCGGTATCGGAACAAAGTTTTTCAAATGAAGTCAGGGAATGCTGAAATCAGCAGTAATGTATAACAACTTAGAGCTCACAGTCCTGTGAAGGAAAAGTCCTCAAGTAGGATGAAAAACTAACGGAACCATGGTCTATGGGATGAGTCCTGTGCAGATCCAAATCCTGCAGTGGAGTATATAGGAGAGAGCAGGACTAGAAGTCAGTCCCGCTGTGAAAGCAGTGCAGCATGGACAGAATCCGTGGATGAACTGTGAGATGATGCCAGATGAGAGGGTTCCAGTGTGGTCAGGAAATAATGACAGCCCGATGGGGGGATGGCTTACTGGGTATTCAGTGAGGTGAAGAGATGAAGGACTCTGCAGCTCCTCGGCAGTAACAGATCAGAGGAAGATCCAAGTAGACATGCAAAGGAAACAAAGTAGCCAGCGTGCATGTGTCAATAAAATGTTGTAACAGTTTATTGAAAGCAAATATCCAAACTTACATCTAGGCAATGGAGGTGCAGTGTTATCGTAACTGCGAGATAACAGTCTGGCAGGAGGGATCACACAGAACTGCCATAGCTGTGTATGTTAGTGTGCGTTAAGCAGAGACAGGACCTGCCAAAATACCACGAGGCCACGGCATTACTGAAGCATATTGTCTCCCAGGCCGACATGGCATAGGACCATGAACATAAACAGCCAGTTTACCTGATTGAAGGCCTTCTCCGCGTTGGTCCCAAGGAAGATGCATGGTGTGGCTGAGGAGTTGGCCTGGTGAATAAGGTTCTTAAGTGTTGTCACGGGCCTTTTGCTTAGGAATGAAGCCCACCTGATCTAGATGGATCAGCCATGGTGTTTTTGAAGGTAGGTGGCCAGAATTTTTGTAAATAGTTTTAGGTCGATATTGAGCAAAGATATGGGCCAATAGCTGCTACACACTGATTCTTGCCCTCCTTAGGAATAACGGAAATCTGGGCCATTGAGGTGTTAGGAGGAAAGGAAGCAGTACGACCAAGGGCATTAAATGGTTTACACATATAGGAGCCCAAATGTGGGATCAGAAGTTTATAATATGGCAATATGAGGCCATCTGGGCCAGGTGATTTGCATGTCTTGGAAGCAGTTAGAGCAGTTTGGAGTTCCTTCATCATGATCAGGGATTCTGATTTTGCTAGACATGGTGGTGAGATGGAATAGGACATCCGAAAATATTTATCCAGGATGGATATGAATTCCCAAATAACAGAAGGAGTCTGTCACCTGGATTTGGGACGCAACCTGTGGCACAGGGGCTGGAATCAGGTCTAAGGGTAACAGGGTAGATTTAGCCTGATTAATCTTGAAACCAGTAAAGGATCCAAAAGGTATCAATAAGGGACATCAATCCCGTAAGGGAGTGGGATGTGTTGCCCAAGAATAGTAGAGCATCATCTGCGTATAAAGCTATTTTTTCTTCGACCTCACCTCGTTTAAACCCCTCTGTAGTCTGGTCTTCCATAATAGCTGCTGCCAATGGCTCTATCGCCAATGCAAAGAGCAAGGGCGATAATGGGCATCCCTGTCTCGTACCTCCTGTGTAGTGTAAAGGGGGAGGATAAGCCCTATAAAGCAGTTGAAGCCAAGAGATAAACTCATTCCTCAAATTAAATGTATCAAGAACCTGCCATAAATAGTGCCATTCCACACTATCAAAAGTCTTAGCGGCATCAAGTGAGAGAATGGCTCTATTACCCATATCGTCTGTCGGTAGCTGCAAATTAAGTTTTAACCTGCAAAGATTAATGTACATCGATCTATTGGGGATAAATCCCGACTGATCCGGGTGTATGAGTTTAGCAATTACTTTAGAAAGCCGTGTTGCGAGTACCTTTTGTAATAATCTTCAAGTCAGTAGGCAAAAGGGAAATAGGGAGGTATGATTCGGCCTGAGTAGGATCCTTCTTCGGCTTCAATAGAACTACGATGATCGCCTCATTCATGGAAACTGGGAGAGTGTCCTGTGCCACAGCGGTCCTAATTGTCTGCAAGAGTTCTGGGAGCAGTATTTCCCTGGACATCTTATAAACTTCTATGGGCAGGCCGTCACTACCTGGGGATTTGGAATTAGGGAACAAATTCACCGCCAGTTGCAAGTTCTCCAGAGATATCGGAGCATTTAGATTCTTCCTATCTGCTACCGAGAGCTGCGGAAGACTCACCCCAACAAGGAAGTCAGTGAGCCTATCCATAGAGTAGGATACTTTAGAGGAGCATAAGCAAGAGTAAAATGAGTTAAAGCCCTGTAGAATGGTATGAGTGTCTGTAGCCATCTGTGTTGGAGACAGTTTCAGTGCTGAAACATAGGTTGATGGCTGTTGAGACTTTGCTATAACTGCCAATAAGTGACCAGTTTTTTCCCCTTCCTCAAAGAAGATCTGAGAGGCAAAAAACCTTTTATTTTTTTACTGTTGCATTTGTATGGACCGATAAAATTATTGTGCGTTAATCCAAGCTTTTTCCGTTGCAGGGGTAAGGTTAGATAGATATTCCTGCTCTGCTTTATCTACTGCTGTACTGGCATCTTTTACCCATCGTCTGGTATTTTTATTCGGGGAAATCTGAATACAAAAGCCTCTAAAATAAGCTTGCAGAGCGTCCCACAAAATCATAGGTGAGGTTGAGTGCCTATTATCAATCAAAAAGTTTTGCAAGTGCGATTGTGTATGGTCAGTGTTGGGAAAAAGATTTAACCAGAAGGGATTAAGTTTCCACAATATTGGGTAACGAGAATACGTATGACGAGGACAATTTAACAGGCGAGTGGTGAGACAGAGCTCTAGCGAAATATTCAACTTGTCATCTCCGTGCCAAAGATAAGATCTATACGTAAAGAGATGAGTGAGTCAGAGTGACACGAGAATTGTGCTGCAAGTGGGTGTCTTCTCCGCCAGAGATCCATTAGGCCCACCTCGGCCACGTTGGGCAAAAGGGGTCAAGGCTCTGGGGCCTTGTGGACAATATTGTTTGTATAAATCAAGTGAAACATCAAGTACATTATTAAAATCGCCAACCACTATGACTGGTATTTGAGGATAGCATGCTATAAATCGAAATAAACACTGTAGAACCTCAGGATGGAAGGGAGGCGGAATATAGATGTTAGCTAAAGTAGACATATGAGTCCCAGTTTCACAACAGAAAAATGAATCTGCCTTTAAAGTCAATTTTTGTGGAGTTCACCTTTTAAAGGAGTATTACGGGAAATCAATATGCTCGCTCCTAGAATGAAACTAAACCAGAAATGTGGGATGTTGCAGTAAGTGTATAGATTCTTCAGTCAGATGTGTCTCCTGTAGGCCTAGTATAGCAGGTTTATGAAGGCTAACCATAGTGAAAATGACTGTTCTTTTCTTCGGGTCATGTAATCCCCTCACATTCCAGGAGAGAACTGTGTCTAAATGGATGGTCATTAGTATAGAGCAACATTGAGAACATGTTCCGGATCAAGAACCACTCTCTGATAGGAGGGAGAGGGCATATTTAAGGGGAACCCAGGAATCGGCAACCAGGCACTAGGGAGATCATACGGCAGTCCAATTAGAACGTGAAATAGTGGCAGACATAGGGTGTAGAGTACAGTGGACAAGCTAAGGCAACCGATAAATATGGTAGAACAAACAAAAACCTGAAACAATACAAAAAAGTTAAGGCCCAATCTGGAAATTTGTAAGTTGGCCTCAAAAATGCCCCACAGGGTCAAAATGGGGTATAAACAAGGACTTTCGCCAACAGTATCAGATAATCAACCAACTCGGATCTGTCGGAACATTCTTGATTAGCTCCAATAAAAGTGATGCAGAAAAGCTTATTCAAATGGATTTTCTGGTACCCTTTAATAGACCGATCAGGCGGCTTCTGGTTGAAGGTTGAGGTCATTAGGGTCCAACCAGTGAGATGCAGTTGCTGGAGAATACAAAAATTTAACTGAGCCATTAGTCACAACACGCAATTTTGCAGGATAGAACATGGAGTCTGCCACAGAAACGGAACGTAGACATCTTTTAACGTCCAAAAATGTGGCCCGCTTTCTCTAGACCTCAGGGAAAATAGACACTTTGGAGCCCTGGATTTCCATAGTTGTTTCCTGCCTAGCCAGGCCTAGGATAACATCTCTATCTTTATAATAAAGAAGCTTCAACAGAAAAGGTCTATCAGGGCCCCCTGGTGGCAGAGCCCTGGGAGGCACTCTATGTGCTCTTTCAACAGAAAAAAATGGAGTCAGATTATCTTTGCCAAAAGTAGTAGAGAGCCAATCTTCAATAAAGTCGACAGGGGCCTTACCCTCAGCTTTTTCAGGAATACCCACAATGAGCAAATAATTTCATCTGAGTCTATTTTCCATATCCTCAACTCTGGATGCATGCTCGGATGTTTTAGCAGTAATGGTGCGAACTGTTTACTCTAGGGGGATCAGTTCATCTTCTACTGTGCTCATTCTACCCTCCAATGCAGTGGCTCTTTCCCTTATCTTCTGCATATCATGTCCAATATGTAGGATATCCTCCTTCATGCCCTTAAATTCCAGGGTCAATTGTTTAAGTGAAGAGCCATAAGTGTGGACCGCAGTAAGCATTTCTTTTAGTGTGGGTGGTCCTCCTCTGAATTCCCTGTGAGGGCCCCAATGTACTCACTGCAGTCCCAGGGGAAGAGGCCCTTTAGTTAGGTGATCTGCATCAGAATGTCGTGAAGGGGAGGAGGACGCAGGATCCGAAGGTGGGTGGACCCTGTGCTGCGTGTGTGCATATTTCCCCAGCCTCGCGGCTGCATCTGTATGTCGGTCCCTCGTAGCACGCTGCGGTAGCGGGGTTCCACCATGTTGGGTAGGCCGCGCCGAAGAGGCACCTTCCTCCTGGTCATAGTCCTAGAGCACCGGTGCTGGTGTGGATCCATATTAACACATTACTTTAAAGTTGGACAATTGGGTTAATAATTCAAATTTTGTATTAGTGTTCCTAAACCCAGTACCCTGTATTCACTATATCATCTGGTCTCCCACAGTATACCTTCCTCCTTAAACCAATGTGTCAATAAAATGTACGGGACAGTCTTCCGTTTTCCTGGTACAGTAATTAACATGCTGTTCTGCTAAGTTTTAAATGTGAGTGTATTTTTGTATACTACACTATAATGGAATTCCTCCCTTTATTCCCTTTGCTTTAATTGGAGCCACTATCTATAGGAGAAAAAGAGCGATATAGTGCAGCTGGAGGAGGATAAAAGTGGAGCAGGTTTA
Source organism: Staurois parvus (assembly GCF_062004578.1). NCBI lineage: Eukaryota > Metazoa > Chordata > Amphibia > Anura > Ranidae > Staurois > Staurois parvus. The sequence continues at coordinate 1,033,883 of NW_028318455.1, forward strand.
TGAGAGCAGGATCCATCTGAGAGCTTTACTACTGCTTTGGATATTGTTTCAAATGCTTATTTGGCTTCCCTAGCTGTACAGCAGAGAGTCCATTTCTTTTGGTGATTGTATGCACACTTGGGGAAAGTGTACGAATAATATATTGGTGTGAAGAGGAAATGGAGGATCTGCACATGAGCACGGAACATTTTGGCACTTATTTTGGGACTTGCAATAGCGTATAAAGACTGTCACGTTCAGTTTATTGATTCATTGGTGTAAAGAGGAAGTAGTGGATATAAATTAACATATTAAATATAAATAACTACATTAACACATTGGATAATTGAGTTAATAATTCACATTTGTACTAACATTTTATATTTGTCAGTGACATATATTTCTATGTAAAGAGGATGCAGTAGCATTGCATACTATGGTAGTAAGAAGCACGGTACACTTTATACATTTATGAATGGGTAGCTACACATACTGTATTCATGCAAGAAACGTTTTGCTACATTTTTATCTGTATTGGTATAAAGAGAAAGTGGTGAATCTGCATCCACACTGTACTCCATATACTTTTGACTATATTTTTTTCTTGTTCATATATTTTTATTCACACAGCATTCTGTTTGCATTACTATTTTAGCCATTGTGGTTTACATGTACGATAGCACTGTTTTTTTGTTTTTTTTAATTATTTTTTTTGTCTGATTTGATCGCCACAGCCCTGATTACAGCAGCTGTCATAGTTCATATTGTACTGATTTGGTGGAGGTCCTTAGTGCTGGTATTTTTCAATGTATGAGTAATTAAAACTTGCTAGATGTTCTAATCCAGCCATTCTCAACCAGGGTTCCTCCAGATTTTGCTAGGGACTCCCTGAGCTGTTGCTGACTGACTTCCCATCTGATGATGACTATGCTGTGCTACTAATGGTTAGCTGACAGCTAGCTTACAAAACTGACAGAAGCAGCATTGTGTCTCATTCCAAAACTGAATTTACTTCTGTAAAACTGTGATACAATCAGATAACCTGGAATTACAATATATTTGTACACGTTTCTCACAAATGTATACAATGAATACATTTCTAGCAAACCGCTACCTTTGAATACATTTGAATGCTATTTAACTATGTACAGTCATGGCCAAAAATATTGGCACCCCTGCATTTCTGTCAGATAATGCACCCCTTTGCCCATAACATTGTTGCAATTACAAATATTTAGGCATTCTTGCGTTTATTTATTTTGTTTGTATTGGTATGACACAAAGAAGTGGAGAAACAAAAAAAACAAATGTGACTCTTCACCAAAAACTCCAAAAATGGACTGGACAAAATTATTGGCACTCTCAATTTAATATTTGGTAGCACACTTCTTGGAAAAAATAAGTGAAATCAATTGTTTCCTGTAACCATCAATGAGTTTCTTACACCTCTACTGGAATTTTGGACCATTCTTCCTTCACTAACTGCTCCAGGTCTCTCAGACTGGAAGGTTTCCTTTCTTCAGCTGTTTTGAGATCTCTCCACAGGTGCTTTATGGGATTTAGATTTGGACTCATTGCTGTCCAGTTCAGTACTCTCCAGCGTTTTGTCTTAAACCATTATTGGGGTTTTTTTGACGTGTGCTTTGGGTCATTGTCCTGCTGTGAGACCCATGACCTCTGACGGAGACCCAACTTTCTGATATTGGGCCTTACATTGCACTCCAGAATTCTTTGGTAGTCTTCAGATTTCATAATGCCATGCACACAGTCAAGTCATCCGATGCCTGAAGCAGCAAAGCAACCCTAAAACATCAGTTAATCTCCACCATGTTTGAGTTTAGGGACTGTATTCTTTTCTTTAAAGGTCTCATTGCTTTTTCTGAAAACAGTAGAATGATGGGCTTTACCAAAAAGCTGTAATTTTGTTTTGTCTGTCCACAGCACATTCTCCCAAGAGGATTTTGGCTTCCTCAGGCAAGTTTTGGCAAACTCTAATTTGGCTTTTTTATGGTTCTGTGTCCAGCAGTGGGGTCCTCCTGGGTCTCCTAGCATAGTGTCCCTTTTCATTCAGATGGTGATGTGCAGTGCGAGCTGACACAGTTGTACCATGTGCCTGAAGGTTAGCTTGAATTTGTCTGGAAGTTGATCGAGGTTCGTTAGCCACCATTTGAGCAATCCTTCGTTGCCATCTTTGGTCAATTTTTTTTTTCCCCCACGTCCAGCGAGATTAGCTACAGTACCATTGGCTGTAAACTTCTTGACAATGTTGCGTACAGTGGACGTAGGAACATTAAGATCTCTGAAGATGGACATGTAACCTTGAGATTGTCCATGCTTTTTTTTTGCCACAATTTTTGTTCTCAAATCCTCTGACAATTATTCACTGTTCTTTCGTTTCTCCATGCTCCATGTGGGACACAGAAGCACACAACAGAAAGGTTTAGTCAAATTTTTCAGGCCGGTGTGATTTCTATATTGTTAGCATCTGTTAATTGATTCACAATTACAAATTACAGGAGCAGCACAAACTTGGAATGCAATTATTTCTTACAGTTTTGAGAAGGTGTCAATTTTGTCCAGTTCATTTTTGGAGTTTTGGGTGTAATGTGTCATATTTGACATTTTTGTTTCACCACTTTTTTGTGTCATACCAATAGAAACAAAAGAAATAAACATGTAATTTCTAGTTTTCTGGGCGAAGTGGTGTATTATGCCACTTGGTGGAGCCAGCAGCATTACACCAGTGATCTTTTTAACTGTCTGTAAGGGGATGTTCTGAGCACCACTGTAACATGAGTATTCTTCCCACTGGCCCCTGATGAATTGATTTTTGCAGGGGTTCCCTTGGAAATACATTTTTTGCAAGCGTTCCTCTGGGGTAAAAAGGTTGAGAGAGGCTGTTCTAATGCTTTACCACTCTATCCAAAATTTAAAAAAAAGTTTTACATTTAGCTTTAATAGCCTGCACTGTATTTTTGTTAAAAAAAGTCTGTTCAAAATTAACATAACAAATGTTTTTATTTTAACTATTGCTTAACTGTATCATTCTACCTATATAGTAATTTGCATGTTGCATAGTGCTGGCTCCTAGGTTTTTAAAGCTATCTTCTAGTTGGGGGTGAGATTTGCTGAGACCTGGATAAAGCACTGTGTTACGGTCTTCATTTGAATCTTTTGCTTTTGTCTTTAAGATCCAGATCTGGTGAAAATTACAAAATGAAAAAAGAAAAGAGGCAGAAGAAATCTCCATCCTCATCTGAATCTGATCAAGATGACAGAGGCAAAGCGCACAGCAAAAGGAGGAAATCAACATCTAGGTGCTCAGTGTCTTCAGTCTCTTCATCGCCAGCTAGGTCACAAAGCCCAAAGAGAATCTCTTTTGGAGGTCTTACACCGCAAGAAAGTTTGAATTTAAAAGATGAAAACAGGAAAAAAAAGGAAATTATGAAAGCTATGGAAACGCCAGAGGAAAAAAGAGCCAGGCGTTTAGCCAAAAAAGAGGCCAAGGAGAGAAAGAAGCGGGAGAACATGGGATGGGGAAAAGAGTACATGGGGTACACCAATACAGATAACCCATTTGGAGATAACAACTTGCTAGGCACTTTTACCTGGAGCAAGGTTAGATTACAAATTTTGCTGTTGGTTTCTTTGAAAAGTTTTGCTAGATAACCAAACACCTGTTACAGAAAGACATGCCTGTATGATGAATGCCTGTACTAATATGTTAAAACATTCCATTTAAATGCTATTGGCAGGGTTGCACAAGTTATATCCCCCAAAGCCCAGGACATGCAGTTCTGGGTACTGGGCAGGTAGTGTTTTGTAACATTTAGCCCTTCTGTGGTCAAATAGTAGGGTTTACATGTCAGGTAAAAGCATTCGGGCGGCTGCGCTATCTCCCGAATGCTTCCCCACAACCAGGTAAAGTGCCCGCCTTTGCTATGTATCCCAGGCTGCGCTTGCCCATTTGCGGGCCTGCAACTGGCATAGTGAGTTCCGCCAGGTAGAGGGGAGCAGACATGTTCGCACTCCTCCCAATCTTGTTCCTGACTCGGAAGTGGTGTGTATGACATCACTGTCCCCATGGACAGGTACGATCTGCACTGGATTATATTCAGTGGAGCACAGAGGAGACATACGGAGTCTTTTAGACCCTGGATGTTTTCTTTAAAGAGAACCTGTCCCCATAAAATCATCACAAAGGGGATTTTTTGTCCCTCTATGTAATGGAAAAAAAAAATGGGTAAAACTTTTTTTAAATTATAAAAAATTACAAGCATATATGCACATACAAACTTTATTGAACGCGTTGGGGCGCCTACGCATGAGAACGTTGTTGCAATACAGATATTACATTTCGCCTTGCACATCACAATGAGAGCAATAATTCTACCACCAGATCTCCTCCGTAATGTTAAACAGAAGACCTATAGTCTTTTAAAGCATCTCCTATAGAAAATATAGGGTACTGAAATTTGTCGCCATTTCACAGATGCACACAAATTTAAGGTTGTACATGTTTGGTATTTTACTCTGTGCAACCTCAGCTTTTATATTCTACAAAAAATTGGGTAATTTATTGCATTTTTGTACCTCCTTTTCAGTAATATAATGTGGCAGAAAAAATTGGAACTACCACTATTTTATTCTCTAAGGTGTCTGCTTTCAGAAAATACATAATGTTTTGGGGGTTTTATGTAATCTTCTGGCCTAATTTTTTTTTTAAACGTGTGCAAAAAATGAAAACCGGCTCTGGCAGTGAGAGGGTTACAGGTAAGTTCGCCTTTGGGAACACGTTACATGTTCTACCTGTTTTTAGGGTGGAACATGTAGCATGTTCCCTCTTCTGCAGTGGCTCAACGATCCAAGCCCTCTGTGTGACAGCAGTACAGGGATAAGTTACTTCTACCAACTGTCACTTTTTGAAAAGAGAGAGGTCATGTGGGGTTCTGCTCATACAGCCACGTCATTTATTCACAGAGTTTTGTGTATGAATTAACAACAAGTACCGACAACCTTTGCAGATGTCGGTTTGTAGTTCTCAAAAAACTATCACGGTGCTGTTGAACGCTCTGGTAGTTCATTGATTCTTCCTGTCGGTGTGAAACTGCCTGTCCATATGATGTACAGGCAGATATCTTACAGTCTGCTGGAGTCCTGCATGGCACCAGCGATTTTCTGAGCACTGGTGCAATGCTTTGCAGGCTCTCTTTTTCAAAAGTATGTACGTTTATTATTTTTTTTAAAAAGTGAACTTAATCCTTTAATGGAACGGACACCGGAACCTAATTTGGCTACTCGGCATGCGCTTGTACTGATCACCCAAGTGTTTCTGTGTGTGAGGGTAATTTGAAGAAATACATTTTTTTTTCCCTTATTGGGGCCGGCGCCTCATTTACTCGCTTAGCAAAAGCTGTGTCCCTGGGTGCGGTGCTGGAGACAAGCAGGGGAGATTAGTAGGAAATCAACAGCAGAATGTTAAAAACAAATTATAAACAAGTTTAAGTCACAATAAAGTTCCTTTCATTTCTATAAGCCCCAGACACTCCTAAAAGCACCTCAGATTTAAATACGGTTTTGGTTAAAAATATATATTTTTTTAAACAGGACAAGTAGATTGTCATTAGGGACCCTGATTTAGTCCCTTGAACACGTAGTTTTTTTAAAAAAAATTCCATACCCCTATATTAGTATAAACAGTTATATGTAGAATAGCATCAGTGGCTGAATGTTTTTTTGTTTTTTATTTTCCCTCTAAATAGTATGTTTTTAGTGTAGATGCACATGCGGTTGGCAATATTTACAGAGCAGGCTTAATAATCATGACCATGCAAAAGAAAAGAGCAGGGTGCCAGATGAATGTGTAATAAATAGAACAATACTTTATTGTAGCACACTTACATTGGAGCAACCTGTGAACAGCTCAATAGATCAAGATGGTGCGCAAGTACAGCTCTCTCCCATAAGGATGGATGGACATCCACTGTGAGACTCAGACGGGTCTGCTCGTGGGTGTGGACTGGTCATCTGTGAGGTCCAACCTGGGATCCACTCATGGATGGATGCCGGCAGTGTCCCTTCCCTCTAGTACCGCCAACAGAGACAAGTATGACAGGCACCGATGAGTGATAGATGGAAAGGCCACAATGTGTTTCGAGGCTCCGCCTCCTTCATCAAGCTGGTCCGCCCAGGGGGAAGAAGGAGAATTTATAGGCCGTGCACCTGGCCAAGTAGCCAATGAAATATGGGACAGTGGGCGGGGCTAGCCAAGCCAAACAACATGAACAGCTGAGGAAGCTAAGCCGTGCAATGATAGAACGGGATCGTCAAGGAAAGTATAACTATGAGAGGCTGTACAACTGCAAAGTCTCCTCCGCACAGGTGAATAAAAATACAGTACACTGAATAATGGCAATATTAACTACCCTGTAAAGCAATTAACTTGTAGATCAAGTGCTTTTACTCCCTGTGGGTCTGAAGTTATGTGTAAAACAAACAGCTCAATGTGTATTTTGACTGTAGAAATGCAGGAGTGTGTGCACATGTCGGAACCAAAGGGGGGGGGAAACCTACTTTTTTCTTTTTTTTTTTTTTTTTGCTGAAGATGGCGGCTATTGCTTGAAGCAGGTGAGCAAGCTAGTGTGCTGCAGGACAGTGTGTGTGTTCAGCCCCTGGGTAACTGTGCCTGTGGGGAGTAGGGGCCCTGGAAGCCAGAGTGCATGTTTATTTGGGAAACCTTGTTTTCTTCCTTGCTGCTTTAAGACTGCATGAAGAGGCACAGGTATCAGGGCTCAGCAAGCTGCTATGTCCAATAGAAAGTAAGGGGTGGGGAGCACAGCTAGGAGTGTGCGGCCACTGCCGTCAGGTCTACAGGATGCTGGACGGAGTCCCACTGATGCGGTTTCGCATGAGGAACCAGGTATGGCAAGTGGATCAGAGCCCCTGTATTTATCTGGTCTGACTACTGAGGGAACGTCTTATGTGTCCAAGCAGGACTTGGTGTCCGCACTAGTAGGCTTAGAGGACAAACTTGCAGCTATGTTCGCTTCCTTTATGCAGGGAGGAAATAAACATGGACAGTACCCCTCTCCAGAAGCCCCTCCGTTGTTGCATGTGAAATGGACGGAAGTCAAGGAACAGGCGGAGACCAACGAGGGTCATGTGCAGGACTCCACTTCTGAGGAGACAGAACCTGAGGAAATTGAGGGCCAGAGTGTGTCAGTGGCTTTATCTATGGCTCCAAAGTGTCCGCTACTGGACTCCTGGCAACATTTGCAGGGCACCCAGTCATTTCCGTTACACTCCCACTTAAAGAAGGTAGTTTTTTTCAGAATGGGCACATTAAGATTGGGTGTGTGTTCCTCCCAAAAGATTTTGAGCAACTTTTTTTTCGTCCTTTGTGAACATTGCTGTGTCTTGACTTAACAAGAATTTAACGTGCCCAGTGGAAAAGGCTCAGGTCTTTAAAGATCCAGTGGATAAGAAACTAGACACCTTGCAGCTGGCAGTAGCAGCCATTGGCAGGCACTGATGCAGGCTTAGGTGAGGATTTGCCTCGAGCCCTTTGTTTTTCAATTGATGCTTTGAAATATCTATTCAACAGCTCTCACACATGGGCCTTTCAGCTATTCACATGTGTAGAGTGCTTTGTATCAAGAGCTGGTCTTGCGTAATTGCCCTGCAAAAAGTTGACAGTCTTTCCTTCCACGGGGCAAAATTAGACTTTTATATTCAGAGGATTTCGGAAGGAAAGAGTTCTCTTCTTCTCTTGAGGCAAAAAGGGTAAGCGTCCAGCTCGTAACGGCAGTGACAACTCCATTGTCGGAAGCTGACTCTGCACAGGGATTTCACCAGTTGTAGTGCTCTTTCTTTAGTGGAAAGCCTCAGGGCCAATTTTGCTGAAAAAATTGGACCCTTGAACCAAGGGGCATCACCGCTTGTTCAGGTGTGGAGATTATGGCTGGAGTTTGCATAGGTATGGTTGAAGAAAATACTGCATGTGTGGGTTTGAGAGGTGGTGTCTCAGCATTGGAATTTCGGGAATTGCCGCCTTCATGTTTCAGGTGTTCAAATGTCTCTGCAAATCTCTGCTTTTTCATATTCTTCACCAGCTTTAATTACAGGGAGTAATCATGCCAGTTCTCGAGGTCGAATTATCTTGAGTATTTTATTAGAAAGTGTATTATTGGGAGTGCCCAGGTGACAGATGACTTCCCATGTGACTGGGAAGTCTTAAAGGTCTGGGAGAGCAGGAGGCTCCACGGATGAAGAGTAAGGGCTCTGATGGGTTTACACTCTGTGCTAAGCCTCTAATTTCAGGGGACCCAGAGACACCCCAGATATTTGCCAAGTCATAGAAGCCCCCCGAGTGCCTGGAAGTCTGGCTGGGACGCCATGGTTGGAGCCGTGGTGTAAGCAGAGACTGAAGGGCCAGTACGGCGAGGTGATGGTGAGTTGCCATGGGCAACAGTAGGACATTTAAGTTTCTGTTGATCTGATGCATGTTTGATAAATATACCGGAGCAGTGGAGGTGACAGAGGACTATACTGTGGGGTGTTCTCTGTGGTCGTTAGAACCATATAACTTATGTGGGCCCAAAAAGAATTGAATAGGGGCAGTGAAAATCACAGAAGGAAAAAGAGACTCTTCTAGGGGATGATAAATTTGTATTTTTCCAGAGAAACTACCGCCGGGATGCTCAGGTGATCATTTTTGTGACAACTACTGGAAGCCTGTGACTATAGAAAAGTAACAGGAGTAGTGAACAGTTATAAAGAGTAAATCAGCCTATATGTATGTGTGTATATATGTATGTATGTGTGTGTGTATATATATATATATATATATATATATATATATATATAGTTAGTGAAGAAAATAAGTATTTGATCCCCTGCTGATTTTAAATGTTTGCACACTCATAAAGAAATGATCAGTCTAAAAATCAAATGGTAGGTGTATTGTAACACTGAGAGACAGAATAGCAACTAAAAATTCAAAAGAACTGCATGTCCAACAAATTATGCACTGATTTGCATGTTCATGAGGGAAATGAGTATTTGATCTCCTTCACAAAATATGACTTAGTACTTGGTGGCAAATCCCTTGTTGGCAATCACAGAGGTCAGATGGTTCCTGTAGTTGGCCACCAGTTTGCACACATCTCAGGAGGGATTTTGGCCCACTCCTCTTGGCAGATCCTCTCCGTCATTAAGGTTTGATGGCTGACGTTTGGCAACTCGAACTTCCAGCTCCCTCCACAATTTCCACTCCGATTAAGGACTGGAGACTGGCTAGGCCAGTCCAGGACCTTAATGTGCTTTTTCTTGAGCCACTCTTGTTGCTTTGGCCATGTGTTTTGGGTCATTGTCATGCTGGAACACCCATCCATGACCCATTTTCAATGCCCATGCTGAGGGAAGAAGGTTCTCATCCCAAGATTTGATGGTACATTGCCCCATCCATCGTCCCTTTGATGTGGTGCAGTTGTCCTGTCCCCTTAGCAGAAAAACACCCCCAAAGCAGAAAGTTTCCACCACCATGTTTGACAGTTGGGATGGTGTTCTTGGGGTCATAGGCAGCATTCCTCCTCCTCCAAACACGATGAGTTGAGTTGATGCCAAAGAGCTCGATTTTGGTCTCATCTGACCACAACACTTTCAACCAGTCCTCCTCTGCATCATTCAGATGTTCAGTGGCAAACTTCAGATGGGCCTGGACATGTGCTTTCTTGAGCAGAGGGAGCTTGCGGGCACTGCAGGATTTCAATCCTTGTCGATGTAGTGTGTTACCAATTGTTTTCTTGGTGAATGTGGTCCCAGCTGCCTGGAGATCATTGACAAGATCCTCGCGTGTAGTTCTGGGATGATTCCTCACTGTTCTCATGATCATTGACACTCCACGAGGTGAGATCTTGCATGGCGCACCAGACCTAGGGAGACTGACAGTTGTTTTGTGTTTCTTCCATTTGCGAATGATTGCATCAACTGTTGTCACCTTCTCACCAAGCTGCTTGGCAAACGTTTTGTAGCGCAGTCCAGCCTTGTGTAGGTCTACAGTCTTGTCTCTGACATCCTTGGACAGCTCATTGATCTTTGACATGGTGGAGAGTTTGGAATCTGATTGATTGCTCCTGTGGACAGGTGTCTTTTATACAGGCAACAAAATGAGATTACCAGCACTCCCTTTAAGAGAGACTGCTTCTAATCCTGCTGAATGATAGGTGATCAAATACTTATTTCCCTCATAAACATGCAAATCAGGGCATAATTTGTTAGACATGCATTTCTTTTGATTTTTTTTGTTGCTATTCTGTCTCTCAGTGTTACAATACACCTACCATTCGATTTTTAGACTGATAATTTCTTTGTGAGTGGGCAAACATTCAAAATCAGCAGGGGATCAAATACTTATTCCTTCATTATATAGGATGCTTATAGGTATGGAAGGAGCTGATCCTCCCCTGTTCCTGGAAAAATGGGAAAAGGAACTTGGAACAAAATTGAATGAGCAACAAAAGAATAAAATATTTAAACGATCACACGAGGTAATGAATATGAGCACAGTTGAAATGAATTACAAATGTTTGGCGAGATGGTATATTATACAGTGTGGGGCACATAAGCAACAAGTAGATGTTTCACCGTTATGTTGGAGAGGTTGTGGGAATAAGGGAACAATAGAACATACAGGTGAAACTCGAAAAATTAGAATATTGTGCAAAAGTTCATTTATTTCAGTAATGCAACTTAAAAGGTGAAACTAATATATGAGATAGACTCATTACATGCAAAGTAAGATAGTTCAAGCCGTGATTTGTCATAATTGTGATGATTATGGCTTACAGCTCATGAAAACCCCAAATCCACAATCTCAGAAAATTAGAATATTGTGAAAAGGTGCAATATTCTAGGCTCAAAGTGTCCAACTCTAATCAGCTAATTAAGCCATATCACCTGCAAAGGGTTCCTGAGCCTTTAAATTGTCAGTCTGGTTCAGTAGGAATCACAATCATGGGAAAGACTCCTGACCTGAGAGTTGTGCAGAAAACTATCATTGACACCCTCCATAAGGAGGGAAAGCCTCAAAAGGTAATTGTAAAAGAAGCTGGATGTTCCCAAAGTGCTGTATCAAAGCACATTAATAGAAAGTTATGTGGAAGGGAAAAGTGTGGAAGAAAAAGGTGCACAAGCAGCAAGGATGGCCGCAGCCTTGAGAGGATTGTCAGGAAAAGGCTATTGGGATCTTTCACAAGGAGTGGACTGAGGCTGGACTCAGTGCATCAAGAGCCACCACACACAGACAGATCCTGGACATGGGCTTCAAATGTCGTATTCCTCTTGTCAAGCTGCTCCTGAACAACAAACAACGTCAGAAGCGTCTTACCTGGGCTAAAGAAAAACAGACCTGGTCTGTTGCTCAGTGGTCCAAAGTCCTCTTTTCTGATGAGAGCAACTTTTGCATCTCATTTGGAAACCAAGGACCCAGAGTATGGAGGAAGAATGGAGAGGCACACACTGCAAGAAGTCCAGTGTGAAGTTTCCACAGTCTGTGTTGATTTGGGGAGCCATGTCATCTGCTGGTGTTGGTCCACTGTACTTCATTAAGTCCAGGGTCAACGCAGCCGTCTACTAGAAGATTTTGTAGCACTTCATGCTTCCTTCCGCAGACGAGCTTTATGGGGATGCTGACTTCAATTTCCAGCAGGACTTGGCACCTGCGCACACTGTCAAATGCACCAAAACCTTGTTCAATGACCGTGGGATTACTGTGCTTGATTGGCCAGCAAACTCGCCTGACCTGAACCCCATAGAGAATCTATGGGGTATTGCCAAGAGAAAGATGAGAGACATAAGACTGAACAATACAGAAGAGCTGAAGGCCGCTATTGAAGCATCCTGGTCTTCCATAACAACTCAGCAGTGCCACAGGCTGATAGCTTCCATGCCATGCCGCATTGAGGCAGTAATTGCTGCAAAAGGGGCCCAAACCAAGTACTGAGTACATATGCATGCTTATACTTTTCAGAGGTCCAATATTGTTCTATGTACAATCCGTGTTTTATTGATTGCATGTAATATTCTAATTATCTGAGATTGTGGATTTGGGGTTTTCATGAGCTGTAATCCACAATCATCACAATTATGACAAATCACGGCTTGAACTATCTTGCTTTGCATGTAATGAGTCTATCTCCTATATTAGTTTCACCTTTTAAGTTGCATTACTGAAATAAATGAACTTTTGCACAATATTCTTATTTTACGAGTTTCACCTGTATGTGCCATTGTTCCCTTATTCCCACAACCTCTCCAACATAACGGTGAAACATCTACTTGTTGCTTATGTGTTGAGTTGAAAATATCTATAGGATGGAGGAGCTGTATCATATAGATTAGGATAGAATAGAGAAATTTAGGAAAATGTGGAGGAGTTGTTTTGGACTTTAAAAAGCCTAAAAAATATCTGGAACTGGTTGGAGTTTAGGGGGAAAAGTGTAGAGAGAGTGTGACAAAGTATTTGAAAGGGATGGTGGAGGTGGTAGGGAAGGGACATAGATATAGAAGTATGAAAGGAGATAGATATTAGGTAAGGGGATGTGGACAAGGGTAACTGGAGGGAGGGAAGGTGGGAGGAAGGGGAGGTATGGTATGAGGTGATGTAAAATGGAATTCATGTATGTATGAAGTTTTGTGTATAAGGTTGCTCCTTCTTTTTTTTTTTTTTTTTTTTTTTTTTTTTTATTTTGTACTAAAAAATTTCAATAAAAGATATAATAATAAAAAAAAAAGAAGAAACTTCACAGTTCCCAAGCCAGATGGCTGTGTGTGTGATTCTGGCCTGAACAAGTTACTGCACGTGAAGAGTTTTCGAATGGAGTCTGTATGAACTGTGGCTGCTGTTGTATAGTCAGATTTTCTAGAACCCAAGGACATAAAGTATGCTTATCTGTGTGTCCTGATATTTCCTCCTCCTCGGAAATTTCCTTGGTTTTCTATAAAAAAAAACATTATCAGTTTGTGGTGTTTGCCGTTCAGTGTGGCCACTGCCCCGTGGGTCTTTACAAAGATTCTGTCTCCGGTCTTGGGGCTCCTAAAGATCCAGGGGGTGTCCCTCCTTGCATACCTGGATGACCTGATCAGGGAACATTTGCTGCAGCTGCAACACAATGTGGACCTCATGGTTCAGACATTGGAGAGGGGTTTGGTTTGATTCACAACCGTCAGAAGTCAGTATTGCTTCCAACCCAGAGACTGGAATATTCAGGCCTGATCTGGGATACAGTTCAGGCAAGGGTTTTTCTTCCTCTAGAAAAAAGTGAGAGGGCGGATAGCTTCACTCATGGAAATGGGGAATCCCTCATTTCTTTTTTGTATGAGGATCCTGGGGATGATGTGGCCTTCTTCGAGGCAGTGTCTTTCGCTCAATTTCAATCCAGACCTCTGTAGCTGAATGTTCTGTCAGCTTGGGACAGTAGATCTCAGTTTTTGGACTCACGTGTCTGCATCCTGTTGTTCTATGGTCATTGCAGTGGTGGATGTTACTGAGGACATTGGAGACAGAGAAATGTTTCTTCCCATTTCTTGGAAAGTAGTCTCGACACATGCCAGTCTGTCAGGATGGGGAGGTGTGTTGGATCATCTTTCAGCACAGGGGACATGCTCCCCCCATGAAAGTTATTACCCATTAATGTGTTGGAGCTATGGGCAATTCACTTGGTGCTTGTGCATTGGACAGATCTATTACAGGGTCTTCCGGTAACAATCCAGTCTGACAATCCTACAACCGTTGCATCCATCAATCAACGAGGAAGCACCAGGAGTTGGGTGGCCCAAGAGGAGGTGGATCTCACCCTGTCCTGGACAAAAATTCATGTTCTCACCTCCTGCAGTATCTATTAACAGCTTGACTATTGAAGCCAGGGTCTTGATGGATAGGGGGTCAGACAGGAAGGTGTATTTACCGTAGGACATGGATTTATCATAGGGCATGGAAATCCTAAATAATCTAGTGTGAGGCTAGAAAGTTCCATTCCTTTAAGTATGTGGTAGGGCAAATATTTTCCTGCATTCAGTCTGGAGTAGACTTTAAGATGGCCCTGAGTACAATTAAGAGACAAATCTCGGCATTGGCTATGTATTGTCAGAGGCTTCGCATTCATTGGTATGAACATTCGTTCAAGATGTTACCCGTTATTCCCCTATTGCCTCCATGGGATCTCAATTTGGTTTTATCAGTCCTGCAAAGGGCTCATTTTAAACCTACTCTGATATTCCTCCCGACGCTTTTGAGCAGGAAAGTTGTTTTCCTGGTTGCGATTACCTTGGCAAGGAGGGTGTTGGAGCTGGCAGCTCTTTCCTGTAGAGCAGGGGTAGGTAATCTTTAAGAGGTAGAGATCTACCAATACCACATAAAAGACGGCAAAGATCACCAGGGTGCCGTGGCCTTCTAAATTTTTATTTTGTTGTTAACTAGCAAGCCACCAGTGGTCAGTAGTATGGAGAGGGGCCTTGGGGGGGGTCAGAAGGACACAGTATTGCAGTACTGGAGGGTGGTCAGGAGAGCATGGTACTGGATTGTCAGGAGGGCACGGTACTGGAGGTAAGGGGGTCAGGAGGTCATGGGGGGGCAGGAGGGGACACTACTGGGAGTAGGGAGGGTGCAAGTGTTTTTCTGATGCAGAGCTGTTCAGGAAAGCTGCTGTGGCACAGCGACCTGCTGTGGTGCACTGATCCCACAGGTCTTCCTTTCTCAGCACATGTCACAAACAAGCACATCCACTTGAATGAACTGGAGAGGAGGAGATCAGCTCACTCCACTCAGTGGGACGTGAGCCGGAACATGCTGCTAGCAAATCCTAGGGGGCAATGCCTCTGCCCCCTAGGATTTGCTAGCAGCATGTCACGGCTCACGCGTCTTTGCCTATGCTTCCTGGATTGAAAGCTCAGGTGACAAGACACTTCAGCTCATGCCTTCTCTGTGCTATTCACCAATCAGTGATGCGGGGGGAGGAGCACTTGCACGTTGGCAGGACAGGGATTTGTCTGCTGAGATTAGGCAGTCAGATTAAATGTTTGTCCTTCCAGAATGTTCTAGTAAGGGTCAATCAGCTACTAAGTTGACTATTTCACATTGGATTTGGCAGCTGATTGCTCAGGTCTTTGGCTTGAAAGGTAAGAATCCACCATTTTGTGTGATGGCTTACTCCACCAGGAGTGTAGGGGCTTCTTGTGTGAACTATCATCAGGCTTCAGAGAAACAGGTATACAAGGCTGCTACCTGGTTGTCTATTCACACCTTTACACACCTTTACAAGTTTTCGTAACTGTCACAGTGGATGCTGCGTGTGGTTGCAGTGTCTTAAGGGCTGTAGTGTAACTACTTTTGGGTCCGACGTCTGTGGCTATGATTCCCTCCCCTCGGGAGCAGTGCTTTGATACATCCCAGGTCGTCATGATTATTAAGCCTGCTGTGTGTCCTATGATGTACGAAAAAGAAAAATTGTTTTTGTACTTACCTGTAAAATCCATTTCTTGGACACAGAGGTCCCTCCCCTCTATTATTGTGGGTATTTCTTACTACAAAACTGAGGCTTCCGTAGGGGTGTGGGGTTATATAGAGTAAGACTTCCTGTCTTTGATTGCCAGTTGTCCATTCACCTGAAGGTGGCTCATAACCCAGGTGGTCATGATAATTATTCTCTTGTTCTGTGTCCCCTGATGTACCCCAGTTACCATAAGTACAAAAATCTTTTTTTTCCCCCTGTCTGCAACAGAGGTCTCCAAACTAGGGCCTGCGGGTCACATCTAGCCCATTGCATGATTTTATCTGGCATGCAGCTCAGGTCAGTGGTGTATCTTTTTTTTTTTTATCAAATTGCACAGGATAAAGATTCAGGTCTGCAGAGGCAGCCCATGGTATCTGCTTCTATGATGGGGACCCGGATGTAAGGGGGATACTGATTGGGACCCTAATGTAAGGGGGAATGCAATCAGAAAATCAATGAGAAAAATGATTTTTGTTTGTTTTCTTTTGCAGCCTGTGAATTTTTGTAAAATATGCAATGTGGCTGGCCCTTGTACTGAAGTTTGGAGACTTCTGGTCTACACTATGACTTACTTTATTGATAGCTGTGATTACAAGTTACCATTTGCAGAAGAACAATGTTATTGCTTAGTGTTGATTTTATTAATGACTGCTTTGTGAACCAAATAGCTATTCCTTGAAGTTCTGAGACAGTTAAACACTTGGATGCGGTAAGATACCCCTTTGTGAATTATTCCCCAAGTATGCAGTAAGTAGGGATGCAGCGATATATCAGCCGAAAATAGTGTTGTTGTCATTTTGCAGATAGGGAAAACGTTGCTGATTAATAGCCACCGAAAACCTGTGATTTAACCCATGATTTTGCCGTGATTTTATTACATTTAAGATGCATTCTTCATAGGTCATGTGACTCGTGGCTGTGAGATGCATCAGAATGCAACACGTGTTTTTGATGGGTTTTCAATGCATTTCAGGCCTGGTTCACATCGATGCAGTTGGCGTTTTATCCGTTTTTCAGTGCTTTTTGCAGTGCGTTTTGCGTGCTTGTTTTTGACACATTTAAAAAAAAAATTTTTTTTCCAACTTGTTGCTGGGCAGATTAAAAACACACCAAAAATGCAACACATGCATTATTGTTGCATTTTCAGTGCATTCCAGGCCTGTTTCACACCAATGCAATTTGTATTTTGTTGTTTGCAATGTGTTTTTGCATGCACATTTTTGATGCATTTTTTATGTGTTTGGCTGTTTTTTGTATGTTTGTTTTTTTTGGCTAGCTTGTTGCTGCGCAGATTAAAAATGCAAAACACAACATGAGTGCAATGTGTGCATTTTTAAACATTCCTCTTTGGCCTCCACGCAGCCAAACAAGCCTACTTTCTGACCCTCATCAAGGCCCTCTCCTCCAATCCTCGCCGACTCTTCTCCACCTTCAACTCTTTACTCTCGCCACCTCCACCTCCATCCAGCACCTCACTCATTGCCCTTGAGATTGCCAATCACTTCAAAAACAAGATTGACACAATTCGCAAGGACATCGCCGCAACTCACGCGCCCTCTCACACAGCTACCCCCTCATCCCCCCTCTCCCTCGACATAATCCGCAGGGACTTCGTCGCTGCTCAAACTCCCTCCAACACCGTTCCCCCTCACTTAGCTACCCCCTCATCACCCCTCTCCCACGGCCCCACCACTGCTCTGACCTCCACTTCCACCCCACCCTACATTCCTCATACTGAAGCCCCCCCAACACTTCACACCTTTGACCTTACTACCATCAAGGAAGTCTCCAAGATCCTCTCTGATGCCCACCTCACCACCTGCCCCCTCGACCCTATCCCCTCACAACTCCTACGACCTCCCTCCCCCTCCATCCTACGCTCCCTCACCCACATCTTTAATCTCTCCCTCTCCTCCGGCACTTTCCCCTCCCCTCTGAAACATGCACACATCACCCCCATACTTAAAAAGCCCTCCCTGGAACCCAATGACCCGAACAACCTCAGACCCATCTCCCTGCTCCCATTTACATCCAAACTTCTCGAGCGCCTAGTCTACACCCGCCTAAGCTCTCACCTCAACGACAACAACCTCCTTGATCCCCTACAGTCCGGCTTCCGTCCCCTATACTCCACCAAAAATGCCTTACTCAAACTCTCCAACGACCTGCTAACCGCCAAAGCTAATGGCCACTATTCAGTGCTCCTACTCCTTGACCTCTCTGCAGCCTTCGACACAGTCGACCACCCCCTCCTCCTCAAAAAAAACTACACTCCCTCGGCCTCAGAGATTCTGCTCTCTCCTGGCTCTCATCCTACCTGTCACAACGCTCTTTCAGTGTTACCTATAATGCTACCACCTCCCCCTCACTCCCCCTCTCTGTTGGGGTCCCTCAAGGCTCCGTCCTCGGGCCCCTTCTCTTCTCCATCTACACCTCCTCCCTTGGCCAACTCATACACTCTCACGGCTTCAACTACCACCTATATGCTGACGACACACAAATCTATCTCTCAACCCCCCACCTCACCACCTCCTGACACCTACTGAGCGACATATCTGACTGGATGTCGTTCCACTTCCTTAAACTGAACCTCTCCAAAACTGAGTTTCTTGTCTTCCCCCCAGCCCGGACACCACCCCCCATTGACTTCTCCATCACATCCAACAACGCCACCATCAAACCCGCCCCGCAGGCCAGAGTACTTGGTGTCATTCTGGACTCCAACCTATCCTTCCAGCCCCAAGTCCAATCTTTAACAAGCTCGTGCAGACTCCACCTCCGCAACATCGCCAAAATCCGCACGTTCCTAACCCCAGAAACCACTAAACAGCTCATCCACTCCCTCATCATATCACGACTCGACTACTGCAACTCCCTCCTCACTGGCCTGCCTCGCCACTGGCTATCCCCGCTTCAGTCGATCCAGAACACGGCTGCCAGACTCATTCACCTTTCCAACCGCTCCATCTCCGCCACCCCCCTCTGCCAATCCCTCCACTGGCTTCCGATTGCGCAACGGATCAAATTCAAAATCCTAACACTGATGTACAAAGCTGTCCACCACACTGCCCCGAACTACATCACTGACTTAATATCCAAGTGCCACCCAGCACGCACACTCCGCTCCTCACAAGACCTCCTCTCTAGTTCCCTGGTCTCCTCCTCCCATGCCCGCCTCCAGGACTTCTCCAGGGTGTCACCCATCCTCTGGAACTCCCTGCCCCAACCCATCAGATTATCACCTACTCTCCTCTCCTTTAGGTGCACCCTGACAACCCATCTCTTCAGGGAAGCCTACCCCACCCCCAGCTAACTTGCTGACCTCCTCCACTCTTCCTACCATTCCATCCCCCACAGCTATCTCCTCCTGTGCCACCATCCCCTCCCTCCTAGATTGTAAGCTCGAAAGAGCAGGGCCCTCAATCCCCTCATGTTTTGCATTGTATTGTTATTGTTCTGTCACATGTTCTGTCCCCCTTTTGTAATGTACAGCGCTGAGCGAACTATTGGCACTTTATAAATACTGTATAATAATAATAATAAAATATATATATATATATATATATATATATACATACACACACACAGAGAACAACAGCACAGCAAAGAGATAACAGAAAGGAATTTAGAGGGTTAAAGTACTTGCCAGTCAGCCTTGGTGTTAACAGCTTCAAGTTTCATAAGTCAAAAGGATTTCTTGTCTCTACTGTCAGTTTCGATGTTAAAACAGGAGACTTTTCTTTTCTCTCTCACACACACCACTCCAAACAGAACAGCCTTTTTCTAGGATCTCAGCAGGGTGTCTCCTTACAGCAGAGAGCCAATTGCCTCATTTGGGGAGGGGTGTTGGGGCGGAGACCCAAGATAGAACAAAAATCCCTCCTAGCTTATATTATGGCCCATGACTTTTCCTCAGGGCATTTAGCAGCCGTGCCACTAGTAGATTAATATGCAGACGCATCTGTGGAAAGGTTAGATATGAAAGATTCGTGTGAATGGTTCAGGAGATATCATTTTCTGCTTTTCTATATATGCCAGCTAAGGGATGTAACCTATCAGGAATCTTGTATCAAAGTGACCAATCGGAATATATGCCTGCTTTTTATGTAAGTCTCTCATATTCCAAGATATGAAATAGTAGGGGAAAATGGATGTTGAATGTGGTGTCTAGTTTATTACTTCTCTGGAATGTCTTTGAACTCAGTGAAGGGCTTGGTTTACACTTTTACGATATCCCAGATTGCACAACTAACAGACAGCTAGGTCCCAGCTCCGTTGGGGGTTCTATAGCTCAGAGCTCTCCTGCTGTGCTTTGGCTGCCTGTGACCTCTGTCATCGCTCAGCCCACATGTCACTCCACAGCGAGGGGGGGGGGGGTGATTGGAGGAGGCAGCCTGCTTTGGGAGTGAGAAATGGTACAACATGGAAAATTCTTAACAAAATGGAGGTTCGTATCCACCTCTGGGTGCACGATTGCTACAATGTCCTTTCTCCCTAAAATATTATATTTGTTTACAGTTCTACCCATACCAATGTTTGTATACATATTTCTGGGGCTCCATCCATCCTCGTATACCTCGCTCAACCATACACAAGCATAAAACATAAGCTCATGGGTGGCCTAGGCCTCCCAGATTTTACGAAGTATTACCAAGCAGCGCATCTTGCACAATTGCCTAAGTAACATGCGACTTATGAAATCCCTCAATGGGTTATTCTTGAATTGATCGACTGCGACCCCCTCTCAGTTGCTAATCTTTTATGGCTTTGGCCACCAGATCGCCGACCGCTTCATAACCCTATAACCTTTCATTATATTTCTCTCTGGGACAAACATTTTAGTTTATTCTCTTCAGTCACCGCATATTCCCCTATTCTCATAATTTCGGAACCTGGCCTTCTCCCCGGCTTGGTCCTCCCCACGATCCTTCAAACACTGGTCCTCGGCAACCTGCTCCATTTTGTGACCAGTAGAGGCTTCAAATCCTTCCCTACGTGAGTCGCACTCTATACCGTCATCAGGAATCTTTAGATACCTTCAGTTGCAACATTTTTATGCTCCACATGCCGTCCAATCCCGCTCAGCTCGCTCTTCTTTGAACGATCTTGTTATAGAGACCCGCATGCAGAGACAGTTTCGGATTATGACTGTGTTTATATATTTTAGAATATTCTGGTATATTAGGGAGATAGTTTTTAGGTTTTTTGTGGTATATATAATAAGATAAATACGTTTTTTGTGAACTCGGACCATGGGTATATTCACATGATTACTATATTTTATATGGGATTATCTCTTATTATAATATATATGCCTATATGATAATTTCTGAAGCAATAAAAAGTGTTATAGGATCCCTATGATTGTTACAGATCAATAATGTGTTCTCCTTTTTCTTTGATTTTTAGTGAGAAGATAGAGTAAATATAGATGGCCAGTTTTAATATATATGGTTAAAAAAAATTTTTTAATGTAATTTATATATATATATATATTTTTTTTTTTTATTAAATATTTAGTTCTGTGGTATTCTATGTATATGAGTGTAAGGTGTATATATATATATACATATACACTCTTACTTGGGGTTTGTCCTATATTAGATCTCTGTATTTTATACATTGATGGTATGTGTATCTTATTAATTTTTTCCTCTGGCCCTTTCGTTATAAGTAAGGAGATGGTTTTTTAATAAATGAAGTAGAATAATATGTAAGTTTTTAATGTTATTTAAATAAACAATTCAATGTATTTTTAAATTATTTTAGTGTATATTACCATGAAGGTATATATACCGTAGTAGAGATTCTATCTGGCTACTAAGGGAGAAGGTATGATTAGGTTATCCCCCATGAGTGGGGTTAGGTTCATGGGCTCCGGTAAAATGGCCGCCGGGAGCCCGCCCTTCAATTGGGAATGGTAATTTGACCATTCCCTATATAAACACATTATGGCACTGGGGGGCGGTACCCTGATGAAGCCACGACGCACGTGACGCAACGCGTCGGAACGCTATTCCCAGCCCAGAGACACATCACTTCCGGTCACGTGGGGACGGATGTCCGAGCACAGCGGCCATATTGGTTTCCCTATTTACATGTGAATGCACCCAGGGAATGAGGAGGATTGCATTTTTCATTAAGAAAACACATGTGAGTGGAAACAGCATGTTATATGGAGTGTCTTAAATAAACGGTATTACACTATGGGAAGCTCTGTTTGTGTCCTATATGACGTTTGAGAGGAGGTGAAGTGGAGGTCCTGTGATTCCTTACTGAGCTGCTTGGAAGCAAAGGATTACCTGGAGGAGAGTTATAGCCTTGTGGCCCTTTGTGGGTCGAGGTGGGGAGGTGAGCAGGCATTGCTGCCATTGGAGGATTTCTTTTTTTGAGCACTAGAAGTGAAGATCACTGAGTGTCGTTTTCACCTTATTGCATGGACTGTTTTTGTTCATCTGTGGACACTTTTTCATATTTAAAAACATCACTAGATATAGTGGATTATTTATTTAATAGCTCAATGTATGGTTTTTCACAAATTAATTATTAATCAGGTATATTTGATTGAGAATCACAATTTATGAATTTTATATTTTTTTAGGCTGTCACATATATTATAGAAAGCATCACCTATATATATATATATATATATATATATATATATATATATATATATATATATATATATATATATATAATTTTTTGAATATTAATGACACAGATTTTATTTTTGTATCACTTTCATTATTATTTTTTATCACGGATTTATTTAATTTATGAGGTATGTTTTTCCGTTTGATAATTTTTTTTGTGTATGTATAGATATCCCACAGATGGTTATACAGTTTCATTGGAGTATAGGGAACTTATATATAATATTTTTGGTTAATATTATATGCACTGTGTGTGTTTATAGGGATTCACTTTAGCGCTTCACTATTTTTGTGTTTGGGGCCTTATCTCTGCTGTTTATGATCTTCTTTCTATTCCTAAGTCCTCGCCAAGCCCTACTTATGTCGCTAGGTGGGAGAAAGATTTGGGACACCAGTTGAACCCTGCAGATTGGGGCCGCATCTGTTCGGCTACCAAGTCCTCTTCACAGAATGAAGTAGCTTCAGAGACTAACTAAGGAGTTGTGCGATGGCAGGAACTGCCCTGTTGCCCAAGCCTTTTGGGCCAAAGTTTTTCATATGTTATCCCTGCTTTTTGCAAAACCAATACCGCCAGACCCAACTGTAGCCCTTTTAAATTTGCACCCTCCCTCTATTTCCAAATCCCAATTCAAACTCCTCCTGCAAGTCACCACTGCAGCTAAACAGATTATGGCCAAATTGTGGAAGTCTCCATCTCTGTGTATTCTAGCAGTTAGGAACAAGGTTACACAAGCTATGATTCACGCCAAAGTGGAAGCCACCATTATAGATTCTGTTCCTAAGTTTCTGTCGACCTGGACCCCATGGATGGAACATTTCCACCCA
This sequence comes from Staurois parvus, assembly GCF_062004578.1. Taxonomy (NCBI): domain Eukaryota; kingdom Metazoa; phylum Chordata; class Amphibia; order Anura; family Ranidae; genus Staurois; species Staurois parvus. The sequence goes on from NW_028318455.1 coordinate 1,056,888, forward strand.
CTGAACTTTGATGATTATTTGCTCCTTCCTTGACATCTCCTAATCTCTCTCTGTGGTAATCCTATATGCCAAACCATACATTGATCTGGTCCCAAGATTGTCTATTCCTTTCTGGAAGTCACACGTCTTTTCTTTCTCTCCTCTATTCCTTCTCAGTCTCTCCTAATTTTCTCCCCTCTTTCCTACTCACTTTTGTCTCTCTCTCATTGCCTCACATGGAACCTCCATACCTTCCTTTGTGCCACTGTATCCCTTCATGTTTTTCCATGGTTCCTTGTAAAGTGTTTTTTATATGATATTCCCCCTTTTCTGTAGGACATGTTTTCTTGTACTCATTTATGCCTGTATATATAAATGGACTGTCCTATGCTTCTTTTTTGTCTCTCTGAAAATTGTTTGAACAAGAAAAAATAAGATGGGATCACTAAAATGAAAACTGGACACAACACTTATGTTGAGGGAGACCTGGATGTAGCAAACCACTTAAACAATTACTTTTGTTCACTCTTCTCAGAAATAAATTATAATAATAATAAGTTGGGAAATCATATTGGTTCTAGTAATAATGGTTCGTTTTTTGGCTTTACGGAGACAGAGGTAGCAGAGGAACTGCCTCGGTTAAAGATTTAATAAAGCAATGGGCATTGATGGTATTCATCTCAGAGTTCTAAGAGAACGTCGAAGTATAGTTGTTGGACCATTAACTGATCTTTTTAATCAATCTCTTCTAACAGGAGAAGTTCCCCATAACTGGCAGACAGCTAATATTGTACCTATCCACAAGAAGGGCAGCAAGGTAGAAGCTGGCAATTTTTGGCCAGTGAGTTCCGATTGTAGTCAAGTTAATGGAATCACTCCTGAAAAAAAGATCATTGATCACTAAAAAACACTTAATTTCCTGGTTCCACAGCAGCATGGCTTTACTGAGGACATGTCAGACTAATCTGATTGGATTTTTGACTGTATTACCAATGTTTTGGACCAGGGTGGTGCTGTGGACATAGCATATCTTGATTTCAGCAAGACATTTGATACACTTCAATATAATTATCTGATATAAAAGTTGTACAAGCTAGGACTTAGTCCTTGGGTGGTTCATTGGATATGCAGCTGGCTAAAGGATAGATACCAGAGTGTGGTTGTAAATGGGGTTCACTCGGAAAAGAGACCAGTCACTAGTGGTGTACCACAAGGCTCTGCACTAGGTCCTCTTCTATTTAATCTATATGTAAGTGATATAACTAAAGGTTTGTTGGGTTAGGTATGCCTTTTTTGCTGATGACACAAAGGTGTGCAATTGGGTTGATATCCCTGAAACATGGAACATGATTTGGCATTGCTGGGAGATTGGTGAAAAAAGTGGAAATTGCAGTTCATTGTTTCTAAATGTAAAATAATGCACCTAGGGAAAAAGAATCCCTTGAGAGAGTACAACCTTGGGGGTACATTGTTGGCTAGCACTTCAGAGGAAAAGGACTTGGGTGTTCTTATTTCAGATGATTGCAAAATGAGCAGCCAGTGTGGCCAGGCAGTGGGAAAAGCAAATAGAATTCTAGGATGCATCACTAGGGGGGTCAACAGTGGAAGGAAGGAGGTCCTGATTCCCCTATATAGATCTTTAGTTAGACCTCATTTAGAATACTGTGTTCAGTTCTAGAGACCTCACTTACAAAAAGATATTGATCAGTTAGAACAAGACCAGAGACAAGTAACAAAAATGTTGAATGGTCTGGGGGATAAAACATATCAAGTGTGACTTCAGGAACGTAACATGCACAGTCTGGATGAAAGAAGGGAAAGGGGAGACATGATTAAAACCTTTAAATACATTAAGGGGGTGAATAAGGATCAGGAGGGCAGTATTTTCAACATGAAACCAAACTCAAGAACACGGGTACATGACCTTAAACTAACTGGAGGAAAGTTTAAAACTATTATCAGAAAGTACTATTTTACTGAGAGTACCGCATTTTCTCCTAGATTTTAGAGGAGGAAAACAGGAAAAAAAATATTCTGAACCAATGGACTGCAGACATAGTACAGGAGATGACCAGAGACTGTGGCCACAGTACAGGAGATGACCGGAGACTGTGGCCACAGTACAGGAGATGACCGGAGACTGCGGCCACAGTACAGGAGATGACTGGAGACTGCGGACACAGTACAGGAGATGACTGGAGACTGCGACCACAGTACAGGAGATGGCCGGAGACTGCGGACCCAGTACAGGAGATGGCCGGAGACTGCGGACCCAGTACAAGAGATGACCGGAGACTGCGGACCCTGTACAGGAGATGACCGGAGACTGCGGACCCAGTACAGGAGATGACCGGAGACTGCGTTCATAGTACAGATAACCAGAGACTGCGGACATAGTACAGGAGATGACCGGAGACTGTGGACACAGCACAGGAGATGACCGGAGACTGCGGACACAGCACAGGAGATGACCGGAGACTGCGGACACAGCACAGGAGATGACCGGAGAGTGCGGACACAGCACAGGAGATGACCGGAGACTGCGGACCCAGTACAGGAGATGACCGGAGACTGCGGACCCAGTACAGGAGATGACCGGAGACTGCGGACCCAGTACAGGAGATGACCGGAGACTGCGGACCCAGTACAGGAGATGACCGGAGACTGCGGACCCAGTACAGGAGATGACCGGAGACTGCGTTCATAGTACAGATGACCAGAGACTGCGTTCATAGTACAGGAGATGACCAGAGACTGCGGACACAGTACAGGAGATGACCAGAGACTGCGGACTCAGCACAGGAGATGACCAGAGACTGCGGACACAGCACAGGAGATGACCAGATACTGCGGACACGGCACAGGAGATGACCAGATACTGCGGACACAGCACAGGAGATGACCGGAGACTGCGGACACAGCACAGGAGATAACCAGAGACTGCGAACACAGCACAGGAGATGACCAGAGACTGCGGACACAGCACAGGAGATGACCAGAGACTGCGGACACAGCACAGGAGATGACCAGAGACTGCGGACACAGCACAGGAGATGACCAGAGACTGCGGACACAGCACAGGAGATGACCAGAGACTGCGGACACAGCACAGGAGATGACCAGAGACTGCGGACACAGCACAGGAGATGACCAGAAACTGCAGACCTTTGGGTAGCGGGGGGGGGGGGAACGGGTACCCACATTTGACCATTTGACTTCTCGCGCATGTGCAGTGGGCACCTGGCTGTGAAGCGGCAAGCTGTCACAGCCGGGTACCCATGCTGGGGAGAGAAGACTGAGAGCTGGTAGGACTGCTGGAGGTCTGCAGAGAAGAGCCGAGCGGCTGGCCCGGTATTCTAACACGGGGGGAATACCAGGCCGGCCGCTCCATATTCGCTCCATAAGACACAGACATTTTCCCCCATTTTTCAAAATACGGTAGTTGATGCATGAAATTAACTTCCAGCAGAGGTCGTGAGCCAGTCAACAGTAAATGGCTTTAAACATGCTTGGGACAAGCATAGGTCTATATTCATACAAAAAAGTGAACAAAAAACACAAATACAACTTCCCCCCCCCCCCCCCAACCCAAATAAAAAACAAAACAAAAAAGAAACAAAAAAATAAACAAAAAACGGGACTTGATGCACCAGTCTTATTCTGCCGACACTTTTCTATGTTTGTAGCATCAACTGCATACAGTATACAACGCTGTGTTTTCGCAGCAGTATGGGGACTTCTGTCCCATTCCCAGAACTAAATCGATTTGGGTTATGCTCGGCTCAGCTAATCACAGGAAGTCTTATATTTTAATGAATACAAGGCTTTCTCTGATTGGCTGGGCCCAAACAAACTATTTAAAATAAAAATTTAGGCTTTATCTGTATCAGATGGTTACCTTTTGTGCTATAATCTAACAGATTCCTTACTCTTGTACTTGCACCTTAAAATCTTTCCTAGGAAAAATATCAGGGCTGCCATTGCCGATCTTCGTTTTCTATGGCACTGGTTTTAGCACTTTTAACTAACTTGGAGCAAAGTATGCAGATCGGGAAAGTTACAGAAGTCAAAACTCCTTATCTGCATTTTTATTCTGGTTCTATGACTAAAATTATGGAAGTCAGAGTCACTGTTATAGCCAGGCAACTGGCATTTTCAGAAGATGAACAGCTATGGCAGCTTCCATGTTTCTTTTGTGACAGGGGTCTGTTAGTCTATCATTCTGTTATTAGAACCATTATCAAATGCTTTTACAAAATCCTGATACTGTGCATTACATCTGTAGCATTTCTAACATCATTATTTGAACTCTAATGTTTAGACATAAACTATAATTAAAAGCATGGCTTTATGTAAACTTTAAAGGCATAGAAACGTCAAGCAATTGTATTAAACTTTAACATATTTTACAGGCACTGGAAAAAAAGGGAATTGGTCATCTTGCAGAAAAAGATTTGAAAGAGAGGAATAAGCGGATCCAAGAAGACAATCGCTTAGAGTTGCAGAAAGTGAGTGACAATCCAAATCCATGTACTAGGAAAAATGGTGGCTGCAGGAATACGAATGCCTGTTTTTTTTTTTTTATTTATTTTGGATTGTGTTTAAAGTATAACTACAGGAAAAAAGTTTTTTTCGTTTTTGGATAAAGTGGAGAAGGATTAAAACCCCTGTCAGGTTCTGTTGCTGTCTGTGCCCCCGTAAGGAGATTAACACTCTGTCCTGTTTACCATTATTGAAATTGAAAGTAAAGAACTAATTTTGGGTTGCCCCCAGTAAAGTATTAGAGGAGTTCTGGGGGTCCCCACATTAGTGCAGGGATTTCCTCTCACTTCCTGTTTGACTATGGGACAGGAAGGGAAATCTTCGAAGTACGACACGGTGAAAAAAAATCTGATGGGTTAAAACCCTTCTTACTTCATCCAAAATAAAAAGGGAAAAAAAAGTATTGCCTATAATTCTACTTTAACCACTTGCCCTCCCGAGGATTTACCCCCCCTTAATGACCAGGCCTCTTTTTGCTATTCAGCGCTGCACTATTTAATTTGATAATTGCGCGGTCATGCAATGCTGTACCCAAACTAAATTTACAACCCTTTTTTTCACAAAATCGAGCTTTCTTTCGGTGGTATTTGATCGCCTGTACGCTTTTTATTTTTCGAGCTATAAACAAACAAAGCCCGAACATTTTGAAGACAAACAATATTTTTTACTTTCGGCTATAAAAAATATATAGTAAACTCAAACTTAGTCATAAATTTAGGCCAAAATGTATTCTGCTACATGTTTTTGGTAAAAAAAATCCCAATAAGTGTATATTGATTGCTTTGTGTGAAAGTTATAGCGTCTACAAACTATGATATAAATACTGCAATTTACACCATTTGTTTGCTATACAGCGCCGCACTAGTTTAACTGACAATTGAGCGGTCATACAATATGGTACTTAAATGAAATTTACGTCCTTTTTTCCACACAAATAGAACTTTATTTTGGTGGTATTTGACCATCTGTTTGCTTTTTATTTTTGGCGCTATAAACAAAGCTTTGAAAATTTTTTATAAAAAACAATATTTTCTCCTTTCTGTCATAAAAAATAGCCAAAAACCTCAAATTTCGTCATAAACTGAGGCCAAAATGTATTCTCAAATTTCGTCATAAACTGAGGCCAAAATGTATTCTGCTACATGTTTTTGGTTAAAAAAAAATCCAAAAAAGTGTATATTGATTGCATTGTGTGAAAGTTAAAGCATCTACAAACTATGGTATAGAATATGGAATTTAAACAGCTTTTACTTTATGATTGCCCATCACATTTCTTGAGGTGCTAAAATACCAGGACAGTACCAATACCCCCAAATGACCCCTTTTTGGAAAGTAGATACCCTAAGCTAAATGCTTAGAGCAGTGGTTCTCAACCTTTCTAATGCCTCGACCCCTTAATACAGTTCCTCATGTTGTGGTGACCCCCAACCATAAAATTATTTTCGTTGCTACTTCATAACTGTAATTTTGCAGTGGGAGGAATAGTGCCTCATCATTGGTGTCAGTGGGAGGAATAGTGCCCTATCATTGGTATCAGTGGGAGGAATAGTGCCACGTCATTGGTGTCAGTGGGAGGAATAGTGTCCCATCATTGATATCAGTGGGAGGAATAGTGCCCCATCACTGATGTCAATGGGAGGAATAGTGCCCCATCATTGGTATCAGTGGTAGGAATAGTGCCCCCATCATTGGTGTCAGTGGTAGGAATAGTGCCCCATCATTGGTGCCAGTGGTGGGAATAGTGCCCCATCATAGGTGTCAGTGGGGGGAATAGTGCCCCATCATTGGTGTCAGTGGGAGGAATAGTGCCCCATCATTGGTGTCAGTGGGGGGAGGAATAGTGCCCCATCGTTGGTGTCAGTGGGGGGAGGAATAGTGCCCCATCGTTGGTGTCAATGGGAGGAATAGTGCCCCATCATTGGTGTCAGTGGGAGGAATAGTGCCCCATCACTGGTGTCAGTGGGAGGAATAGTGCCCCATCATTGGTGTCAGTGGGGGGAATACGGCCCCATTATTGGTGTCAGTGGGAGGAATAGTGCCCCATCATTGGTGTCAGTGGGAGGAATAGTGCCCCATCATTGGTATCAGTGGGAGGAATAGTGCCCCCATCATTGGTGTCAGTGGGAGGAATAGTGCCCCATCGTTGGCGTCAGGGGGAGCAATAGTGCCCCAACATTGGTGTCAGAGGGAAGTATAGTGCCCCATCGTTGGTGTCAGTGGGAGGAATAGTGCCCCATCGTTGGTGTCAGTGGGAGGCATAGTGCCCCATCGTTGGTGTCAGTGGGAGGAATAGTGCCCCATCGTTGGTGTCAGTGGGAGGAATAGTGCCCCATCGTTGGTGTCAGTGGGAGGCATAGTGCCCCATCGTTGGTGTCAGTGGGAGGAATAGTGCCCCATCGTTGGTGTCAGTGGGGGGAGGAATAGTGCCCCATCGTTGGTGTCAGTGGGGGGAGGAATAGTGCCCCATCGTTGGTGTCAATGGGAGGAATAGTGCCCCATCATAGGTGTCAGTGGGGGGAATAGTGCCCCATCATTGGTGTCAGTGGGAGGAATAGTGCCCCATCGTTGGCATCAGGGGGAGCAATAGTGCCCCAACATTGGTGTCAGTGGGAGGAATAGTGCCCCATCGTTGGTATCAGAGGGAAGTATAGTGCCCCATCGTTGGTGTCAGTGGGAGGAATAGTGCCCCATCGTTGGTGTCAGTGGGAGGAATAGTGCCCCATCGTTGGTGTCAGTGGGAGGAATAGTGCCCCATCGTTGGTGTCAGTGGGGGGAGGAATAGTGCCCCATCATTGGTAATAGTGACACCAATGATTGGGCACTATTCCTCCCACTGACACCAATGATACTTACCTTGCTGACCCCTGCTCCAGCCTGGGCTCGCTCGCTCCCTCCCTCTCCCATGGTACAAACACTTACCGGTCAGATGGCTTCCTTCTCCGGCTTCTTTCCTCCTCTTCACTCGCTCGTGCTTCGCGGTGCCGCTCGGCTCCTCATTTCCAAGCTCCACCTCCTCGCCGGTGATTGGCCGCCTGTGTGCCTCTCTTGAGCTACAGTTCCGGCTGCCAATCACCGACGAGGAAGGATTGATCCCGGGGGTGTGTCCAGATGACAGGGACGGCATGTCATCCCGCCCACACCTGCAGACGGATCAAGGAGCGGTGTCTCGGTTCCTAAGGCCATCGGAAATATGTGTTTTCCGATGGTCTTAGGCGACCCCTGGGAAAGTGTCGTTCGACCCCCAAAGGGGTCGCGACCCCCAGGTTGAGAACCGCTGGCTTAGAGGCATATTAAGTCCATGGAAGATTTATTTTTTTTCCCACAAGTTTTTGGAAAATTACAAACTTTTTTTTTTTTTTTTTACACAAAGTTGTCATTTAAATTATATTTTTCTTGCACAGGCCATGGGTATATGTGGAATTACACCCCAAAATACATTCTGCTACTTCTACCGAGTATGGGGATACCACATGTGTGAGACTTTTTGGGAGCATAGCCACATACGGGAGTGTGAAATCCAATGACCACTTCCTCATTTCACATCCTCACTACCTATGACAGTTTCGGAGACCCTGAAATGCCAGTATAGCACCCCCCCCCCCCCCAAAATGACCCCTTTCTGGAAAGTAGACACCTCAAAAAGAGGCATGGGGAGTATTTTGCAGAGCTCATTTTTTCTCACAAGGTTTTGAAATATATATATATATATATATATATATATATATATATATGTATATATATATATATATAAAAAAATGTTTTTGTTTTCTTTCGTCATTTTCCATAAACGTGTGGCAACAAACGAGATCTGAAAAATAATCACCATGCTTCTCATCAAATTCCTTTGGGGTGTCTACTTTCCAAAGAGGGGTCATTTGAGGGGGGGAGGGCTTTTTGCTATCCTGGCATTTCAGGGCCTCCGAAACTGTGATAGGAAGTGTAAGGAAGTAAGTAAGCCCTTTTAAAGCCTGAAGGTGCTTATTGGATTTTGGGGTCATATACTTGGCTAAACTGCCAAAACGTCTCTCACATGTGGTACCCCCATACTCTGGAGAAGTAGCAGAATGTATTTTGGGGAGTAATTCCACATATAATCGTGGCATGTGTGAGGAGAAATCATTTAAGTGACAATTTTGTGCAAAAAAAAAAAAAAACAAATTGTAATTTTTCCACAAACTTGTAGTAAAAAAATAAATTCTTCTATTGCCCCAACATGCCTCTCAGCAAATAGTTTGGGGTGTCTACTGTCCAAAAAGTGGTCGTTTTGGGGGGTGGGGGCATTTCTAACCACCTGTAGACCAAGCCTTTTCTGTTTTCTGACACTTTTTGTTCACATGAAAAAAATCAGTATTTTTTTTGCTAGGAAATTACTTTGAACCCCCAAACATTATATATATTTTTTAAAGCAGACGCCCTAGTGAATAAAATGGTGGGTGCTGCAATTTTTTTATGTCACATAGAACTCATGCAGCGATTTTTCAAGTGCAATTTTTTTGAAAAAAATTTACTTTTTTTACTTTTAATGCAGAAAAACCCAATATATTACCAAACATGACATGCTTTAAAACTGCGCATGCCCCGTGCAATGGCGACAAACTGCATACATTTTTAATATCCATAGGCAATGTTTTAAAAGCCTTTACAAGCTACAATTTTAGATTTACAGAGGAGTTCTAGTGCTAGAATTACTGTCCTTGCTCTGACATTCGCGGTGATACCTCACATGCATGGAGCAACCGCTGTTTACATACCGGTACAAAGTCAACGCTCACACACGGGGAGGGCGAGGGGGTGCTTTTTTTTTTTTTTTTAAAGTTATATTGATTTTTTAAATTATTTTTACACTGTCTCTTTAATTTTTTTTTTTTTTTTGATCACTTTTAATGCTATCACAGGGAATGCAAATATCCCCTATAACTTCAATGGGCATTGTCATATATTCTTTTTTGAGAAATCTGGGGTCTATCAGACTCTAGATATCTCCTCCGCCCTTACAATATCTAATCTCACCAAGATCGGTGTGAACAGGTGCTTTCCCAATTTACAAATGGCACTGTTTATATCCTGCGAAACTGAAATGCTCGTAGCTTCCGATTTGTTAGACTATAGAGAAGATCGGCGCCATTCCGGTCTCCAATCAGCTCTATGGTCATCTGATAGAAACACCGGCTGCATTCTCAGATTCCCCCGATGGCACGGGACTGCCCAAGAAGGCCGTGGAAGGCAGCAGGGGAGGGGGTGCATCACCTCCCACTGCTTGTAAAAGCAATCCTGCAGCTAATTAGCCACTAGGATTGCTTTTACATGTAAGCCGATCGCCGGCTGAAAAAAAACGATACCAGGAGGATGCCTGCAGCTGTAGGCATCATCCTGGTATAACCTTTCAAAGTCCAGTGATATACCAGTACGTCGCTGATCCTTGTTGGGTATATATGCTATGTTCTTCTTTTTTTTTTTTTTTTTTGTATGCAGCCTGTAGGCTGAATGAAGAAAAGAGAAGAAATCTCTGTCAGAAAGTGTGTGGTATGCCCACCATTAGAATATTCTGCCCTACATCCACCCACTTCTAATGGTGGGCACACATTAGGTCACATGCGCCAGTTCCAAGATTGTAAAAATGCCTAAATAGTGGCACACTTGAAGAAAAATTGTCCACGTTTAAGTGGTACCCCATACTGAAAAAGGATGACACCAAGTCCCAAACTATCTTGCCACTACTCCCCATGTAGTCTGGGCTTTTTCCCTCATAAATCCAAAACTTATAAGTATAGCCTGTTGCCCTCTTACAGGTCTTCTACATCTTGACCCCATATATGGCACGCTTGCTGGGGAGAAATTGTTTGAATGCAAGGTGGCCAGAAAAATTAATGAGGGACTCATCAATGCAGATTTTTTGCTGGGGAGTATAGGCATCTGAAAATTTTTGGTTAAGGTGATTTTTGAGGGGCTGAATTTTGTGTATTCTGTCAAATTCAGGGTCACCCCAAGGATGACAGAGTGTATTGTTGTTGAAATGTATAAAACACATACTCTCATATCTATGGCTGGCCATGGCAGCAGAGAACATGGGCATATGTATGATGAATCGGGTCTGTGGACCAATACAACCGCAATTCATTTTTTTTTTTTAGTAATACCCATGTTGCACTCAACATGGGCATTACTAAAAAAAATGACACTAACACTTTAGGTCCAAAACAAATTTAAATTTGGAAACCGTAATGGGATTCCATGCGAATGGTCTGCCAAGGTTTGAATCTGGGTTGGTGGCGATAAATTGCTTTGATCCACAATCAATACATACAGATCTTCCATGAAAAACAGCTCCAAAAAATCAAGGGGAGTAGTTAAATTTGCTATTTCCACCTGAATTCCGGGTTGGGCAGTGAATGGGGGAAGTATGGATGCTGCAAAATTTGTGGGCTGCCAATCAGGATTTGCAAGCACATTCGGAAGGATACTAGGAGCTCTACGGGCCTGTGTACGAATTCTTAGTAGTTGCGGGACAATACTTGTGCTATCCACCGCACCAGCTTGTACTGCACTTATGGGACTTGTCACGTCACCAAGTGATACTGCAGTGCTGGTATTATTATTATACAGGATTTATATAGCGTCAACAGTTTGCTCAGCGCTGTGCAATATAACGGGAGACAATACAGCAACAATGCAGTTCAATACAAGAGGGTTAGGAGGGCCCTGATCCTGGGAGCTTACCATCTAAGAGGTATGTGAAAAACCAGGAAGTTCTAGGCCACTAGTACTTGATAGTTCACCAAAAGGTAGCGTGGCACTAGTACTGGCACTCTGCTGCATATGAGAGTGATCAAAATTTACTGGCAAGTGCTAACAGAGATCAGGCCTGATTCTGCCAACACTGCGGTTTTGTGTGCAATGTATCAAGTGACAGTGACCTACTGACACTGCACTTGCTGGGGGAGAAAGGGGGTGGGTAAGCGTAGGGGCTAAAGCAGGTGCTGGCAGATGCTGGGGCTGATTCTGCCAACTCTGCATTTTGTGGGACGCTATACTAATGTGAACGCTGGTATAGTGCTGATCTGATCAAACATATTGATCCGTTCAGACACTATACTAGCAATGGAGGTTTATTGTGTATGAGCGTCTTCCTGGCAATTGAGTGGTTAAATGTCATGACTGGTGTACTGACTGGCAATCTGATGCTATCTGGGAGGGGCGTGAAAACCATGGAAGCGCGAATCACGTGTATGTGTGTGTATATATATATATCTGTGATTTTGTGCACCTGTGCTGCAGTATTTCTGCTATAGGGCAGTCAGGAAGCGGTTACATAAGCGGTTTGTGTTATGGCGCTGCGTCATTTTAAATGACAATTGCGCGGTCATGCAACACCGCACAAAAATGAAATTTACATCCTTTTTCCCCCATGAATTGGGCTTTCTTTCGGTGGTATTTGATCGCATGTGCATTTTCAAAAACGACAATTTTGAGAAAAAAATCAATATTTTGGACTTTTTGCTATAACATGCCCAGTAAAAAAAAGTTTAAAATCAAATTTCGTCATAAATTTCAGCCAAAATGTATTCTGCGACATGTCTTTGCTAAAAAAAAATCCCAATACGTGTAAATTAATTGGTTTATGTGAAAGTTATATCGTTTACAAATGGTGGTATAGATACTGGATTTTTTTTTTGTATAGTAATAATAGCGGCTATCAGTGACTTATGGCGGGACTGCGGCAGACGTTCTGACACTGGGGGGGAACTGACTTGGGGTCACCGACATCCCCAGTGACACCAATACAGTGATCAGTGCAAAAAAAACCAAAAACACTGACACTGTACTAATGGCACCGGCAATCAAAGGGTTAACTGTGTGAGGAGAGTGTTTTACTAGGGGGCGGGGGTGTGTTCTTCACTGTTGCACGCTGTCCCGGAAAGCTAATCTCTGCTCTCCGGAACAGTGAGCTGGGAACTGACAGGGAGCAGTCTGCATTGAAAACAATGCAGCTGTGCTCTGAGTCAGTGTTTGCCGGCAGTCGCCGGGACCCGGTGGGTAATCACCGGCCGGGACCCGGTGATTGACACCCGTGGCCGTGACTGGTGTCGCGGGCAGGGCGGTCGCACGCCCCCTATCATGTAAACAAGGGTCACGTTTATATACGTGATCCTGCCTACAGGGGCTGCTTTGCCGCTGTAAATGTACTGTGGGCAGTCCCCTAGTGGTTAAAATTGTATGCAGTGTGTCACCATTTCACGGGGCATGCGCAGTTTTAAATCATGTCATGTTTGGTATATATTTATTCGACATACCATCACCTTTTATATTTTACCAAATAATTGGCCATTATATTGTGTTTTTGTGCATTAAAAGTAAAAAAAAAAGTGTATTTTTTTTTTTTTTTTGCATTTGAAAAATCGCTGCGCGAGCACTATGTGACATTAAAAATTGTAGCACCCATCATTTTATTCACTAGAGCGTCTCTGCTTTAAAAAAATATATAATGTTTGGGGGTTTAAATTAATTTCCTAGCAAAAAATACAGATTTTTTTCATGTGAACAAAAGTGTCAGAAAAGGCTTGATCTTCAGGTGGTTAGAAGAGTGAGTGATGTGTGGCATAAACTTCTAATGCTGGGCATAAAACGCCCCCACCCCCCAAAACGACCCCTTTTTAGAAAGTAGACACGCCAAACTATTTGCTGAGAGGCATTTGAATCGATAGAAGAATTTATTTTTGTACCACAAGTTTTTGGAAAATGTACACAAAATTGTCACTTAAATGATTTACTGCTCACACATGCCTTGGGTATATGTGGAATTACTCCCCAAAATACATTTTGCTACTTCTCTCAAGTATGGGGGTACCACATGTGAGAGACGTTTTGGCAGTCTAGCCAAGCACAGGACCCCAAAATCCAATAAGCACCTTCAGGCTTTTAAAGGGCTTCACTGTATTTCCTCATTACACTTCCTGACTACCTATCACAGTTTCAGAGGCCCTGAAATGCTAGGATAGCAGTAACCCCCCCCCCCCCCCCCAAATGACCCCTTTTTGGAAAGTAGACACCCCAATGAATTTGATAAGAAGCATGGTATTTTGCAGATCTTGTGTTGCCACAAGTTTTTTGAAATGAAGAAAAAAACAAACAAACATTTTTTCTTTTCTTTTTTTTATATTTCAAAACCTTGTGAGAAAAAATGGGATCTGCAAAATACTTTTGGGGGTGTTTGTACTATCCTGGTATTTTAGCACCTCAAGAAATGTGATAAGCAGTCAGAAAGTAAAAGCTGTTTAAATTCCATTATCTATACTATATTTTTTAGATGCTAAAACTTTCACACAAAGCAATCAATATACACTTATTGGGATTTTTTTAACCAAAAAACATGTAGCAGAATACATTTTGGCCTAAATTTATGACAAAATTTTATTTTTTTTGGATATTTTTTATGACCGAAATGAGAAAATATTGTTTTTTTTTAAAAAAAAAAATGTTTCTTCAAAACTTTTTTTGTTTATAGCGCCAAAAATAAAAAGCACACAGGTGATCAAATACCACCAAAAGAAAGCTCTATTTGTGTGAAAAAAAGGACATAAATTTAATTGCATGACCGCACAATTATCTGTTAAACTAGCGCAGCGCTGTCTAGCAAAAAAATGGTGTAACATGCAGTATCTATACGGTAGTTTGTAGGCGCTATAACTTTCACACGAAGCAATCAATATACACTTATTCTGATTTTTTTGTACCAAAAACATGTATCAGTATACATTTTAGCATTGCATGACTGCGCAATTATCATTTGAATTAGTGCAGCCGCCGAGAAGCAAAAAGAGACCTGGTCATTAAGGGGGGTAAATCCTCTGGAGGGCAAGTGGTTAACTGACCATTGTGATGCAACACTGTACCCAAATGAAATTTATGTCCTTCTTTTCTCACAAATAGAGCTTTAATTGGTCTTTGATCACCTCTGCGGTTTTTACCTTTTGCGCTATAAACAAAAAAAAGACTAATAATTTTGATAAAAAAAAATACTTTTTTCTGCTCTAAAACATTTCCAATAATTTTCTTAAACAATTTCTTTAGGCCAAAACATATTCTGCTGCATATTTTTGGTTAAAAACAATCCCAATAATTGTAGATTGATTAGTTTACCAAACGTTATAACGTCTACAAGCTATGGTACATATACTGGAATTTTTTTAATGTTTTCATTTTTCTACTAGTAATGGCGGCGATTAGTGACTTATAGCGGGATTGCGGTATTGCTGCAGACATTTTTATACTGACGCTTTGTGGGAACCAGTGACACTAATACAGTGATCAGTGCTAAAAATATACACTAATCACTATACTAATGACACTGGTCGGGAAGGGGTTAACATCTAGGGTGGTCAAAGGGTTAAGTGTGCCTAGCTATGTGCTTAGTGTACACTAGGTGGCACTTTTTCTATCGGAAGTGATGGATTGTGTTCTCAGCTCTGCAGATTCAACCTTTCACAAAAGAACTCTATCTATCTAAACATAGACACAGCTCTGTTCTTCCACCCTAACCGACGATCTGCAGGTGCCAGCGAGCAACTGATCGCCGAGACTTGTAGCTCGGTTTGTGGTTGAGACATTTCACAGCAGAAGCGATCCTCTGGCGGCGCCCGCATACCCCCATGTGGCCAAACTGCAAAATCACGTGTATATGTATACACGTGATTTTGCACAGGAATGCCTCCATGTAGCGGTAAAACTGCTATAGGGCGGATGTTAAGTAGTTAAGAGGAAATTTCAGGGATCTTTTGATACCATGCCAAGGTCAGGGAGACCAAGAAAGATTGCAGCCACAACTACCAGAAGAATTGTTCAGGATACCATGAAAACCCCACAGGTAACCGCAGGAGAAATACAAGCTGCTCTGGAAAAAGACAGTGTGTTTCAAAGAACACAATAAGGAGCTGCATGGTCGAGTTGTCAGAAAAAAGCCTTTATTGCGCTAGTGCCACAAAAAAGCCCTGTTACAATATGCCCTACAACACCTTGACACAACTCACCGTTTCTGGCACACTAATTGAGACCAAAATTGTGCATTCTGATCACAACCATAAGATCTAATTTTGGAGCGACAAGAATACCACCTCCACTGTGAAGCATGGCGGTGACTCACTGATGTTTTTTTTTTCTTTTTGTGGGTGGGGGGAGGCTGGGTGGGGTGAGGTCTAAAGGCATGGGAAATCTTGTGAAATTGATGGCAAGATGAATGCAGCGTGTTATCAGAAAATACTGGTGGACAATTTTCATTCTTCTGCACAAAAGCTGCTCATGGGACTCTCTTGGGCTTTCCAGCATGACAATGACCCTAAGCACAAGGCCAACCCTCCAGTGGTTACAGCAGAAAAAGGTGAAGGTTCTGGACTGGCCATCACAGTCTCCTGACCTTAATAGCATCCAGCCACTCTGGGGGAGATCTCAAACGTGCAGTTCTTGCAATATGACCAAAGAGTTTACATGGCCTGGAGGATTCTGCCTAGACGAAAGGGCAGCTATACCACCTGCACGAATTTAGGGCCTCATAACAACTACATTTTACAAAAGACTGCACACTGTCATTGATGCTGAAGGGGACAATACACGGTATTAAGAACTAAGACTTTTAAACAGCGGTCAATTCATTTATTTACTTTGTTGCCATGTTTTGTTTTATGATTGTGCCATTCTGTCATGACCTACTGTTTGAAAATGAATCCCATAAAAAATTTAAGAAATGTGATTTTACCTGCTCATTCATGTTTTCTTTAAAAATGGTATGTTTTCATTACCAATTCTCAAACTTTTGAGCACAACTTTAATACCCAGTACCCCAAGAATATTACAACCTGTAAACAAAACGCCGCCAGCTCCTGATATACATATAAATGACTGCATGATAAATACAATCCTAATAAAGAAAAAATAAGATTTTAATCAATATCTCCATGAACACAAGAACAGTTTAAAAATTTTGACAAAACTGAGTTTTATAGAACATTTATTTAGCTCATTACAAGAAAGTAAGGTTAATAATATAACTTAGATTACAAAATCTTCAGTTTTACTCAAATTAGGTGATGCAGAAAAGAATACACTCCACAACATAAACTACTACATCTAGTATTGTGTATGACCTCAGTGCTTTGTAAGGACAGCGCCAAGTGTTCTAGCATTGAAATGAACAAGTTGGCAACATCTTGCAACATCTAACTTTTTCCATTCCTAAAGAAAGACCTCTTTTAGAGCCTGGATGCTGGATGGAGAGTGATGCACAACTTGTCTCTTCAGAATTCCCCTTCGGTGTTTGATTGGGTTCAGATCAGGAGACATACTTGTCCTCTGAATCACTTTCACCCTGTTTTTCTTCAGAAATGCAACAGTGGCCTTAGATTTGTTTTGGATCATTATCATGTTAAAAAAGTACATGACAACCAAGAGCACGGAGTGATGGTAGCATCTTCTCTTTCAATATAGAGTAGTACATCTGTGTATTCATGATACCATCAATGAAATGCAGCTCCCCAACACCAGCAGCACTCATGCAGCCCCACAGAAGGACACTGTCACCACCATGTTTCACTGTAGGCACCATGCCTTTTTCTTTGGACTCCTCACCCTTGCGACGCTATTCAGTTTTGAAGCCATCAGTTTCAAAAACATTTAATTGGCATCATAGTTAGACCTCAACTATGAGAGATAGAATGAGAAACAAAATCCAGACAATCACATTGGCTGATTTGGAAAGAATTTATTTGCAAATTATGGTGGAAAATAAGTATTTGGTCAATATCAAAAGTTAATCTCAATACTTTGGTATATATCCTTTGTTGGCAATGACAGAGGTCAAACGTTTCCTGTAAGTGTTCACAAGGTCGGCACACACTGTTGCTGGTATGTTGGCCCATTCCTCCATGCAGATCTCCTCTAGAGCAGTGATGTTTTGGGGCTGTCGCTGGGCAACACGGACTTTCAACTCCCTCCAAAGGTTTTCTATGGGGTTGAGATCTGGAGACTGGCTAGGCCACTCCAGGACCTTGAAATGCTTCTTACGAAGCCACTCCTTCGTTGCCCGGGCGGTATGTTTGGGATCATTGTCATGTTGGAAGACCTAGCCACGTTTCATCTTCAATGCCCTTGCTGATGGAAGGAGGTTTGCACTCAAAATCTCACGATACATGGCCCCATTCATTCTGTCCTGTACATGGATAAGTCGTCCTGGTCCCTTTGCGGAGAAACAGCCCCAAAGCATGATGTTGCCACCCCCATGCTTCACAGTAGGTATGGTGTTCTTTGGATGCAACTCAGCATTCTCTCTCCTCCAAACACGACGAGTTGTGTTTCTACCAAACAGTTCTGTTTTGGTTTCATCTGACCATATGACATTCTCCCAATCCTCTTCTGGATCATCCAAATGCTCTCTAGCAAACCTCAGACGGGCCCGGACATGTACTGGCTTAAGCAGGGGGACACGTCTGGCACTGCAGGATCTGAGTCCCTGGCGGCGTAGTGTGTTACTGATGGTAGCCTTTGTTACGTTGGTCCCAGCTCTCTGCAGGTCATTCACTAGGTCTCCCCGTGTGGTCCTGGGATTTTTGCTCACCGTTCTTGTGATCATTTTGACCCCACGGGGTGAGATCTTGCGTGGAGCCCCAGATCGAGGGAGATTATCAGTGGTCTTGTATGTCTTCCATTTTCTAATTATTGCTCCCACAGTTGATTTGTTCACACCAAGCTGCTTGCCTGTTGCAGATTCAGTCTTCCCAGCCTGGTACAGGTCTACAATTTTGTTTCTGGTGTCCTTTGACAGCTCTTTGGTTTTCACCATAGTGGAGTTTGGAGTGTGACTGTTTGAGGTTGTGGACAGTGTCTTTTATACTGATAACAAGTTCAAACAGGTGCCATTGATACAGGTAATGAGTGCAGGACAGAGGAGCCTCTTAAAGAAGAAGGTACAGGTCTGTGAGAGCCAGAAATCTTGCTTGTTTGTAGGTTACCAAATACTTATTTTCCACTATAATTTGCAAATAAATTCTTTCCAAATCAGCCAATGTGATTGTCTGGATTTTTTTTTCTCATTTTGTCTCTCATAGTTGAGGTCTACCTATGATGCCAATTACAGGCCTCTCTCATCTTGTTAAGTGGGAGAACTTG